>NC_086322.1:127203653-127803653 GCF_036172605.1 Pelobates fuscus | reverse complement strand
TCAAGAAACTGCACATTAGAAAAAAAAATCTATACATACATAACGATAGTTGCGGATGTATTTAAAATTCACAGATTGTCACAATCATTTTATTCATTCATGGGCTCATGTGTTGCTCAGATCCCTTTTGTGTTGCTACATTCAAAGGGTGGCTTTAATGTTAATTTATTACTAGGCAAGCATCTGCTCACGGGCCTCCTAACATTTCCCAGGAAATGTTGTTAAGTCCAAAAAAGTTGCTCCTGCCTTTGCTCCCTCTTCATCCCTCTACTTTTCCACCAAGTTTACATTTACATATGTTTTTTCTTATATGTTTCATATCTTAGCACCTGCTTCTCTTCCAGCCGTACAGTCAGCAAACGCTGATGGTGTTAAGGTGGCACTAGTCAGTGACACTGTTACAATATAATTAAAAAACAAAAATGTATATACTTTTACCCCTATTTGGAGATATCTAGTATAATCTAAGCCTGTTTGCGTTTTATAGTTTTTTTTGTGTTGCTAATTTTATTATTATAGTCCTTGTCTGAAAATAAAAAATAAAAACAAAATGCCTGTGCAGTGTCTCACAAGGTCATTGCCAAAGCCAAAGTCCAGGACTTGACACAGGGGAAAAGGGCTTGCTTGTGAATTTGTGAGGTATGGTCTAGACCAGTGGTTCCCAACCCAGTCCTCGTGGAACCCCTACCAGTCCAGGATTCAGGGATTACCCAGTTGTATCTAAGGTGTTTTTAGAAAAAAAGAAGAAAAAAAACACCTTGGACACAACAGAGTGATCCCTAAATCCTTGACTGGTAGGGATTCTACGAGGACTGATTTGAGAACCACTGGTCTAGACTCTAGTCCAGACCATACCTCACAAATATTATATACAATGAATTGGGATTGGGGTAGGTGGCAGCAAATTGGGATTGGGGTAGGAAGGAAATCCCCAACCTGTGTCACTAGTGACATCTATAATAGGTGGGCCTGCCCATAAACTGACAGGCAGCATGCCTATTCCCAAGCCATGAGGACCACTATGTAGAGTGGGTTGCTGAAGCTAAAGCTGTGTTTGTGCTATGCTTCCCATGACTGTTCCTTGGTGTCCCCAGATGCAGGACACAAGGAACTGAAGTGGTGCAGCACCCTGTAAGCAGTACTGTTGGGAGGCTTGTCAAACATGAAAAAGACGGAGGAACCTTGAGAAACATTTCTTCTCTCTCTATAAAATTTCCCTCTAAAATTAATCATGCACTTTTTTTCTCCTCAGATAAATTTACTCCCTTTCATTCACTAAGAAATGTATCTTCCTTCTGCACCTAGACAGAATTCCCTCAGTACAGCACCAAAACATATCTCCCTTAGCTCTCTCTCTCCATATGTATATTTAGAGAGAGAGCTATGGTAGATATGTTTTGGTCCTGAGGGAATTTTTTTTTTTATTCTTTATTTTCTACCCAGCTCTCAAGGGTGAGTGGGCTAGCAGGAACAAGAACATTATAGACATGTTATTCATTACAAACATCAGAGTGTACATGTTACTATGTAGTCTGTCACAAGTGGACATTGCTTGGGAGGAGGGGGTTTTATTGTTAAAACATCATGGTCTATGTCGAGTGGTCATAGTCGGTATCTGGTCCAATTAGGTTGGTCGTGCATTGGTGCTTAATCTTTGAGTTAAATTTAGCCCGTATGCAGAAATAGCAAAAACTTGAAAAAGATTAGTAATAGCTTGGGCCCCTCTTATTGAGGTCATGTGTGAATCTTACGTGAGATATGAACCCTATGCCAGTGCCGAGGCCCCATAGGTAGCCTGGTATAATCTTGGCTCTATGCCTAACGTTATACATTGGTACACCTCCAGTATCTCGTATTGTCAGGGGGTATGTCAAGCCTATTCCAGGAGGTGGGGTGGGGGGGGGGGGTTCCCTTGTATGTCAGTAGGGCTTTGTTTAGATGTGAGTAGTACCTTGTTGGAAGTGGTACAACTCAGGAAAACATAAAAACATAAAAAGGTTTGTCAACTTAAAGAGAAAACATAATCAACTTTGAACCACATAAGTAAGCTCAATGAATAAGGCTGAGAGGCATTGAGCTCTCAGGTGTGTCCAGATTACATTGAGAAAAATAAAAGTGTAAAGTAGGATTCCAAAAATAAACATAAGTAACTTTGAACCCCAACATGTGTATGTCCTTAGGACGGTAGAGGAGACAGTGGGGTTGAGAGTCCCGGGATTGAGGTTGTGGCTGCCGCGTAGACATCTGGCTTCCCTCCCTGTGGCACAAATGGCAAAATCCTTGCTGGGTCCCAGAGGTGAGTTGTTGTGGGTTTTTCTGGGAGCCCATGAAGAGTTAGGAAGTTCTCTGGTAGGCCAAATGGTCATAGTAGCGCCGCAGCTCCCAGTAGATCTGTAACTGTGTGGGCCATGTTCTTATGCTGGACTTGCAGAGCCCTAGGTGAGCGCCATCTGTATTCTATGTCGCTCTTCCTTAAAAGCGCTGTGAAGGGTTGAAGTGACCATCTCCATTGCAGAGTATCCCCAGACAGGTCATCATAAAAGGAAAGGGTTATATTTTCAAATATATAAGGTGTCTTCCCCTTGAGGGGTGGGGCAAGGACCGCTGCCTTTTCCGCGTAGGTGCAGAGTCTCACCACTAGGTCCCTGGAAACTAATGATGGAGCTCTCTGGGATTTGGGAACCCAGAGGACCGCTTCAACATTCGTATTCCTGGATTGTTTCGGTGCCAGTAGGTCTCCAACAAGCCTCTGCACTGCACTAGGATATCTTCCAGGACACCTTGTATTTTAATGTTATTGCAGCGTCTGAGGTCCTTAAGTGCCATGAAGCGCTGGTCTGTTGTCTCTTTTTGAATGCCTGCAGCTCATTTTGGGGGTTTTACTATGGCTTGGGCCTGTTTGTCTGAGGAGGCTGCCTGCCAGGCCTGTCAGGTCAGTGCCGAGCTGGGTCACATCAGCCTGGATTGCTCTTTGTGGGTTCCCCAACATGTCCGATGCAGCCTACCAGGCCTGTCAGGTCAGTGCCGAGCTGGGTCACATCAGCCTGGATTGCTCTTTGTGGGTTCCCCAACACAGATTTCAATATCTGTGTGGTGACCGGGTCAGGTTCCGCTTTTTATGGGGTTGGCTGTGTTAACGGGGCAAACATACCGCCGGTACAGTCATCCGGGGTCATATCGCCTGAGGAGTCTGTGTGTTCTTCCAGGCTGGCGGCCATTTTGGGCCCAAGTGCACCTTGTGGCTGGCAGAACAAATCGGCAATATTTACCTCTGGTTTGGGTTTGTCTGGCTTTTGTTTTTTGCTTCCGTCCAATGCCCTCTGCAAATCTGTGGGATATGATCGCGGTACTATGTCTCATTGGGAATCTGTGTTTTTGTTGGTATGGATTCAGAGCCCATCTAGTGTGCGTCCGTCTAGGTTTGCTGCCAGGCTCTACCCCCCATTAATATTATTTTATGTCTTTTATTGCCTTCTACTTTTTTTACACTGTGAGGGATACACTCCTGGTTGCCTAGATGGAGATAGCATTTAGATACTTAGATTAATAGAAACATGTTTTATAAACCAATCCTAAGCAAACTCAACTCAATAAAAATATTTAAAGAAGATTACTGCAATTTGTACCATATTCAGCAACATTGTTTGTGGATAACTTGGTACTCTTATTTTTTTGTCCAACACAGACGTTTTTGCAAGTTTACATCCTATTTAAAGGGACACTAAGTACAAAAACCACTAAAGCTTAACCCCTTAAGGACTGGACTGTTTTTGCGATGTTGTACATGTGCGACCAGGCCTCTTTTTACACTTTTGTGGTGTTTGTGTTTAGCTGTAATTTTCCGCTCTCTCATTTACTGTTCCTATACAAATTATATATTGTTTTTTTCAGGACAAAAAAGGCTTTCTTTACATGCCATTATTTATATAATCTCATGTAATTTAATTTTAAAAAAACAAACAAATATGATGAAAAATTTTAAAAAATACATGTTTTTTTGACTTTTACTTGAAAAATCTTTTACTCATCTACAAAAGCGAATAAAAAAAACTGCTAAATAGATTAAAAATATTGTCCTGAGTTTTAAAATACCCAGTGTTTACATGCTTTTTTGCTTTTTTTTGCTAAGTTGTAGGGTTATAGGTACAAGTAGGATATTGCGATTTCAAAACATATATTCTTTCAAATTTATCAATAGTGACATTGTAACACTATTATCTGCCAAAAGTCTCTGAATAACACCCCACATGTACATATTTTTTTTAAAGTATACAAACCAGGGTATTCAATATAGGGTATGTCCAGTCTTTTTTAGTAGCCACCTAGTCGCAAACACTGGCCAAAGTTAGCGTTCATATTTGTTTTCTGTGTGAAAAAACAAAACTAAATTGAACGCTAATTTTGGCCAGTGTTTGTGACTAAGTGACTACTAAAAAAGACTGGACATACCCCATTTGCAATACCTTTTGTTGTATTCTTTTGGAAATTGTATGCCATCATGGGGGTAATTCTCATTCCTGGGCTACCATACGCTCTCAAAGGCAACATAACCAACCTGGCCATTTTCAATGTAAAAATATTTGACCCATATATTTGACCCTGTAACTTTCAAAAACGCTATAAAATCTGTACATGGGGGGTACTTTTATACTCGAGAGACTTTCTTGAACACAGATATTAGTGTTTCAAAACAGGAAAACATATCACAACAATTATATCATCAGTAAAAGTTCTGTTTGTGTGTGAAAAATGCGAAACAAAGTCACTTTCACTGACAATATCATTGCTGTGATAGGTTTTGCTGTTTTGAATCACTAATATTTGTGTTCAGTGAAGTCCCCCGAGTAAAACGGTACCCCCCATGTACAGGTTTTAGGGTGTCATAGAAAGTTACAGGGTAAAATACAGTGCTAGCAAATTAAATTCTCTGGAATTTCGGCCTGGGTTGGCAGGCAGGTCCCTCAAATTGCAATTGATAAAATTACTTAATTATGTAAAAATATTACATAAATATGCACGTAGAATTTAAATATATATGCATATTTATATATTTGAAGTCTACGTGTATATTTATATAATTATTTATGTAATTTTGTATATGGACATATGTATATTTCGTTTTATATTTATTTATTTATATATACATAGATATATATACAATTTAATTCTAAGTGTATTTTGATATAAATATATATATTTTAATATCAAAATACAGTTAGAATAAAATTGCATATAGATATGTAATTGTTTTAAAAATTTTATTATTATTTTTAATTTTTTTCATTTAATTTACTTATTATTTGTATTTTATAATAATATATATATACAATATATAGTTATTATATATATTATATATATACGTGTGTAATTTAATTATAAGTGTATTTTTATATTACTATATGTACATATTAATATAAAAATACACTTAGCATGACATTATATATATGATATATAGACGTATATTATATAGGTATTATATATGTCTATATATCATATATATATACACATATATAATTATTATTTTTTTTATTCACTTTAACTTTATTTTATTTTTTTTATTTTACAGTTGCAGGGAGACTGCCTGTCAGCACAGGCAGTACCACTGCAGGCAGACACATGGACACCTATTGTGACCCTGTTGAGCGATCACATGGCCACAGGGGTCCTAATCCGCCATGGGGAGACTGTCTGGGCTGCAGGCAGTCTCCCCGCCGCCGGGGGAACGACGGCGATCAGGTAAGTACATCTGACCGTTAGGACGGTTCAGGACCGTCATCGGTCGGCAACGCAAAAATGCCGATGCCGGTCCTGAACCGTCCTCGGTCGTTAAGGGGTTAATGTAGTGCTGTTGGTGTATAGGGATGTGCATGGGGGACTTCGGCAATTCAGGACTTTGGCACTTCTGAAATTCGGGACTTTGGCACTGTTATGGCCCTTCTTTTATGTAATGACTTAAAAACCTCCCAAAGCCATGTACTATGCCCAAAATCTGAACATATTTTATAAATCACATTGTAACATAGGGTTTAGCACTGATTTGCACTGAATTCAAATCTGAGTGGATACATTTAGGCAAAAACATTTGGTCTGAAAAAGAAATCTCCAACTTCACTATAGTCAGTTTAGCATTTAACTTCAGTTTCCAGTTCACTTTATGTATTGGATGTAAGTCAGCCATGGGACTTTTAAGTAGCACACTCAAGGCTCTACACCCAACAATGCCCTGTGTCTCAAAAATCAGAATGTCAATTTTACCTGTATCAGTCAGTGTGTCCCTATCAGCTGTTGATCAGAAAGACACTGAAGGCTAGGGATGTGCATGGGAAAAATATTTGGTTCAGACTTCCGGACTTTGGGAAAATGTAGTGTTAGGGTTAGGATAGGGTTAGAGGTAGGGTTGGTTTAGGGGTAGGGTAGGGTTAGGGTTTGGTTAGGAGTATGGTTAGGTTTAGAAATAGGGTTAGGGTTACCCTACCCCAACCCTAACCCTACCTCTAACTCTACCCTTACCCTACCCCAACCACTAACCCTACCCCAACCCTTAACCCTACCCCTACCCCTACCCTAACTACCTCTACCCTAACCTAACCCCTAACCTTACCCCAACCCCTAACCCCAATCCTCTCCTGTTTTGCCACTTTTCAGAAATCCGAAGCACTTTGGCACTTCCGAAATTCGGCAGTTCGGCATTCTGAAATTCAGCAATTTGGCACTTCGGCAATTTGGTTTGGTTCGGCATTCTGAAATTTGTCACTTTGGAAATTCGACAATTCAGCACTTCGGAAGCATCCGAACGTCCGAATTTGCATTCGGAACGAAACGAATTGCACATGTCTACTGAAGGCATGTTTTTTTTTACACTGAACCCAGTAAAATCTCCCAATAGAGAAGCACTATAAGGCTTCTCAACGAGGAGTATCCTATTATTGCAGTGAAGCTTTGGTTTGGCCTGCGATTATCCAAGTGATGATTTTAGAAGAAGGCAGAAAGACTGGGCAAGATCAGGATACCACTGAATGAGGAATGATATTCTCTTTATTATAACTTGTAACGGAAGCACACTAATCTATAAATATATGTATTTATAATGTTAGTGTTCCTGTAATATTGTAAAGTCATCCTACACCAAGCTAAATTGTCTTATACAAGATCAAAAACTAAGAATGCCTCTGGCCGCCAGGAGTCCTGGTGACATTGTATGGCTGTTTATTGATAATAGTACATGAGAAGATCAGCATAAACAGTAGAGAACAAAACATAATTAAAGAATGAGGAAGATACTGATACACCTAGGTTTTGTTCCAAAGGGTCCTTCTCGTCCAGGTAAAGCTGAATCGCGGTTGTAGCACATCAAAAGGCATGTGCCCCTATTAATCTTATTATTGCTCACTACCGTTGCGTAACGTTTTATGGTAACAGAAATATATGTGGCACAAACAATGAATCCACAAGCAGCCTTTCAAAGATGAATATATATATATATACGGTAATAGTTACATAGTTACATAGGCTGAAAAGAGACACGTGTCCATCAAGTTCAGCCTTCCTCACATTTGTTTTTTGCTGTTGATCCGAAAGAAGACAAAAAAACTGTTTGAAACAGTTATGGTTACTCCCAGGCTAGCTGGAAGCTGGACCGCTTGGATAGTCTGGATCCCAGTTTAGAGAGAGAGAGAAGCCGCATTAGCTCGATATCCAGAAGGATCCTGTAAGTGTAGAACAATCCCACTAGCTATTTAACAGCTAGGATACTCTTTCCCCACAAAACAAGTCGAGGCTGCGATTTGAAGGTCAAACAAGAACTGGTTTTAATGGCACACAGGAATCGGTATTTATGCAAAATCTAAGGTACAGGGACAGCCTCCTCTGGACCTGATGGGATAAATGGATAACACAAGGGATCAACCAATAAGAATACATTGTATCATTTGAATTTGCTACCGCCCAGCTTGGAGATAGTGATGTCGCGAACAAAAAATTTTCGGTTCGTGAACGACAAACGCAAACTTCCGCAAATGTTCGCGAACCGGCGAACCGGGCGAACCGCCATAGACTTGGGGCAATGGGCAGGTGAATTTTAAAACCCACAGGGACTCTTTCTGGCCACAATAGTGATGGAAAAGTTGTTTCAAGGGGACTAACACCTAGACTGTGGCATGCCGGAGGGGGATCCATGGCAAAACTCCCATGGAAAAGTACACAGTTGATGCAGAGTCTTGTTTTAATCCATAAAGGGCTTAAATCACCTAACATTCCTAAATCACAATGGATATGGATTGACACCTGACATATGACATATTGACACCTTGACATATGGATTGACACCTGTCCTCAGAGACCCTGATACACACTGACACAGAGCAGAATAGGGACTGTTCCCCCTACATAGGGTCACTTGGCAGATATGGATTGACACCTATCCTAAGGATCCCTGATACACACTGACACAGAGCAGAATAGGGACTGTTCCCCCTACATAGGGTCACTTGGCAGATATGGATTGACACCTATCCTAAGGATCCCTGATACACACTGACACAAAGCAGAATAGGGACTGTTCCTACTACATAGGGTCACTTGGCAGATATGGATTGTCACCTAACCTAAGGATCCATGATACACACTGTCACAGAGCAGAATAGGGACTGTTCCCCCTACATGGGGTCACTTGGCAGATATGGATTGACACCTATCCTAAGGATCCCTGATACACATTGACATAGAGCAGAATAGGGATTGTTCCCCCTACATAGGGTCACTTGGCAGATATGGATTGACACCTGTACTCAGAGACCCTGATACACACTGACACAGAGCAGAATAGGGACTGTTCCCCCTACATAGGGTCACTTGGCAGATATGGATTGACACCTATCCTAAGGATCTCTGATACACACTAACACAGAGCAGAATAGGGACTGTTCCCACTACATAGGGTCACTTAGCAGATATGGATTGACACCTATCCTAAGGATCCCTGATACACACTGACACAGAGCAGAATAGGGACTGTTCCCCCTACATAGGGTCACTTGGCAGATATGGATTGACACCTGTCCTCAGGGACCCTGATACACACTGGGGGGGACCTACTGTCCTACCCCCACCCCTGCGTGGTGGGTGGGGGCCATAAAAATAATGAGGGGGGACCTACTGTCCCCCCCCCAGCCCCCACCCCTGCACGTTGGGTGGGGGCCATAAATATCAATGGGGGGAGGACCTACTGTCCTCCCACCGCCCCCACCCCTGCGTGGTGGGTGGGGGCCATAAAAATAATGAGGGGGGGACCTACTGTCCTCCCCCTGGCCCCCACCCCTGCACGGTGGGTGGGGGCCATAAATCACAATGGGGGGAGGACCTACTGTCCTCCCCCATGCTGTGTAAAATGACAAAGAGCACTCTGATTGGTGGGCTTGGAATCTAACCAATCAGAGTGTTCTGTGTCATTTTACACAGCGTGGGAAAGTTCTTTGGAATTTTCCCACGCTGTGTAAAATGACAAAGAGCACTCTGATTGGTGGGCTTGGAATCTAACCAATCAGAGTGTTCGGTGTCATTTTACACAGCGTGGGAAAGTTCTTTGGAATTTTCCCACACTGTGTAAAATCACAAAGAGAACTCTTATTGGTGGGCTTGGAATCTAACCAATCAGAGTGTTCGGTGTAATTTTACACAGTGTGGGAAGGTTCTTTGGAATTTTCCCACGCTGTGTAAAATGACAAAGAGCACTCTGATTGGTGGGCTTGGAATCTAACCAATCAGAGAGTTCTGTGTCATTTTACACAGCGTGGGAAAGTTCTTTGGAATTTCCCCACGCTGTGTAAAATGACAAAGAGCACTCTGATTGGTGGGCTTGGAATCTAACCAATCAGAGTGTTCTGTGTCATTTTACACAGCGTGGGAAAGTTCTTTGGAATTTTCCCACGCTGTGTAAAATGACAAAGAGCACTCTGATTGGTGGGCTTGGAATCTAACCAATCAGAGTGTTCGGTGTCATTTACACAGCGTGGGAAAGTTCTTTGGAATTTTCCCACGCTGTGTAAAATGACAAAGAGCTCTCTGAATGGTGGGCTTGGAATCTAACCAATCAGAGTGTTCGGTGTCATTTTACACAGCTTGGGAAGGTTCTTTGGAATTTTCCCACGCTGTGTAAAATGACAAAGAGCACTCTGATTGGTGGGCTTGGAATCTAACCAATCAGAGTGTTCTGTGTCATTTTACACAGCGTGGGAAAGTTCTTTGGAATTTTCCCACGCTGTGTAAAATGACAAAGATACCTCTGATTGGTGGGCTTGGAATCTAACCAATCAGAGTGTTCTGTGTCATTTTACACAGCGTGGGAAATTTCTTTGGAATTTTCCCACGCAGTGTAAAATGACAAAGAGCACTCTGATTGGTGGGCTTGGAATCTAACCAATCAGAGTGTTCTGTGTCATTTTACACAGCGTGGGAAAGTTCTTTGAAATTTTCCCACGCTGTGTAAAATGACAAAGAGCACTCTGATTGGTGGGCTTGGAATCTAACCAATCAGAGTGTTCTGTGTCATTTTACACAGCGTGGGAAAGTTCTTTGGAATTTTCCCACGCTGTGTAAAATGACAAAGAGCACTCTGATTGGTGGGCTTGGAATCTAACCAATCAGAGTGTTCGGTGTCATTTTACACAGCGTGGGAAAGTTCTTTGGAATTTTCCCACGCAGTGTAAAATGACAAAGAGCACTCTGATTGGTGGGCTTGGAATCTAACCAATCAGAGTTTTCTGTGTCATTTTACACAGCGTGGGAAAGTTCTTTGGAATTTTCCCACGCTGTGTAAAATGACAAAGAGCACTCTGATTGGTGGGCTTGGAATCTAACCAATCAGAGTGTTCTGTGTCATTTTACACAGCGTGGGAAAGTTCTTTGGAATTTTCCCACTCTGTGTAAAATGACAAAGAGCACTCTGATTG
The DNA here is from genome assembly GCF_036172605.1 of Pelobates fuscus. Classification (NCBI taxonomy): domain Eukaryota; kingdom Metazoa; phylum Chordata; class Amphibia; order Anura; family Pelobatidae; genus Pelobates; species Pelobates fuscus. The sequence goes on along the minus strand of NC_086322.1, from coordinate 127,792,707 downwards.
GTGGGCTTGGAATCTAACCAATCAGAGTGTTCGGTGTCATTTTACACAGCGTGGGAAAGTTCTTTGGAATTTTCCCACGCTGTGTAAAATGACAAAGAGCTCTCTGATTGGTGGGCTTGGAATCTAACCAATCAGAGAGCTCTTTGTCATTTTACACAGCGTGGGAAAAGTCCAAAGAACTTTCCCACGCTGTGTAAAATGACACAGAACACTCTGATTGGTTAGATTCCAAGCCCACCAATCAGAGTGCTCTTTGTCATTTTACACAGCGTGGGAAAATTCCAAAGAAATTTCCCACACTGTGTAAAATGACACAGAACACTCTGATTGGTTAGATTCCAAGCCCACCAATCAGAGGTATCTTTGTCATTTTACACAGCGTGGGAAAATTCCAAAGAACTTTCCCACGCTGTGTAAAATGACAAAGAGCACTCTGATTGGTGGGCTTGGAATCTAACCAATCAGAGTTTTCTGTGTCATTTTACACAGCGTGGGAAAGTACTTTGGAATTTTCCCACGCTGTGTAAAATGACAAAGAGCACTCTGATTGGTGGGCTTGGAATCTAACCAATCAGAGTGTTCTGTGTCATTTTACACAGCGTGGGAAAGTTCTTTGGAATTTTCCCACTCTGTGTAAAATGACAAAGAGCACTCTGAATGGTGGGCTTGGAATCTAACCAATCAGAGTGTTCGGTGTCATTTTACACAGCGTGGGAAAGTTCTTTGGAATTTTCCCACGCTGTGTAAAATGACAAAGAGCTCTCTGATTGGTGGGCTTGGAATCTAACCAATCAGAGTGTTCGGTGTCATTTTACACAGCGTGGGAAGGTTCTTTGGAATTTTCCCACGTTGTGTAAAATGACACAGAAAACTCTGATTGGTGGGCTTGGAATCTAACCAATCAGAGTGTTCTGTGTCATTTTACACAGCGTGGGAAAGTTCTTTGGAATTTTCCCACGCTGTGTAAAATGACAAAGAGAACTCTGATTGGTGGGCTTGGAATCTAACCAATCAGAGTGTTCTGTGTCATTTTACACAGTGTGGGAAAGTTCTTTGGAATTTTCCCACGCTGTGTAAAATGACAAAGAGAACTCTGATTGGTGGGCTTGGAATCTAACCAATCAGAGTGTTCTGTGTCATTTTACACAGCGTGGGAAAGTTCTTTGGACTTTTCCCACGCAGTGTAAAATGACAAAGAGCACTCTGATTGGTGTGCTTGGAATCTGACCAATCAGAGTGTTCTGTGTCATTTTACACAGCGTGGGAAAGTTCTTTAGAATTTTCCCACGCTGTGTAAAATGACAAAGAGCACTCTGATTGGTGTGCTTGGAATCTGACCAATCAGAGTGTTCTGTGTCATTTTACACAGCGTGGGAAAGTTCTTTAGAATTTTCCCACACTGTGTAAAATGACTAAGAGCACTCTGATTGGTGTGCTTGGAATCTGACCAATCAGAGTGTTCTGTGTCATTTTACACAGCGTGGGAAAGTTCTTTAGAATTTTCCCACACTGTGTAAAATGACAAAGAGCACTCTGATTGGCTTAAACCAGCCAATCAGAGTGTTCTTAGCCTAATTGCAGGGCGTGGCAAGGCTTTATAAGCCTTCCCCCGCCCTGCAGAGCTCAGTCTGCGCTGAGCCCTCCATGGGTGAAGCCCTCCGTGGGCAGTAGGTCCCCCTCCTCATTATTTTTATGGCCCCCACCCACCGCGCAGGGGTGGGGGCCGGAGGGAGGACAGTAGGTGTCCCCCCTCATTATTTTTATGGCCTTTATAAGCCTTCCCCCGCCCTGCAGAGCTCAGTCTGCGCTGAGCCCTCCATGGGTGAAGCCCTCCGTGGGCAGTAGGTCCTCCCCCCATTGTGATTTATTGCCCCCACCCACCGCGCAGGGGTGGGGGCCGGAGGGAGGACAGTAGGTGTTCCCCCTCATTATTTTTATGGCCCCCACCCACCGTGCAGGGGTGGGGGCAGGGGGAGGACGGTAGGTCCCCCCTATTGTGATTTATGGTCCCCACCCACCGCGCAGGGGTGAGGGTGGGGGAAGGACAGTAGGTGTCCCCCCGTGTGTATCAGGGTCCTTGAGGACAGGTGTCAATCCATATCTGCCAAGTGACCCTATGTAGGGGGAGCAGTCCCTATTCTGCTCTGTGTCAGTGTCTGGGGGGAGTATCTGCAGTAATACAGAGTGTCTGGAGGGAGTATCTGCAGTAACACAGGGTGTCTGGAGGGAGTATCTGCAGTAACACAGGTTGTCTGGAGAAAGTATCTGCAGTAACACAGGTTGTCTGGAGGGAGTATCTGCAGTAACACAGAGTGTCTGGAGGGAGTATCTGCAGTAACACAGGGTGTCTGGGGGGAGTATCTGCAGTAACACAGGGTGTCTGGAGGGAGTATCTGCAGTAACACAGAGTGTCTGGAGGGAGTATCTGCAGTAATACAGAGTGTCTGGTGGGAGTATCTGCAGTAACACAAAGTGTCTGGAGGGAGTATCTGCAGTAATACAGCGTGTCTGGAGGGAGTATCTGCAGTAATACAGAGTTTCTGGAGGGAGTATCTGCAGTAACACAGGGTGTCTGGAGGGAGTATATGCAGTAACACAGAGTGTCTGGAGGGAGTATCTGCCGTAACACAGGGTGTCTGGAGGGAGTATCTGCAGTAACACAGGGTTTCTGGAGGGAGTATCTGCAGTAACACAGAGTGTCTGGGGTGAGTATCTGCAGTAACACGGGGTGTCTGGAAGGAGTATCTGCAGTAACAGAGAGTGTCTGGAGGGAGTATCTGCAGTGACACAGGGTGTCTGGAGGGAGTATCTGCAGTAACACAGAGTGTCTGGAGGGAGTATCTGCAGTAACACAGAGTGTCTGGAGGGAGTATCTGCAGTAACACAGGGTGTCTGGAGGGAGTATCTGCAGTAACACAGAGTGTCTGGAGGGAGTATCTGCAGTAATACAGAGTGTCTGGGGGGAGTATCTGCAGTAACACAGAGTGTCTGGAGGGAGTATCTGCAGTAACACAGCGTGTCTGGAGGTAGGATCTGCAGTAACACAGAGTGTCTGGGGGGAGTATCTGCAGTAATAAAGAGTGTCTGGGGGGAGTATCTGCTTGTAACATTTATATGCACTGAAAAAAAAATTGAAAAAATAAAATTAAATGGTTGCAGCTTCCGAATGAATCTAAAATGGATGCTGTCCAGTAGGTGGGAGGGTCTGCTAGGGAGGGTGTGCTGCTGATTGGCTGGAATGTGTCTGCTGACTGTGAGGTACAGGGTCAAAGTTTACTCAATGATAAAGAATAGGGGGCGGACCGAACATCGCATGTGTGTGAACATGCTATGTTCGCCAGGAACTATTCGCCAGCGAACCGTTCGGGACATCACTACTTGGAGATAATAAATCCAACGGTTAGAGTATTACAATTATCTCCAAGCGCTCAAAACCCACGTTTATTTTACACACAGAAAAAAGATTAAAAATACATAACTCTAGCATTTTAATATATACTTCGGTACTTTCACCATTCATTTTGTAGCTCTGGTCTGTGTGTACTAGTTCACCGAATAGCGACCCAAACTCACGAACCCTCTGCTGTATTCCGTCATGTTAAAGTCTGTTCATGTATTTGGTTGCAGGCTGGAGATGGAGGCCATGTTTTTATGTGCAACAATAGGCAACGGGACCTCGGCGTCAACTCGTGGAACTAGTAACAGTCAGAGTTGTGCCCGAATCCCCGCTCTGGCTGGATGTTGTCGCTGTTCGGGATACGAATTTAGCCCGCTGTGAAGGGGTACTTAACCTACGGTTAACCGCAACATTCCACATTCTAATTGAGGCCACACGCCAGGTTGAAGGTGGTCCTTGGTCGTGACCCTTTCGGTAGTTTAACCATCGGTAGTTAAGGCAGGAACGGTTATATCCTGGGGCCGTCAATTAGCCTGCGGTTAACTGCAAACCGCAACTCCCTGGGTGATCAATTGGTGGCACACTCTCCCAGCCGGGTGGTCGACCGTTCGGTTTGAAAGGTTAAGTGGCGGCACACGCTAGGAGCCAGGTGGTCGGTTGTTCGTTTAACGAACCTGTGTATATATAATCCATTCGGGAGAGGGTGCAGAATTCAAGTACCGAAGCCATAGTATCACAAAAGAGCCAACATAATCCAGGTTTGTAACAGTTTTGTAACAGTGCTCCCTTTTTGTGGAACACTCTGGCAGACACCATCTGACCCCTTTTCGGGGCAGACTAAGGCTGTCCAGACCGCTGGTTATGCTGGGCTGAGGTCTGTTTGTCTGGACAACCCGTCGGCATTGCCATTCTGTTTCCCATGTCTGTAGGTAATGCTGAAGTTAAAAGGTTGTAACGATAAACTCCACCGTTACAGTCTGCCATTATCCCCAGAGACCCGGTTTAGCCACACCAACGGGTTATGGTCTGTGACCAGAGTGAACTCTTGTCCATACAAATAGGGAGTCAATTTCTTTAGTGCCCACACCAAACACTCCTTTTCTACCGCGGCATAGCTGACATCGCATGGCAGGAGCTTACGACTGATGTAGGCAACTGGGTGCTCCCCTCCATCTTCTCCTACTTGGCTGAGGACAGCTCCCAACCCGAACATGGAAGCGTCTGTATGGACGATAAAACGTTTGTTAAGGGCTGGGGCCGCCAAGACAGGAGCGTTAACCAGAGCATTTTTGAGAGCCTGAAAAGTCGTTTCACAGTGGGGAGACCACAGGACCTGTCGGGGTAAGTTTTTCTTGGTCAGGTCAGTCAAGGGTTTGGCAAGTGTGCTGTAGTCGGGCACGAACCATCTGTAGTACCCTGCAGTGCCCAGGAAGGCTAGGACCTGGGTCTTAGTGGTGGGGGTGGTCCAATTGGCGACGGCTTCTATCTTAGCCGGCTCTGGTCGCTGTTTCCCACACCCCACCCAGTGACCCAGGTACTGTACCTCGGCCATCCCAAAGTGGCATTTTTCTGGCTTCAGAGTCAGGCCGGCTACATGAGCTAAGTGGTCCTCCCAGGACTCACTGTGGATCGCTATGTCATCCAGATATGTGCAAGCAAATCTCTGGAAGCCATCCAGGAGCCTATCCACCAAGTGCTGGAAGGTAGCTGGGGCATTCTTCATCCCGAATGGCATTACCTTAAAATGGTATAAGCCGAATGGGGTGACGAATGCCGACTTGGGGATAGCCTCCTGGGCCAGGGGAATCTGCCAGTAACCCTTGCAGAGGTCAATGGTGGTTAGATCATTTCCCCTGGCTATTCGATCAAGTAGCTCGTCTACCCTGGGCATAGGGTAAGCGTCCGTCACTGTCTTTACATTGAGCCTCCGATAGTCCACACAAAACCGGGTAGTCCCATCTTTCTTGGGCACCAGGACCACTGGGGAGGCCCATGGACTATCGGAGGGCTCAATTACCCTGAGTTGGAGCATCTCATCGATCTCCTTCTTCTTTTCTGCCCTAACTGCCTCGGGGATTCGGTAAGGAGCCTGGCGTAAGGGTGCTTGTCCTGGGGTATCCACCTGGTGGGTGGTTAAGGTAGTGTATCCCGGCTTCTGGGAAAAAGTGGGGCTTTTGGACTGCAGGAGCTGGTTAAGCTGCTCCCTTTCAGTGGGGCTAAGTTGGTCCCCTATCTTGACCTGAACTGCTATGTCTGAGTGGGGACTCTTTTCTAACAGATCTGGGATGGGTAGACTGTCGGGGTCTTCTTGAGGGGGGCAGCATACGGCTGCCACGTTCTCTGGTCGCTCAAAGTATTCCTTGAGCATATTTACATGGAACGTCTTTCTAAGGTTGCTGTCATGGCAGCTAGCTATCACATAAGTGGTGTCTCCCCTCTTCTCTACTACTTGGTAGGGACCCTGCCAGGATGCAGAATTCAAGTACCGAAGCCATAGTATCACAAAAGAGCCAACATAATCCGGGTTTGTAACAGTTTTGTAACAGAAACACTTCCAATTTTGCAACAAACTAGGAAAAATAATCCCTCTTGACCCCAGAATGGAAGTCAGATTAATCCTTGGATCAAGAAGCTATTACCCTACAGTTGAAAAATAATATTATGTTTTTGCAAGTATACCTTTAGTTTCTATTTAAACATCTGTACGAACTCAGATAAAACTCTGAAAAAAAATTGAACAGGAAATATTGATTAATAGCTTAAAAGAGAGAGTGTATTATCACTTATTTTACTACAAATATTATTGCCCCACAACACATTCTCCCATATTATTACATTTATTTCAGTTCCATAATCTTTATCTGCACTATTCACACATTAGAATTTATATTACGTTTTAAAAGCAACCCCAAAAAAATGCCATCCACACATGCAAGAAGAAATACAAGCCTACTGAGTTAGTGCAAAATATAATACAGACATCTTGGGATAAAGTAGGGACATAAAGGCTCAAATCGTAACATATTACAGTACACAGTGTGAAACCGAATGTTATTATTTTTTTTAAAAATGTACATCAGGAAACCAGTATGAGCCAAATAGATAACATTATTAATCTTGTTATACCAAGGAGTACATGCTTTATTACTAATATATAATGCAATTTATTATTTGCAAATGGTTTCAGAATTATTAAAAGAACAGAACATCCTGTGGAAGAGGAAATATCTTAATATAAATGGCTTTAATATAAAATGTTACAATGAATCAAGATCTCTATTTTCAAGTTATGAGGCTAATCCTGGGAAATAGGCTGGCCACATTTGGAATGGGGCAACTACACACATTTAGAGACAGAACCAGTGTACTGTGCTCCCCGTAGGATGTAGCCCCACTCCACTCTCTACCCTTTATTCATTTTTTTATTAAATGTTTTATTGTAATACTGCAAGAACTTCAATACAAAATAAGAACACTGTAACGTAGTTTTTTTAAAGGGACTTTGCAGTGCCAGGAAAACATATCCGTTTTCCTGGCACTGCAGGACCCTGCAGTGTCCCTCTCCCTCCCAGCCCCCATCCCATGTTGCTGAAGGGGTTAAAACCCCTTCAGTAACTTACCTGAATCCAGCGGCGATGTCCCTCAGCGCTGGGTCAGGCTCCGCCCATGCTCCTCCACCTCCGGCGGGGGAGACCTAATGTGCATGAGTGGCAATGGCCGCACACGCACGTTAGACCTCCCCAAAGGAAAGCGTTCAATGCTTTCCTATGGGGATTTCGGTGACGCTGGAAGTCCTCATGCATAGCGCGAGGACGTCCAGCATAGTTTAAAACACTTTTCGTGTTCTAATAACACGGATGTCCCTCTAGTGGCTGTCTGATAGACAGCCACTAGAGGAGGACTTAAGCCTGCAAGGTAATTATTGCAGTTTATAAAAACTGCAATAATTGTAGACTATACTAGCTTTAGTGTAACTATAATCTTAATTTTATTAATGACAGGAAGCAAATAATTCCTTAGAACTCCACAGCAGCACATTAACATAGAGAGAAAACAACCAATCATAAAAAAGTAAGGAACAATAAAAGTCCCCTCCCAACCCACTACTTCCTCTTTCAAGCTGCGACAAAAAACAGAAACAATCATATACATATAGCAGTAGTAGCAGAAGTTAAACGAAGCCAACCGATGACCTTTACCCAGAAGAAGAACTTGAACGTGGATCCGTAGATGAACCATTAAACTGAAACGAGATAAGTCGAAAGATTTGGTAAGCCACCATAATCAACTACAGATAGTACAAAATCCATAGAAATCTCACCCCAGACTTTCCCTCAGAAAGGAAATAAACATGTGCCATACCTAATCAGAAGCCTGAAGTACAATCTATCAACCAGAGGCGATCAAGTTAAATGACAAAAAAGGAACAAGGGTAGGGTGAAACTGGGAGGGAAATATTCGCCTCCAGTCATTAATAAAATTAAGATTATAGTTACACTAAAGCTAGTATAACCTGCAATTTTATGACATGACAGGAGACTTCATATTTGCTGTTTTAACGCTCAGACAACAAGGCAAAAGAAGCATGATCCGCTGGTCTGAAATAAAACTGACAGAAGGTGTCTTTCCGGAAACAGTCAGCCGAAGGTAGGATGTCCTGGAGAGAGGCGCCCGTGAGGAAGGCGCCAGAGGCCAACGCGCCTCTAACCGAATGCGCTCCGAAGGTGGAATTCACACCTGCCAAGGACAACAACCATCTTATCCACCGTACCAGGGTAAGAGAAGAGACTGACTTGTGAGGTTTAACATAAGAGATCAATAATTGACTGGAATTTTAAGGGCGAAGTGGAGAAGTAAGCGTCATAACGAAACAGAGCCGTCGCCACGCAGAGTTTAGGCGAGTCGTGCAAATACGGGTAGAAGATAGACGTTGAGTCCGACTTAGTACGTCTAGACACCGCGAAGGTAACCCCATCCGGAGAAAAGGAAAAAGTGTCGACATAGAAAGCCCGGACGTGGGAGACCTGTCGGAAGGAAATTAGGCATAGTAGGAGAGCAAATTTAGCCAAAAATTGACAGAGGGAAAGTTCCTGATTATCAGGCCAGTCCTGGAGGAACTACAATACTGCGTGCACTTCTCAGAGGGAGGAGTACTTAGGCTTTGAAGGCCGTGATAGTCTCATGCCCCGGAGAAGTCTGCAAACCAATGGGTCCTGACCAAAGGGGATACCTCGGAGTGGTACGTGAGCTGCCGAAATCGCCGACCTTGCCACATTAACTGAACGATACGAGTGCCCCAGGTCAAACAGGTGCGAGAGGAAGTTCAGAACACTGGCTACAGGGGCCGTAAAGGGATCAGTATCCCATTCCAGGCACCAACGATACCAAGAGTTCCATGCTGACAAGTAGCATCATCTAGTTCCAGGAGCCCAGAAGTCCCAGAGGAGGTTTTTAGCAGACTGCGATAATGCCTCAACATTACAGGTTCCCCTGAAAGAGTCCAGGCCACTAATCGGAGGTGGCTGTCCACCACGAGAAGGTGAGATTGCCTTGAGAGTCTGAGAGGAGCATCCATGTGGATGGCAGAAAGAAAGAGGATCCTTAAGTTCCGGGAACCAGACCTGACTCTGCCATAGAGGGGTCAGCAATACCAAGGATACACGTTGACGTAGTACCTGTAGCAGGAGCCTGGAGATATTAGCAAATGGAGGAAACGCATAAGCTCCCCGAGATGGCCACACCTGAAGAAAGGTGCACACGGTTCTTAACTGTGGGATCTTTTACTTTTATTCATATCATTACTAGTTAATATAGTTATTGTTATAGTTATTACATTTTAATTATAATATTTTCATAGTTATAAATATATTTAGTTACTTAATTTTAACTTAATTTGATGTATTTACTTCATTTGCTTCAGTTATATGCTTTATTGTATATCATTTTATAATTTATTTTCCCTCTGACCTCCGTTGTCCCAAGATGACCCTCAATTGGGGCTCAGGGACGTCTTTAAGGATCTTTATCCCCTGCATAGTGCTATTGTGCTTTTTTTCCCCTACATTCATCTGTCTGGCCGCTGCTCTGATCCCAACTGCCAGAAATCCAAGTTGGGGTTTAGTCATAGTGGCGGCTGGACAGTTCCTGCATTTTCCTATTACAATTGCTACTTTTTCACTATTGTGAGTACTTTCGTTCCCTTACCTTGTTTATTTATTTATTTATTTTTACTTGAGGGTTACTCAATCCTTTCCTTTTGCTATTATTTTACTTTATTCATTCCCATAGGCTTGTCTGTATATTTATGATGCAGTCTGACAGGATCTTTCTGTGCCTTCTGAGTCCACAGCAAACATGCAGATTACTTTAGAAGCTTCTCCAGTTATCTCTGGAGACGAAGCTGAGTTTTCTGCTGATTTTACTGCTCCTGCTGATATGCAGCCTTTAATTGACACTTTCATGGTAAAAGCAATGAAGAATGACCTGGTGTTGGAGGTTATGTCTGATTCACTTTCACAGACATTTGCCCAGACCCTGTTACAGGCACAGAGATTGGCTCAGCCGACTACTCAGGAGGCAGTACCTGTACTCGCACCTGCTCTGCTTAAGCCTGGCCTCAAGGCCTCATATAAGGCTAAACACTCCTCAAAAACAATAGAGATGGACAGTACCATACCTGTCATGGATGGCGTGATTATTTCACCACCGTGCAAAAGAGCTGAACATCGAACTTTCTTTTCCCAGCCTGTGTGGCCGACAAATATTTTGTTCTAATTGTAATTGCTCTTCAGTGGAAGAATACTATCGACAATACATCTATGTGCCATACATGGACTCTATTATTTCAGCATTAGAAAATCGGTTTGGCAGTGAAAATAAGAAAAATTTCATTAAAAAAAAGTTTTCACTGTACCCAAAACAAATGGCAAAAATGACACTTGAGCAATACAAATACCAGATTGCAAACATCAGTTTACAACTTTGAAAATATGGAAGCCAAAGCAATCACGTGGTATGAGATCTGGTCAACGAAGGTAGAACAGTTTTATAATGGATTTTTAGATTTGCTAAACCACACAGATTTATTTCCATCAGTCTGGCAAGCAATATATGTTGCTCTCACTTTACCCGTGACCACTTGTACAGTGGAACCTCATCCCCTTCTAGTCCAAGGTCTCTTGCATCTCATGGTGTGGTTGATTTCAGGGCACCTTGGTCGGTCGAGGGAGTCTCGCAATCAACTTTACGACTTATTGAGGGTGCATGGGCACCCAATACGAGACAGGCTTATAAATCTGCTTGGAGCAGATGTCATAGTCGGTGCATGAAATTAAATGTGGATCCCATATCGGCTCCTTTTATGTCTGTCCTCCATTTTCTTACTTCTATGTCTGATGAAGGTAAAGCCTATCACACTGTAAACCTTACCAGTCTTACCGATCGTCTGTTTCTGCTGAGCATCAAAGTTTCGATGGGACGCCTATCGGTTGACATCCTGTCATATGTCGACTTCTCTGAGGAATTTGTTTTGCTCGTCCACCCTTACCACGATACTCTGTCTTGTGGGATGTCTCTATTGTCTTGAATTTTATTTTTTTCTTGCAAGAGGGTTTCTGACGCACAAGCTTTTGATGTGGTTGCTCGTTCCTTACTCCAGAAGGTGTCCTCTTTGACATTTCTCAGAGGACAAAAACCTCTTCTAAAATCATTTTGTACCCAGCTTTCCCTGATAGATCTCTCCTTTGCCCTATTGCATACTTATGGGAGAATGAACTTCGTCCCACTATGTTACGGTATCCTTTGAAATAGGAACTCTTCATCTTCTTCCAAAAGTCGCGTCTTGCGGTGTCTACCCTAGCCTGGTGGGTCAAATAAGTTTCTAGCAGGTATTGATACCTATGTATTTGCGCCTCATTCGGTTTGTGGGGCAATGGCTTCTAAGGCTTCCTCAATTGGTTGTCGCTTGGAGGATATTATGAGAGCAGCTGGTCTTCGGAGGCTACATTCCATGATTTCTTCTTTAGACCTATTAAGACTTAATTTCACAGCTTTAAACTAGCATAATAGGAGCCTCCGTGTCTTCTACTACACACACTCTGCATCCACTACACACACACACACACTGCATCCACTATACACATGCACACAATGCATTCACTATACACATGCACACAATGCATTCACAAGACACACTGCATCCCCTGCACATACAATGTATTCACTACACACTGCATCACATAATTGATGTGTGCATGATTTTTGGGGGGGAGGGGAGGGGGGGGGGGCATTTCAGCACAATGTATTGGGCTGGCTCTGACTGTTTGATATAGCATGTAGAGTTTTTAACCGTAGAAGTAGAAATAGGCATGTTTGGCAAATATCATCTTTCCAAAATCTACTCCTTAATATACATATTTATACATTTTATTGTATTTTTAAAGGCAGGGTTTCATGGCTTATATGTAACTTTAATTATTACAAAAAAACAGTATTAGCTAAATGGCCAGAATTCTAGAAAGCTAAAACCAGATGTTTTCAAATGCATCAAACCACTTATTATAAACAATATAAAATTCATTGGTGCAAGCAATTATTTTGTGGTTTGGTTTTCCTGTGGGAGAACCCAATTTATCAAACAACAATGATTACTCATACATTCCGGATAATATGTTGAACTTGAAATAAATGTGGTGCTCTGTCAAGTGATAGTCCCTCTTCATTTTCCATTGATGGGATATTGAATAATATTACTCATTAACTGATTCAAAGATGAACATGATATCGGGAAATAAAGCCATAAAGTCATTAATCAATGACTTGCTATATGTTCTCTATTGTCAATATCATAGTTCTGTGGCTGATAACTTTTGGCATAGAAACAACAGGGATAAAGAAAGAGGGATGAAGAGACAGAACTGCCCAGCATTCACATTGCAAACCTTTTTATTAGCACTTTTTATAGGTAGAACTGAAATACATGCAAAAATAGATTAAATTAGTAATCTTGAACAGTATTTAGAAAAACAAATTCATCTTTGGGTAGCTGTGAAACCCTGTGGAAAGGGACAACCGACTATAGAATATTTAGACCATGCAGGTGATCAATATATCCAAGGAACATAAGTTGGGATAGTGCATTGTTCAAAAGGGCACTTCTCTAATTTACAATATAGACGATACAGACCATTGTCAAAAAGTCAAAGTCAAAAACAGAGAGCCTGTCTGATTCAAGTGTGTGAAGCTTTTGTCAGTAGAATGCATCAAAATGTCTAAAATCTAAATATACTGTTACACAAGTCTGAAGGATATATCAGAGAATATCACTAATACATTCTTTGAAGATGGCCAGAGCATTATGTAATTCATATAGGATGGTAATATACTTGTAATGCCCATTTCAAAGGTTAAGGGCCGTTTTTATTTATTATTTGTGTCCCTCCTTGATGCCCCTGAGATCTAATTTTGTAAAAATGTTTGACCCCTTTAATATAACACATTCCTTTTTTTTTTACTACAAATAAAAATCCTGCTCCAGGTGGACATGAATATAGCGAGATAAACCCCTTCTTAAGAGTGTTAGCAACATATCCATCCGTGGGAGAAAGGATAAACCCTGTCTTTGGAAGGTGTGAAGAAATTACAGTGTTATTTCAGTTATTTAACTTTTATCCGTTTGGTAGCTGTAACTACTGAACACCGACCACCCCCCTGGCTCATTATCTTCAAAGAGAACCGTCAATGAAGTGCTCTCCCTAGTCGAATGCCACGTGCAGGACAAAATGGAGGCCATCTTGTTTGCATGAAAGGAGGCAGCGGGACTTGGTCATCAAGTGTCTGGAACTAAAATCAAACACTCGACTTCCCGAACACCGGTCAAACTATACGAGCGCATGATTCCTTTTCCCGAACAGCCAGGAGAGCGCTGTTCCGTATTTTGGTTCCCACGAACCAGGGTGACAATCGCTGCTATGAGCTAGGGGGTGCCATACATGCATTTGTTCATTTTTAAGACTTGTCAAAATAGACCGGCTGCACAACCGAAACTCATGGAACTGTTTCTGGGCAGGGGCCTTGTGTGCGGTCGGTCAAAATTGGACTTCAATAAAGTACCAAAACCCCTGAACTGATCTAGGTGATTTTTGGATTTGTTGGTCACCCAGATCTGGGCTATCAAGGTATATAACATTTATGGGGATTTTTATGTGTTTTGGGGTAGTTTTCAAGTTTTATGTAAAATGTGTTTTTCTGCCTGGAGATAATTGAGTTATTACAGTATCTGACTCAATTATCTCACAGGCAGAGAGGAGAGAATTATCTGTTTGTATTTGGAGTGTCACACTTTGTCGCTGTATTATTATTGGTTGTAACCTTTATGTCCCTGTCCTCCACAAGGTCCATGTGGGAGTGCCCCTTGCATCGGGACTTGCATAAAAGCCAGTGTGGCACCATTAAAATTCATTCCTGTTACACCCTTCATCAAGTTTCGGCTGATGTTTGGGTACCTGTCTACTTTACTGGTAGAATACACTTGGGAGACTACCATTCATATGGAGAATCGTTCGCCTCAACACCCGACAACGCTCAGACAGTTCGAGAGAAAATAGACGAACGGGTAGATACTATACCAGCGTTCATTACAGAAGGTATAGCTTCTTCTTTTTTTGTCAAAAATCTCTGCTAATTCTGAATACTGTTCAAGAGTAGCAGCCACAGAGGAGGCCATAATAGAAAGGATAGGTTTGACTGAAGTAACTTAAATGTTACAGCAGTCTAGACTTCAGACAGTGATTTTGCACCCCTTTCAGTCTACTAGAGCAATGAGTGTCTAAAGCCAGGAGAATCCCCAAACCACTCCACAAGTAGGAGATGAGATTACATGAAGTGGAAAACTGTGATGAATCATTTCTACTGTCACGGTTTGATATATGAAATCCAAAAATGCAGAACTTGTACTAGCAAAATAATAAACAAAAATCCAAGACAAAAAAATCCAATAGGGCAAGGCAAAGTCAGACAATTCAATGGTATAATTCCAGGCAGTAAAGGTTCAGTAACACTAAGGCTAGGTAATAGGTATTCATTAAACAGGTAACACAGGTCATAGCAGGATTTAGCACAGAGCAACTGAGCAGTAAAGGTTCAGCTGTTCTAGGTTTATATAGAGTATGAGATAGAAAGCCCACCTACTTTGACAGGCCTCCAAAACACCCTATTGATGTAAGAGGCTATCTAGCATTTGAGATTGCCATGGGGAGTGACTGCCTTCTAATTTGTTCCAGCTGTGTTGTTCTGCAGCATGGAATAATCACACATGTCTTCCAGCGTCTATGGTTGCCTGGAAGACATGACGCGATCAGAATTCATAGGTTGCAGGCCGGCCCCCTGCCTTTGTGCATGGGCATGGTGTTGCTGCCCCAACCCGGAGATGCCGCCGGAGCAACGAGGGAGCGAAGGTAAGTCGTGACAATACCCGCCTCCTAAGACACATCCTCCGGAGGTGAAGGGGTCAGGGGTGTAGTTTGTCTTGGATGGGTGTGATGAAAGGAACGTACAACTCGAGAAGCATGGACATTGGTGGAAGGTTCCAAAGAATGTTTTTCTGGGCAATACCCTTTACAGTGTATGAGATACTGAAAGCGGCCATGCTGATCATGGAAGTCAAGGATATTTTCCACCTCATATTCATATTTGAAGATGTATTTCGTGACAAATTCAGTACATACGTAAGGAAAGGAAAATAAATAATAGTGCAGATCTTCCAATCACAGTGAAAATGTTTAATACAGGTTGCACTTACAAGATAAAAACAGAGATCAGGCACATCAAAAGTGATCCTTATGGCAAGAAGAATTAGACTCCCAGCTTGGTATTCCAAAATACAGGGAAGACTCCTCTTAGATAAAATAAACATGCAAATAAATTTAAAAAAAATGGAACGCTCTCACACACTCTCTCTATTGATATGCCTTCAATACATTTGGGGTTGTGAGTGAATTTCATCACATTATACCTCACCCTATTTTGTGTGCTATACTACTCTATGTTTTCTTGTTATATTTTGTATTGTAGATAACTCTTTTTTGGGTACTTTTTAAATTATATATTGAAGACTTGAAGGAGTCTTTATCTACATACTTACAGTGAATAGGGGTAATTTCTTTGTTTCTTTTACAGTGAGGTAAAAAAGTATTTGATCCCCTGCTGATTTTAAACGTTTGCCCACTGACAAAGAAATGATCAGTCTATAATTTTAATGGTAGGTGTATTTTAACAGTGAGAGATAGAATAACAAAAGAAAAAAAACAGAAAAACACATGGCAAAAAACGTAGTAAATTGATTTGCATGTCAATGAGGGAAATAAGTATTTGTGATTGTAGATGACCGGTTGGCTGTAGATGAAAGCAATTCTTAAAGGAGTGGGCTTAAATTGTCGGACAGTGTGAACTTCAAAAGAAGAAAAGGATAGGGCAGAGGGAGTTATGATTGGTTGAAAGGTACATTGAGGGGAGGGAAGGATGCCTACACCACCTCCTTTACAGTTGAGTCTGGGAGTGTGAGAGAATTGTAGCCCACAAAAACATAAAGAGGCAGGAGTAGCGCCATCAGAGGGGAACAGCCAGGTCTCTGTAAATTAGTGAGTTTGAGATGAAAAGGTCATGCATGGCTGTTGAGTAGAGTTGAGTGGACACCTGGATGTTTGGGTTCGCCGAGTACGGCCAAACTTCGTAAAAAAGTTCGAGTTCGGGCTCGAACTTGACCCCGAACCCGAACCCCATTGAAGTCAATGGGGACCCTAACTTTTGGGCACTAAAATGCCTCTAAAAAAGTCCTGGAAAGAGCTAGAGGGCTGAAAAAGGAAGTAAAATGGGGGTAAGAGTAGGACAAGTGCCCTGCAAACAAATGTTGATAGGGAAATAACATAAAATACATAAAGATTAAAAATAATAATCTTGAACTAGGAGGAGGAGGTGGATGTGGAGTAGAAGGTTGAAGAGGCGGTGACCGTGGCGGTGTAGGTGGAAGCGACGGTGGAGGAGGAGGAGGTAGCCAACACTGTTTTTTAATTCATTTTTTTTAAATTGGGATAGCAGCCTGGTCATGCAGGTTGTGCCCAGGTTTAGAATGTTTATGCCTCGCTTCAGGCTCTGATTGCACAGCATGCAAACCACTCGTGTCTTGTCGTCAGCACATTGTCTGAAGAACTGCCACGCCAGGGAATTCCTTAGAGCTAGTCAGTGGTAACTAGTCAGTGTTGCACACATACATCAGATTTGAAGTGCACACCCCAAATGTACTATTTAGCACCAAAAAAATGTGAATTTTTAAAACTGCGATGTAACCACAGTATTTGATGGTTCTATTTGACTCTCAGATATGAAGTGCACACCCCAAATGTACTATTTAGCACCAAAAAAATATGAATTTTTAAAACTGCGATATAACCACAGTATTTGACGTTTCTATTTGACTCTCAGATATGAAGTGCACACCCCAAATGTACTATTTAGCACCCAAAAATTTTAAATTGGTCAAACTGTGATGTAACCACAGTATTTGACGGTTCTATTTGACTCTCAGATATGAAGTGCACCGCAGGCCGCAAATGTACTATTTAGCACCCAAAAAATTAGCATTTTTCAAAGTGTGATGTAACCACAGTATTTGACGGTTCTGTTTGACGCTCAGATATGAAGTGCACGCCCCAAATTTACTTTTTAGCACCAAAAAAATTTGAATTGGTCAAACTGCGATGTAACCTCAGTAGTTGACGGTTCTATGTGACTCTCAGATATGAAGTACACAGCAGGTCGCAAATGTACTATTTAGCACAAAAAAAGTGTGATTTTTTTTAAACCAACAATGTAACATTAGTATTTAAGGGTTTTATTAGATTGCAAGAAATGCAGTACGCAAATGTACTATTTAGTACAAAAAAAATTGCAGTATTTAAAAATGTCTAGATGTTTCCCACTGAGCTACCAGAACAGGATTAAAGTAATGTGCCTGGCACACATGCAGTTGCAAGTGCACTGCACTCTCTGTGGCACTGGGCTCAGGGCAGGGTACAAAAATGTAGTATAGCACCCACAAAAATAATAGCTGTAGTTTGCAGATTCAACACCAGAATTATTTCCTAATCTGTCCCTCACAGATGCAGCATCCTCTCCCTACACTAATAACAGCTCATGTGACGTGCGGCGCTACGTGACTCCAGCTTATATATAGATGCTGGGTCACATGCTGCACTGGTCAATCACAGCCATGCCATTAGTAGGCATGGCTGTGATGGCTTCTAAGTGCACACGCGTAAAACGCTTGTTGATTGGCTGGCCTGCAGCCTTTCAAAACGCGCCATTAAATTGCTGAACACCGAACTCCAACCCGAACATACACTGAAATGTCCGTGTTCGGGTCCGGGGTCCAAAAACCGTAATGTTCATTACGAACCCGAACTTTACAGTTCGGGTTCGCTCAACTCTACTGTTGAGTTTAAATTACTGCAGATGGAGCGGGCATTCCAAAGTGCACACTGAATGTTGGTAAGTGAGGGTAAAGGGCAGGGTATTGTGATGAGGTTTTTGGGGTTTCTAGTTTTCTTAGTGTGTGTAGAGAAGGTGAAGGGCCCTGGATTGGGAGAGAAATCACCAATTGCTAGAAGCAGGAGGAGAGAAAGTGACAGGAGGTGTGAATGGGTTTTGTAAACATAGGGTCTATGTTGAGATTGATTGTGGGTAGGAGTAAGAGAGTAGAAAAATTAGTGCACAGCATGAGATGAGAGAAGGGGGGAGTGTAGCAGAGAGGGGCATATGTAAATTTGGATGGGGGATGAGTGAAGTGGGTGTAAGGAGAGATTTTTATACTGAGGGAGAAGGAGGAAATAAAGAGGAGGAGAAGACAGATCATTGCTAAACTGGGAAAAAGTTAATTGGAAATAATTAGAATATCAAGAGCAGGTGACGGTAGGGTAAATATTAAGTTTTAGGGGTTAAGAAAGTGCAAGAGTGTACTAATAAGAGGCAGTGTGTGCACCTGTTATTTTTACTTATCTAAAGTTTGGGTGTGACAGACAATCTATAAATGTAATAATGAGCATAGGGTGGTGAGGGGAGAGGAGGGCAGTTATCAGACTTTCTTGCAGCAGTATTGGGGTTTGATATTTCAGAAATCAGGCTGTTGAATAAATATATGTGAGGGTCAGATAGGCTTGCAATTAAGCTGAGGGAGGGGGATACGTATCTAGGCACAGATATGAAGGGATAGTTATTCAAATAAAAACAAACATATCAATAAAAGAAGGGAGGGGTCAGAGGTCAGTCAGAAATCAGAGGGGAAATAGAGGAACACATATAGGTGAATAAAATAATTACATACAGGGCTAGAAAACTACACTTTAGCATGACAGACAAGTTATAAAGGCAAGAAAATGTACAATGTACACAAGATATATAATAAAAAAAAATGTACAGGGTGGTTAAATTAAATATAACTGATACTGTGCAGGATAGGGTGTTAGTATGGTCTTCTAGAAGGCTACCTTTGCTTAGTGCAGAAAATCAGCTGATGGACCTAAGATTTTCTTGTAGCAATATTGGGATTTGATCATTCAGAAATCAGGCTTTGCTTAGTGCAATCAGCTGATGGTGCTCAGACTTTCTTTCATACAAATACACCTTTGCTTTTAAGACCTTGAAATTACCTTTTTTGTTATTTTCCATTAATTGCAATTGAAGTTCACTTTGAATCCACACTTAATGCTGAAACACTGAGCAAATTATCTGTAAATTTGATTTTATGCTGTTTAGGATGACTGCCTTTCTGTAACCCTTGCCACCTCTCCTCTGCCTTTCAATTACAGAGTCTCCCTACTCACTTTTCCTTATCTCATGTTCAGTACCAGTGTTTACTTCAGAAGTTGAAAAAAATGCAGTAAAGTCCCCTGAGAGATTGAAAATGGAGTCATGGGATTGTCATTGGTGGGACTGATGTAGGTAACTTTTTTCACTGGGCTATACCTGTGACAGTAGTCACCATCACCTGGGCCCATTAGAGATGCAGAGTGTGTATTGTTGTTTTATTGTTATATGTGTACTCTCCTCTCCTGCTTATGCTTGCTACTAAGTAGGTGGATGTGGCTGTAAAGCACCACCTGTTGGTAGCAACAGCAATATGCACTTCCTGAATAGCTTGTTAATTTGCAAATTAAGGTAGATTTACATATTGCGAATTTGCAGGCAGGAGAGATATTTTGTGTTGGTTATTGTCTTCCCCATCCCTTTATAAATATGTTATTATGTCATGATAGTTTCCTGTATATTTTGTGACATGATTTGGTTTCATGTATTTATTTGAGAGTGTCACCGTAAGCTTTATGTAATAAGCATATGGGTTAGTATCAAGTAAAAATAAAGCTTTGTATGTTGGTTCCATTTGGAACTGGGCGTCCTGTGTGGATTTTTAGAGATCCCAGTGACAGTGAGAGTCTTCGGTCCTGTTGGCTGGCTGTATGATCCCTCTAGCCCTGGGATAAATCAAGAGAGCTAGGCCTGAGAGCCGCAAGTGCCTTTGTAAGGGCAAAAGCAATCACTGTAAGTAGAGCTGCAGAGGGTCGATACCTGCCTGGAATGAAAGCTGCAGAGGAATAGGCATTGGGGACAATACCTGCCTGGACGGAGAGCTGCAGCCTGGTGGGGTGAAAAATCTCCAGAAGGACCCCAATCAAGCTGTAATGACTGGGGTAGAAGCGCTTCAGGTTTCTCAGTTCCATCTAGGAACCAAGCATGGTAGAAGGACCAGGCAGGGGTACAAGGAGCTCCATCACACTACCTTTAGGCTATTTTACAATATGGAAACACCACTGAAGAGTCTCTAGAAGACAGGCATCACTCTGTTGCATCTTCTTCTCCTTGTCTAAATTTATCTTTATCTGTTATTGAATTACCTCATC
Organism: Pelobates fuscus; assembly: GCF_036172605.1. Taxonomy (NCBI): domain Eukaryota; kingdom Metazoa; phylum Chordata; class Amphibia; order Anura; family Pelobatidae; genus Pelobates; species Pelobates fuscus. Next base: position 127,772,364 of record NC_086322.1, on the reverse strand, counting down.
CAATGGACACAATTGTTTTTACATCATCTACTATCGGTGCAACAAAAGTAGCTCACCCACTTTAATTATTCTATCTATTGATCACCAACAAGCTTTTCTACTCGCATTGAAAATGCTGGTGTAAAATCTCAGGCTAGTTAAAAAAAAGTTCTGGTTGGCTATCTACTACCAGTGCCACTTACAACACACACTAACTTTGATTCACTAATTTAGGTTTGTTTTACCAATATGGGATTCATTTTTTTGCTTTTTTTTTTTTTTTTTTTTTAGAGAGAGAGAGATCATTTAATTTGCAGTGTGCTTCATAGCCAGTGTTTGTGTATTTCTTTTAACTCTTTGTACAAAAAGAAACCACAAACATTGCAGATTGTGGTGGTGGTGGTTGTAATGTCTTAAATGCTTTTCTTTGTAGTGGTCTCACCCTGCATGAGCAGTAGCTACATCTGCCAACTCTACAGAAGCATGATAGGATGCAGTTTTTTCCACACACTGAAGGGCTGTCAATCATGCTACAGCAAGCATGTCAAACTCAAAGTCTAGCACGGTCGACATAAACAAGGTTTAAGTTTATGTGGGCTGCAAAAAATTAGAAAATTACAGTATTAAAAAAAAACAAAAAACAGCATCACCCTCTACTAAATCACAGCACCCCCTATACTAAATCCCAGTCTCCTCTCTACTAAATCCCAGTCCCCCCATATACTAAATCCCAGTCCTCCCCCTCTACTAAATCCCAGTCCCTCCCCTCCCCATATATTAAATCCAGTCCTCTCCCTCTACTAAATCCCAGCACCCCCTCTAGCAAACAAGCAGACTCCACTCACATTGCCGCTGCCAGTATGCAACTCCGAAGTTCGGCCTCTGGTAGCATGTGAACATTGTCTAATAAGGAAAAGTACAAGGCCAGAGTCAAAGAAACTCAATCCACTCAGACATATATGGTTGTCTTGTGTGTTTAAGAAGTATAAACTAATGTTTATTGATGATTATTCCATATACTGTGACTTATCTTGTGAAAGACAAAGCATAAACTGCACACAGATTGAAGGTCTGCATTGCAAGTGTTGAGAGCAAGTTTGGGAGAAAGCCTCAAGGACTTCTAAAAGAGAACAGTGGGGATTGCATGTCACACGGTATTACTGCATATTTAGAAGAGAAAGGAATAGAACAATTTAAAACAGTAACATACAGTCCAGAACAGAATGTTATACGTGAAAGAAAGAATCGCTCTTTAATGGAGATGGTCAGGTGCATGCTGACAGATTCACAGTTGCTACAGAAATATTGTGTTGATGCAGTTATGACTGCTACATATCTATTATTATTATTATTTTATTATTTATATAGCGCCATCAGATTCCGTAGCGCCGTACAATGGGTGGACTAACAGACAGGTAATTGTAACCAGACAACTGGACGTACAGGAACAGAGAGGTGGAGGGCCCTGCTCAATGAGCTTACATTCTAGAAGGAGTGGGGTATAGTGACACAAAGGGTAAAAGTAGGGGTACAAAGTAGGTTGTTGTAAAAGTATTCACTAAGGGCTTAGTAGGTAATTTTTGACAGTTGCAGGAGAGGAGTCATGGAGGGTGGGGGATAAAAACCTGCTAACAGTTTAATTGATATGCTTTCTTGAAGAAGTAAGTTTTCAATGATTTTTTTTAATGAGTGGAGACTGGGTGAAATTCTTACGGAGAAGGGAAGGGAGTTCCACAGAAGAGGTGCAGCCCTGGAAAAGTCTTGGAGGCGAGCGTTAGAGGTGGGAGTACGGACAGAGGATATACGTAGGTCTTTGGCAGAGCGTAGGGGCCTTGACGGGACATACTTGTGTATTAGGGAGGATAGGTATTTTGGAGCAGCATTATGTAGGGACTTGTAAGCAGACCCTACAAATCTACAAAGCAGACTGTCTACAAAGGCTACAAATAGAACTCCATTTAAACTCAGATAATCAAAATATGTTTAACACCAAACCTTTTGTAAATCATGATAACGAAAGCTCCAAAAGGAAATAGAAAAGATGAAAAAAAAGGAAAACACAACCAATGTATGTACAAATAAAAATAATAGATATTGCTTGGTGATACTGTTCAATGGTTTACAATTATGCCAAAATTGCTTAACAAAAAACAGTGGTGCCTATAGCAAGCCTGATTGTAACAGCATATATCTATGAGTTTCAGGCGCCAAAGTAAACAAAATAATAACTGGATATAATCAAGTAGCTGAACAAAGTATATCTAGAGTGTAAACCACCAGCTTTACTGCAAATTCAATCTTACCTGTAAACATAACTAACTATTACACTCACCGCTGGAAACAGCAGGAACAATATTCCCTAACTTCTCTGTATTGCACTTAATCTGACATCACTGATCTCTGCAGATATGAAATGTGTCAAAAGTGGAGGGTGAATATAAAGAAAACTGACTTATGGTCTCTGTAAGCTAGATAGAATGTGTGATACAGTCAGTGTAATGCATAAGACAAAGATCACTGTTGAAGGTGACTTTTTGTGTAAGAGAGTGTGACATAGCTCCTGTACTCCGACTGAGTACCTCTGCCAAGTCAGCTTCCTCGCTGCTACCGGGGACTGTGGAGCACTTCAGACTCAGTTGCAGAAGGTTTACTGAGGTCTCTGAGGACCTTTTACAGCACCGGACCAGGCTGCAATGATTATAGCTTAGGGGAACTTCTCTCCTGTAAAGGACTATAGCTTTCCTCCACACATTAGACGACTCTGAATGTAGGGGGTAGAATTATCTTTCTCATACAGCACAGAGCTATTTATACACAGCAATGTTGACTCTCCCTGCAGAGGGTCCTCTGAACAATGCAATGTACAGAAATTGTCCCTCTCCGGTGCCAATCTGTCTGGAGACTTAATTTCATTATCCCCAACTAAAGCAGTAGGCTCTCTGCTGTTCAAGAGGCACAGAACAGAACCCGTCTTTTGCTGGATCATACACCCACACAATATATACTATCGGAAAGCTGTCCAAATAGTGCCCTGATCAGAGAATCTGTGCACAAGTTACAGAGTGTTAAAGTTTTACCAGATCGCGATGAGTTCTAGACCTTTAAGGAAGCTCTCTCAAGCTCCATGTATTCTTTGATGCCTCTTTGCCTACCCTCCAAATATCCCGTCACCTCGGCACACTCCCAATCCGAGGAAAAGTTCCAGGGTATCTCCCAGGCCAGCGCTCAATGTGTAAAATTAGTCGTGACCAAGTGATTCTTATGTCTGGCTGGAAAGCACAGTAAGCAATGTCGGCAGGAAGCTGGCCTTTAAGCCTCTCCAAAAGACCATGGCATGGAAGCTTCTGTCACAGGGAGCTTGTAAAAAGATGGCTAAGCTCTCCAGCACAATCTACAATGTACTAAGGTGTTTTTTCACCATGTTTGTTCAAGTTTCCAGAGACCATCTGTCAGTTTGCCTTGTATTCACCCTCCACTTTTGACACAGTTCAAATCTAGGGGTGTTGAGCTCTGTCTAGAATAAGGCTATAATGAACAGTGATAATCAGTTTAATAGAAAAGCTAAATAAGACAAGTAGAGGTCCACGCAATTTCATGTTCAAGCTGACAAACACGTAGATTCTTCATAAGAAATGCAATTTTGTTCTGTGCAAAACAGTGAAATACAAGGCAGAATACTAAAAATATATTTAAATGCAGGTGAAATTCATAAAGTCGCAAGATACTTTTTCAACAACAAACCACTGTTCCCCGCCATCTCTGCTTATTACACATTTAGCACATGATATGTATGTCTTTGCAAACATTTTAATAGCAACTGATTCATTCATTCTGCAGACCTGCCTGCCAAGCCATTTATTTTTTCTAATGATGTGAATTTATTTATATACCTCGATCAAACACTGGACAGTGCTGCCAATAATGTTGACAATTTTATGAATATAAATAGTAAGAGTAAATAATTTATGCTAAAACCACACCGGATATTTCCTATCAACCTTCAATTTATTAAATGTCGTATCACTTTACAAATTAGTTCATCATAAGTGTAGTACAAGCACTTACTAAGGAGTGATAGTTATAGGTTTTTTAACATATTTAACTGGGACAAAGGATCATCTTGGCAATGTAGAGCTTTGTTATGATTCCAGATGCAGAATCTATATATTCTGTAGAAGGCCAAATACATAATTAGGAAGCAATACCACATCTCTAGCAGGAGGGGAGCACCAGATATGTGACCGCTAAGATTTAACATATAGGAGAAAACAAGGGTTTGGCTGCACTCACCGCTAAGATTTAACTGAAATGACCTGTTGTGAAGTAGGCCAAAACAAAACAGGAAAGCTTGAGTCACAGGAAGGCAGAAGTAAAAATATACACAATAAACAGAGGGACTGTGCAGAAGAAGGATAACAAGGATACAGAAAAAGCACTGGAACAGGGAAAACTCTAAAATAGAGTTATAGATAAAATATATAACTGGATCACTGACATTTCTAGAGGTGAAGATCCAATCTACAGCCTTAGCTAGATGGGCTGGCCTACTTGATTGTCAAGCAGCCCGACATGCATTCATGTCAGTTCTAAGGACGGGTCTGCCAGTAACATGAACTGTGTGTGGGAGAATTCGCCTATTTTCACTGGATTTTGTCAATTCGAACACTCCAGTGTTTAGTGAAAAACCTTGTGAGTCTCTGTTTCTCTACATGGATACTCATTTTAACTCCTTCTCCCCTACCACATGGTTTGGCATCCAGTAAAAGTCCAGTGTTCTACCTCTTCTGCCAGTTCACTCTGGTTCTTTCTTTACCGCCTCTTCTCTCTTCTTATATTCCAGATCCTCTCTCTCCCACTTTGAAACTCTTGAAATGTAACAATGCTAGCTAAACTTCATTGTATCTCTATCAATTGCAAGGGTGTCATTAAGACGTTTAGAGTTCACCAGTTACTTCAATAGGCAAACCGTTCTAAGGCAGACATATTGTTTCTCTCGGAAACCAATTTTATTACTATTAGGAATTTCCTTCTCCTGAGTCAACATTTCCACAAATGTTATACAGCTAATTCCCATAATAGTAAGGTGAAGCAAGCTATTTGTATCTGACTTTTATATATTTACTTAACTTTATGATATCCATCTGAGATGCCTTATTCTAGATTAAACAAGTTAAAGTTTTTAGCTTTTCTTCATAACTAAAATTTTCAATTTCCCTTAAATTATGTGAATATTTAAGATTACTTTCTAACACTCCAGTGAAATACTGTACGTCTTATACTTATTGTCTATGCATACTTGAGGGCAAATTAACTTATCATTGTGAGTGATGAACTAGCTGACACTTGTGCTTTAAAAAAGGGATATGTTTAAAATCTGCTCTATTAGTGGTACTTGCAGATAACATTCAAGAGTGGCACAGAATAATTAAATCTATATCTACCCATATGTTTCAATTTCTTTTTGCTTTGTCACATATATTGTAATGAGAATCCACTTCACTTTGCAGATTGCTTTTAGCATGTCAGTAAAACGACTGTTCTACTATACAATCCATTATAAAGACAAATATTGATTAAATAGTCTGTAACGCTTGACATACAAACATTAGAGAGTTCAAGAAATCTTCAACTCTCAGATGGCTGTCATTTAACTAAAAACAGGAATCAAAGAAAAAAATATAAGCATTACAAAACGGTAGATGGAAATAGTAAAGAAAAAAATATATATTAATGAAAAAGCATTTTAATTTTGTGATCAGATGATATCAGACAACCAATATTGTTGTAGGAACATTTTATTTGTACATCAGTTATTACTTTAAATCAAAGTAAAATAATTAAAATGCTTTGAATGACTAGATGTTAAGTGTCATAAGCATTGTGATTAATGAAATAATGGACCTACATAGTCAAACTTCAGTAGGAAGTTTGGAATTAAATAGCGAAAGCTGGATTGAGGAATAAGGTGAAGATATATAATTGAAATCTGTTGTCAGACACAGGGCCAGCGCGTCCATAAGGCGGCACAGGCGGCCGCCTTAGGGCGCACGGGCTCTGGGGGCGCAATATTTCAGTGACCGGCAGGAGGGAAGCTCTCCCTCTTGCCAGGCCACCATCTCGACCCCCCGGCGTGGTGTGCGGCAGTGCTGTGATCAGACGCGTCGAGGGAGCTCTAATCTCACCGCTCTGCTCCCTCGCGCGCTGTCTGCTGATGCTGCGGGAGCCGGAATTTCTAATCACTGAAGCATTTTTTTTTTAATAAAAAGTAACATAATGTCTTGCTTTATTATAATCCAAACAGAAAAAAACTCACAGGCACTCCAATTTTCAAGCCGCAGGCAGATTTATTGTGACAGAATGCGTTGGCGTTGCATTCTGTCACAATAAATCTGCCTGCGGCTTGAAAATTGGAGTGCCTGTGAGTTTTTTCTGTTGGGATTATTGTACTGGGATTGCTGGTCCTGCTCTGGAGCACCCTTGGCCGCTGGGATCGAGTGCGGTTCTCACCACTTACTTTGCTTTATTATAATGTCTCAAGTTTTTGCAGCCTCCAGTATTCAAAAACATTAGATAGACCAGTAGCCTTTTGAAATATAATATTTTATTTAGGTACACTGCTAGACAGCAACCACGACAGCTTTACATTGTGCTCTGTAACCCCTTTCCCCCTCTTAGAAGGAGTCAAACCATTTTGAAGGCTTTGACTTCTTACATGAGGTCTGCCAAGTCAGGTCCCCCACTGAGTCATTACAGGTTTTGGAGGGAGAGCTGTTGATGGAAGCTTGTCTCTACAGTAAAAACTTGGCAGGAAACTTTCAGGTAGATCTTTCTCGTGGATGAAATTATGCTGACAACAGAGTGCTTTTCTAGAATGTCTGCATATACCCACTGGAGCTCAATCACACCATCAAAGAGGATATAGGTTATGAAATTGTGGAAAGTATAGGAGGGTTGGCAAGTTTTGTCCCTCAGAGAAACTCCAAATAAGTGTATTTTGCAATAGAATGATTCGACCATCATAGCCCACATATTTTTAACATGGTTATTTACTAACGTGAGAATTCAAGGTGAATTCAAAGTTAATTTTTATATTTAAGGCCAGAGTAGCTGAACTAAAAGCATTGCTGACTAAGAGAATATTTCCAGTTCAACTATTTTAACCTAAATTTGAAATTCACTTTGAATTTACTTTAAATTTTACCTTAATGAATGACCCTGTTGGTGTGTGTGCAGTAATCCTGTGTAGTGTCACAGTGTAAGAATGCATCTTGAAGGTGTGTTTGGGGTCATTATCATATTGGAATACTGCCCCGCGGCCCAGTCTCCAAAGGGAGGGGATCATGCTCTGCTTAATTGGGTCACAGTACATGTTGGCATTCATGATTCCCTCAATGAACTGTAGCTCCCAGACCATGACACTCCCACCACCATGCTTGACTTTAGGAAAGACACACTTATCTTTGTACGCCACACCTGGTTGCCGCCACACATGCTTAACACCATTTGAACCAAATAAGTTTATCTTGGTCTCATCGGACCACAGGACATGGTTCCAGTAATCCACATCCTTAGTCTGCATGTCTTCAGCAAACTGTTTGCGGACTTTCTTGTGCATCTCTAGAAGAGGCTTACTTCTGGGATGACAGCAATGCAGACCAATTTGATGCAGTGTGCGGCGTATGGTCTAAGCACTGACAGGCTGACCCCCCACCTACCTTCAGCCTCTGCAGCAATGCTGGCAGCACTCATACGTCTATTTCCCAAAGACAACCTCTGAATATGACGCTGAGCACGTGCACTCAACTTCTTTGGTCAACTATGGCGAGGCCTGTTCTGAATGGAACCTGTCCTGTGAAACCGCTGTATGGTCTTGCCCACCGTGCTGCAGCTCAGTTTCAGGGTCTTGGCAATCTTCTTATAGCCTAGGCCATCTTTATGTAGAGCAACAATTCTTTTTTTTCAGATCCTCAGAGAGTTATTTGCCATGAGGTGGCATGTTGAACTTCCAGTGACCAGTATCAGAGAGTGTGGGAGCAATAACACCAAATTTAACACACCTCCTCCCCATTCAAACCTGAGACCAGCTAATGAAGTTCTGTTGTTTGTCTTTGAATGATTTTTCTGACCAAAAATCACAAGGAGTGGATACAAATGCAGTTTGAAATTTGATTGTTTGTTAAATACCTCTGATTGGTCACCTTTTCTTTTCAATGTGTGATGTCCTTATAAGACTAGCAGATGGACTTGCACTATGGTTCCCCACTCACTTGGACATGGATGCTATTAGCAAAGAGTACAAAACATAATGGAAAACCTACCAACCTACCAACATATGCACTTCTTGGATAAAAATTAGGAGAAATCATCTTGTCTCCTGGTAACATGGTAGAGTTGGGAAGGCAATATCCTAGTGCTGAGCTGTGACTGCATTGGTGTCAGATTGTTTTGATAAATACCTGCCAATCCCAGTTCTATAATGTCAGGGAATTACTTCACAGTCATGGCAAGTATAAGTATATGCTACCATTATATTGTGCTATGCACAAAGATTCAGAGTATGCACAGACTCTATTCACATTAGTGTTCAATCAGACATCTAAACAGCTTTATTACAATGTAGAGAATATGTGAAGAAAATTCTAGGTGCATAGAATGTTATCAGACAAAAATAACACATGAGAAAATATATATAATATCTGATACACACAAGCTTTGCTGTTCAGACATGCCCTAGTAGCCAACATTATATTTTGCATTTGCTTGCCATTTTTGTTTTTAATGTTTTATAGTGAAATAACATTAGAAAATTATATTGATGTTCAGATTTTCACATAGCAAGCTATTGTACAACGTCTGACAAATGTACTGGGTGCCTAGTGTAACGGAGTTCCCTGTACCCCGGGTGGGTAGCTCTGCCAAGACTGCTTCCTAGCTGGAACAGGGGAAAACCTCAGTGCTTCTGCCCCAGTTGATGTGGCTTGACTGGGGTCCTCCTGGAGCCTCTCCTCCCGGGGACACAATAGGGGACTATTACCTCCCAGCAACTAGTCCTCCTGAAACCTCTCCATCCTGGAACAGGATAGGGGACTAACTCTATTCCCTCCCAGGGACTGCACGACACATAGTCCTGGGAGCTCTAGTCCTTACAAGGACTTTCCCTGACGATTCCTTCATGAGCTGGAACAAGGTGCTGAGCAGTGGTTAGCCATTTCCCCTCCCAGCAACAAGACAACACATAGTTCTGGGAGTACAACTAATTTTAATGAGCCAAACTCTGTCTTTTATGCACAGACCCCAGCAGAGGATCTCCATTGTATTCAGCACAAGCATCTCCCAGGAATCTCTGGGCCTGGGAGATAATTGCGTTAAAGACCGGTAAGCTAATTATCACCCAGGAACAGAGAGGCAAACACAAAAACGTAAAACATAAAAATACCCCAAAACATCATAAAAACCTATAATAACCCCACACATAATACATCCCCAAATAACCCTGACCTGAGCACCCAAGTTCTCCAAATACCGCTCAGATCCATGCAGTGTAGTGGAAATTCCACCGTGTTAAAGTTCTGACCGGCCACACACGTGGTCCTATGCCCAAAATAGTTCCAGGGTGTTTTGTGCTGTTGCCGGTAAACTTTTGGTAGCTCCTGCGTCCGCAATATGGGGTATTCCACCTGGCTCTCAGGGAGCATTTGTTCCCCCTAGTCTCAGGCACCTTCCCTCCAAAAATGCTCTCCTGCTGATTTTCAGTGGTTCAACACCCAGGAACAAGTTGTTTCGGAACCGCATGGTCCATAACATTTGCAACTAAGAGTTTGGTTCATGAGAATGGACTGCCAGGGAGCTCGCATTTGGTTCCATTCGAATGAAGGGTAAGTGCCGAACCAGGGGCACCCAGGGAAAGCTGCTAATGGCAGCTGGGCAGGGTAACTCCAAAATGGTGTCTCAGACCTGAACCATAGTCGATGGGCAGGAGGCCAGCTTCCACACTCCTCCAGGAGTTTGTGGCAAACGTAAGTTGGAAGGAGCCTTTGTCATACCTAGTACACCTAAATAAAATGGTTGCTCCAATTAGGGAACTTTTTTGGGATGAAGTGTCCCTTGCTGGCACTGTCTCTGCCCCATCTACCCATGTTTACACCTCTTGCAGCAATGTGCTATCATACATCTCTGCATGTCAAACGGAAACACTGCACATACTGACTCAGGGGCATCATGGCCACTTCACAACACTGGGGTGGTCATGTGTCAAGATAACTATAAGGGAAACCACACACACACACACACAGACTCTAAAATACAACAGTGGTATAGATGCCATTTTACCGGTTCTTAGAGTAGCTGGACTTTATGTATCGAATAGTCAAGGAAAGATCCAAGGGCAAGGGAAAGAGACATCAGGTAAATGTAAGACAAGCCAAAATACAGGAACACGAAGAGCAGACTAAATGAGTAACAAGCCATGGTCAATGAAAGCAATACTTCAGAATACAATACACACTATTGGGCTAAACAAATAGGCCCATGCCTACAAGTAAATAGCTGTAGAATGGCTGTAGTCAGTGAGTGCTGAGAGACCCAATTCATTTTTTTTTAACAATTTGTTCAGTGCTGCCAAATTATCATTAAGTGTCGCACCATCAGATTCCGGCATCAATGATCATAAAGAGAAGCGTGCAGACAGCATGCAGCATCTCTCATGCTACCGAAGCGGTGAGCGGGTGCCTCAGAACAGGTAAGTATTACATCATGGTGCTTGGAGTAACCCTTTTAAGTAAATTATCTTTTCAGTTTCACTTTCTGCAAACTGTATAATTGTAATTTGCCCATTATCGTTCCTGTTTCTGAAAGTACTGTCATTTCATTGATGGAAAATATGAACTAAAACTCCTGAGTAGAGGAGACCACACACATTCTCCAGACTGTGGATATAGAACCAGTTAAATAAACATGTATTGTATTATGTAAATGTGTTAAAAAAAATTAGATTTCTTATACCAGGAGGGCATATTATTGAACTGATAATTAATAACGGCAACTTGAAAGCCCATTACACTTCTGCATCTTTTGGAGAACATTTAATGAAGACTGGTGGTGGACCCCTTGGGAGTCTTCTTTTCAAACTTGCCAAGTAAGCCCAGCTGCTTTATAATCATTGTAGTTATCTTTCACAGAGTTGGTAGTATGTGTGTGCAGGTTAACCCTGCACACACTGTCCTTGACTCATACATTAGAGTTTCCATTATTGCATGAATCAGAGACACATTTTTAAAATGCATAAATCTTGGGAACACCGTAGTGTCGGGAACATAAAAATGTAGTCTTTAACTGTTTTGGTGACGGCCCTCCTTAGATTGCTTAGGAAAGTTATTTTTTATATTTTTTATTATTCTTTATTTTTGGCATGCATGAGAGTTACAGGCAGTCTCGCTATGCCCCAACAGCCTAGACAAGGCGAGTAATAGCATAAAGCATAACAATGTAGGCATACATGAATAACTGCAGACATTTTTTGTTTGGAAATCAAGAGTGGTGCAAGCTAAAGACATGAATATAGTATAGTTAAGGTAATAATGTGGAATAAACAAGGAGTATTAGTAGGACATTCGTCGGGTTAAAACAGGCTATGAGAACGTTGCATAAATACCAATGGCCCCGCTTATTAGGTGTGTCAGTGGAGAGAAATCAAAAGTATTGGAAACATATGTCAGACCAACTGACTGCATAAGGGGTCGTAATAAAAGAACACAGGCTTATACATTAAGAGACATACTATTAGGTGAGATTATTAGCTTGGTTATGGTATTAATTGACATAGTGTAAGGTTGCTTGTTGAAGAGTTATATCCTATACTATTACTAGTGAGGGTAAGCAGAGTCTAGTGTTAAGAGAGAGATAGTAGAAGATAGTGCCTCAGGTTTATAATAATGCACAATACCATCTAGAGATTGTTTAGCTTAGCGGTGAGTATGAAAGAAAGAGGTGATTGAAATGAGTTAAAAGAGACATATTTACACTAAAATAATGGTTGCTTGTGTGTGGGCTGATTGTGGGTTTAGGCTCCAGTCCTTAGAGCAAGTCAACCTATGCCCTTTGTTTCCCGCTGGTTGACTCGGCTGGCTGCCGTTGCGTTCAGGGTACGAGAGCCCCTCTGGTCCCCAGCTTGATGGAGGGCCGTCTTCATTGCCCCAGGGAAGGTGTTTTTATCCACATTTTCTTCCACTCTGTGTTGGTAGTGCAGCAGGTGGCCCCACCTCCATGGCTGAGATAATTAATCTTGATGATCTCAGCCGATAAAATGCTTTCCCATTGAAAAGCTTTAGGAGGCTATTGGACAAGCACAGCAAAACACTGTGCTGTGCCAATAAGCACCTCCTCATAGAGATGCATTTAACTAAGCAACACTACTAGTGGCCATCTGAGTGACCACCACTAGAGGTTTTCCTAGCAGTAAAAAGTCAGTGTTTACATTAAAAAACATGCAGGGACAGGCTATAGACACCAGAACTACTGCATTAAGCTGTAGCGGTTCTGGTGACTATAGTGTCCCTTTAACTGCTTTTGAAATGTATGTGATTCAAATGCACTGGCAATAAATCGACTAGAATTTAGCATGAGGACATGCAGCTTTGACTTTTTAGCAGTCCTGTCTGCAAGCTCTGTGGTTCTGTACATGTCGTTCTCTAAAGTTTAATATTTGGTTGCTTGCGTGTGGGCTGATAATGGTTGCTTGTGTGTGGGCTGATAATGGTTGCTTGCGTGTGGGCTGATTGTGGGTTTAGGATCCAGTCCTTAGAGCAAGTCAACCTATGCCCTTTGTTTCCCGCTGGTTGACTTGACTGGCTGCCGTTGTGTTCAGGGTACGACAGCCCCTCTGGTCCCCAGCTTGATGGAGGACTGTCTTCATTGCCCCAGGGAAGGTGTTTTTATCCACATTTTCTTCCACTCTGTGTTGGTAGTGCAGTAGGTGGCCCCACCTCCATGGCTGAGATGATTAATCTTGATGATCTCAGCCGATAAAATGCTTTCCCATTGAAAAGCATTAGGAGGCTTTTGGGCAAGCATAACAAAACACTGTGCTGTGCCAATAAGCACCTCCTCATAGAGATGCATTTAACTAAGCAACACTACTAGTGGCCATCTGAGGTACCACCACTAGAGGTTTTCCTAGCAGTAAAAAGTTAGTGTTTACGTTAAAAAGCATGCAGGGACAGGCTATAGACACCAGAACTACTGCATTAAGCTGTAGCGGTTCTGGTAACTATAGTGTCCTTTTAACTGCTTTTGTATTGTATGTGTTTCCAATGCACTGGCAATAAATTGACTAGGATTTAGCATGAGGACATGCAGCTTTGACTTTTTAGCAGTCCTGTCTGCAAGCTCTGTGGTTCTGTTCATGTTGTTCTGTAAAGTTTAATATTTCTTTAATTTGTGCAGTGTCTGAATGATTACTTGGTTTGTTCCTTTATCTATACCCATCCAGTTCCTCTCCCTGCCCTTATCTGTACTTCTCTTCCTATTAAAAAACCTTGTATTCCTATATTACTCTCTCCCTTTCAAACCCCTCTGTATTCACTCCTTTTCGGGCACCATTCATTCATTTTTAGAGGAATTCTATAATTGGAAAAACAGATTTTTTTTTTCATGTTTAATAAATCGTTAAGATGGAGTTTTGCCAAATGTTACACAATTAGAACAGAAAATGCAACTTCAATTTTAAAAAGACTGTAAGAAATTGAAAGCATATGTAATATTATACTTAAAGGGATCCTATAGTGCCAGGAAAACAAACCCGTTTTTTTGCCACTATAGGCTCTTGGAGAGTCCCCTTCCCTCGGGGCCCCCCACCCTCAGCGCTGAAGGGGTTAAAACACCTTCAGCCATTTACCTTAATCCAGCACTGGGCTTCCTCGTTGATGGTGACCTCTCCTACCCCGCCGACATCAGCTCCCGAGTGGAGATGAATGTGCATGCGCGGCCAGAGGTGCGAGCATTCAAACCCGCCCATAGGAAAGCATTACTCAATGCTTTCCTATGGGAATCTTATTTGAAGCTGGACTCAGTGATGACGTCCAGCATCATGTAAGTGCGATTTACTCAGTGTAAATCGCGGAAGCACCTCTAGTGGCTGTCAGGGAGACAGCCACTACAGGCTGGATTAACCCTGCAAAGTATATAACAATTTCTCTGAAACTGCTATGTTTTCAGCTGCAGGGTTAAAACTAGGGGGACCTGGCACCCAGACCATTACATTGAACTGAAGTGGTATAGGTACCTATAGTCGTCCTTTAAAATGTGAGATACTCAAGAATATAGATAGTAAAGAATTGTAGATTATTCTACCTTTCATAAAGAAATAGTCTTAATTGTAATAATGACAGGAGGTGAATATTTTGCTCTCTTTACTTTACTTTCTTTACAAACAGAAGTAAACAAACAAAAAAAAGTTTAACCAATCAAAACTTAGAAAAAAAAGTGTATAATAGGCAGGGCACAAGGAGTCACTTCCTCTTTCTTTGTCTTTATAAAGTCCAACCTGAACTGATTCTCAAAAACACAGAACTTTTGCAATCTGTACTTCATAAACGAAAAAGAAACTTAAACAAGTGTCATGCTCCACAGACCTACAGGAATATATTTCGCAGATTCTCCCAAAATTACACTGAAAAAGAGGAGGTGAAGATCATAAAGGAAAGGAGCTTCAAAACTTTTCTCATGTCTGAAACCTATCATCGTATGACCATTTAAATTGCTGAACAAAAACTACTAATTTCTATAAATTTATTATGTATTAAACCATAGGATAAACAAGAATATTATGACATAATAAATTACAACACTAATGCCAAAATAAAACAAACAATATTTGACAGGGACAACAAAATATAAAATAAGGGCAAGAAAATTATTAAAGAGATACTATAGTCACCAAAACAACTTTGGCTTAATTAAGCAATTTTCGTGTATAGGTCATGCCCCTGCAGTCTCACTGCTCATTAATCTGCCATTTAGGGGTTAAATAACTTTGTTTATACAGCCCTAGTCACACCTTCCTTCATGTGACTTCCTAAGCACTTCCTGTAAAGAGTCATCTATTGCTTACATTTCCTAAATTGCAAATTATGTTAAATTGACAAATGTCCCCAATTGAAGACTCAAACTTCCAAAACTCAGTAAAAGGACACCAGATATAATAAATCAATGGATCTTTCCCAATAGAAATGCCCTGAGTAGGTGTGAGGTCTCCCGTACTTACCTAGTCGGTTGAGCTGTTGAGCTGATCCAGCGGACCACCACTCCTGTGCATGAAGACACTCAAGTCAGCATCTTAGATTCCGGCAAGTAAGCGCTCGTCCATTTTTTGTGACGTGGTGCACATGAGTCGGCGTCATTGCGTCAGAGTGGCTCTAACCACTAGAGACCAACAAGTTCTCACATTTTGGGGGTGTAGTTTTGCTAAACACACCCCCAAAGGTAAAAAAAAACTACAGTCAGCCCAAGGCATAGAGCCCTGCTGTAGTTCCTATGGTTCCGCTGACACAATAGTGCATACCTTGGTTTGTGTATTGTATTTTTTGGTATTGAGACGACTTTGTCTTGGCTACTCTGTTTCTCTGGTTCCCTTGACCAGGCATTGTTTCTCGTTTAGTGATTTTCTGGATTCCTTTGACCTTGGCTTGTTCTGAAATTCCTGTTATTTATCCTGTCAAGGACCTGTTTAGGGACCTTTTTTCTGTCTCTATTCCTCTGGAGGAATACAGTCTGCGTATTGGGTATCACGTTACTGTAGGAACATGAGGTGTCATGATGGCGGAACGAAAAAGGTTTCAGTCCTGTAAGACTTAGTGTCAGAGAGGGAATTTACAATGGCATGGAGAAGGGCCATAAAGGAATTCGAGACTTGATGCCAAACAACAGCTACAGTGCCTTGCAAAAGTATTCAACCCCATGACATTTTTACCCATTTTGTTACATTACAGCCTTAAGTTCAATGTTTTATTAATCTACATTTTATGTGATGGAACAGAACACAATAGTCTAAGTTGGTGAAGTGAAATGAGAAAAATATATACATAAAACTATTTTTTAGAAATAGAAAACCGAAAATTGGCATATATTCACCCCCTTTGTCATGAAGCCCATAAAAAGCTCTAGTGCAACCAATTACCTTCAGAAGTCACATAATTAGTGAAATGATGTCCACCTGTGTGCAATCTAAGTGTCACATGATCTGTCATTACATATACACACCTTTTTTGAAAGGCCCTAGAGGCTGCAACACCTAAGCGAGAGGCACCACTAACCAAACACTGCCATCAAGACCAAGGAACTCTCCAAACAAGTAAGGGACAATGTTGTTGAGAAGTACAAGTCAGGGTAAGGTTATAAAAAAATATCCAACTCTTTGATGATCCCCAGAAGCAGCATCAAATCTATCATAACCACATGGAAAGAACATGGCACAACAGCAAACCTGCCAAGAGACGGCTGCCCACCAAACTCATGGACCGGGCAAGGAGGGCATTAATCAGAGAGGCAGCACAGAGACCTAAAGTAATCCTGAAGGAGCTGCAGAGTTCCACAGCAAAGACTGGAATATCTGTACCTAGGACGACAATAAGCCGTACGCTCCATAGAGTTGGGCTTTATGGCAGAGTGGCCAGAAGAAAGCCATTACTTTCAGCAAAAAACAAAATGGCACGTTTTGAGTTTGCGAAAAGGCATGTGAGAGACTCACAAAATGTATGGAGGAAGGTGTTCTGGTCTGATGAGACTAAAATTGAACTTTTCGGCCATCAAAGAAAACGCTATGTCTGGCGCAAACCCAACACATCACATCACCCAAAGAACACCATCCCCACAGTGAAACATGGTGGTGGCAGCATCATGCTGTGGGGATGTTTTTAAGCAGCTGGGACTGGGAAACTGGTCAGAGTTAAGGGAAAGATGGATGGTGTTAAATACAGGGATATTTTTTAGCAAAACCTGTATCACTCTGTGCGTAATTTGAGCCTAGTCAAAGCCCAGACCTCAATCCAATAGAAAATCTGTGGTCAGACTTAAAGATTGCTGTTCACAAGTGCAAAACATTCAACTTGAAAGAGCTGGAGCAGTTTTGCAAGGAGGAATAGGCAAAAATCCAAGTGGTAAGATGTGGCAAGCTTATAGAGACTTATCCAAAGTGACTTTGAGCTGTGATTGCCACAAAAGGTGGCTCTACAAAGTATTGACTTTAGGGGGTTGAATAGTTATGCACATTGACTTTTTCTGTTATTTTGTCCTATTTGTTGTTTGCTTCACAATAAATTAAAAAAAAAAATCTTCAAAGTTGTGGGCATGTTCTGTAAATTAAATGATTCAAATCCTCAAACAATCCATGTTAATTCCAAGATGTGAGGCAACAAAACACGAAAAATGCCAAGGGGGTGAATACTTTTGCAAGACACTGTATACTAGGTATGCCACACAACAAGGTAGCTGCATCTTGTGCCTGGGGCCCACAAATCACACAGCAGGTCCTTAGCTGTTTGCAATAGGTCTAAGACATCTCAATAACCCCTGAAATATTCCAGCCAACTAGTTGCAGTTTATCTTGTATCATAGGATGATGGTTCCCTTTGGGATCAGTGATAAGAAGAGGATATACAGGAATCGCCAGAGCCTCTGTGATCAATAATTCCAATACATCTGTAACCAAAGGTTGGCTCTGCCATAACTCTGTATCAGTCACTCCTGGAGAAAGGAGTTGCAACTATCTGGATCCAAGAGCCAACTGAAGTATCATTGCACTTGTTAATTTGTCCGGGCCGTCAACAGGTAATGGATATGAACTTTGTTCAGCTAATGAAAAATGTTTCTGTCCAACTTCCATTTGCTGGTATCACCACTGTGTCTAGAGAACCAGTCCTGACAGTTGTTCATGTGCAACAGTATACAACAATTCGACACATCCTTTTGCCAAGCTCCGAGTGGCAAATGAGCCTGCAATCAATACAAGACAATTGATGTCTAAATGACCTAAAACTCACCCATGCTCCTCCTGTCAAGCAATTTGTGCAAGTGGCTCCCCAGTCCCACAGACTGCCATTTGAATCCAGAATAAAATCTGGCTTTGGTCTGAATATTGCTCAACCATTCTAAGTTTGCATATGAAGTAGCCACCACTTGACATCTGAGTGTATCTCCTGAGTCACTGATATAGACTAGTCATAGGAAGGGTGTAACCAGAGACAGCTTTCAGGCATTGCATTGCCCAATAGTGCAGGGGACCTGGGAAGACCGCCTGTGTTGATGAGGAGTCCTACTATCCTGGTTTAGAGCCGTAGAAGAATTGCCTCGTGAGCTAACACCCTTTATATTTGTTAACGGATTTTGATCTTTTGGTGAGGCAATTTTAGTATGCCGGAAAGGGAGTCTATTTTAAACCCTATACATTATATTAACTGTGTTGGAGACAGAGCTGATTTGTCTGGATGGAATTCTTACTTGACCAGTAAAATGTTGCTGAAGAATCCTCTTCCGAATCTGGAGCTTTTTGGATAGCGCCTTTGCAGAACAAAAAGAATATTGCCTTTTTTTGAATTAGTTGTTTGCTGAAGTCGATTTGTCTGTAAGGGCAGCGGTTTCTGATCCTGGATCGGCGATGAGTGGAACTCGATTATGTAGCCCTGGACTGTCTGAAAAATCCATGTGTCCATAGAAAAGAGTATCCAATTCTATAAGAAAAGGAAAACTTGACTTGCAGTTAGACTGGAAATAAGGATCTAAAACGATAAGGCTTACCTGCTGGCATACTTTGTCTCAGTATATCTATTGACTGGCTGGAAATTTCTGATTTTATCATTATGAAATACAAATTTTTCAGGGAGGTGACAGTGCCGCTTCAAGGATCAAACAATTAAAGATGCTTTGTCACTTCTGAGTATTCAAAGATATTGTAATACACACTAGGACAACCTTGGCTTATGGGCAAGTCTGAGGTTGACAAAAGATGACAAAAAGGTGATCTCACGGGATTATCTGTAGACCTCAGTGTTGTACTCTTAGAGTACAGTGTGTGAGAGTACAGTACTGACGTGGCTTCATCTGCCAGGAGCTGAATACAGTCCCCAGGAAGAAGGTGGTGTCAGCTTCCTCTGCAGCCCATCCATTAATAGAGCTGCCACCTTTGGTTGTCTTTGCAAAATAAACCCATTCACAGCGTCTATAATATTAATAAAATGTCTTATTATAAAGTACCACCACACAGCGCAGTGTTTTTTTGTTTTTTGTTTTTAATCAATGGGCCTATTTTATGAGCATGGGCCTGGTGCTGCAGATCCACCAGATCCTATGTTAATCCGGCACTGAGTGCAGACAGGAAGGACCCCGAATCCATAACAGGGCCAGATAAATCAAACCATGTGTAAATGGTTTGTTAACTCTCTGTGGGATACATCGTGTGAATCCTGGCACCCTAACCACTATAACACACTGCAGAGGTCATAGTTCTTCCCTTTAAAATATAGTATTAACAGCACTTTAAAAAAAAAAAAAAATGTATACAAGATGGGTTTTGAGGTAAATTGAGACTGATGGTAAATAATCAGCAATTGTTTGGGATATTCAATTTGCATTCGTCTCAATCATTCCTAGGGTAGAATTTAAAGAACATGAACAATCATACAATGTTGCAGTAAAAGTAACATTAGACTAAAAAAAAAAAATGTGTTTCAAATTGGCTCTGCACACAATCTGTGATGATTTCAGCTGGTTATTTTTTCCACTTGGTTTTTAATTTGGAGATTTAGAATTTGGAGATTTAGAGACTCTTCTCTTCGCAATATTATTTAGGAACTCAATTTGGGAAAACATTCTAATTTATTTAGCGGTGCAAGGATTAGTTTGTTTTTTTTTCCAAGCTGGTCCTAACTCCTATGTAGAAAATATCACATCAGTAATTAGAAATCCCCTTCATGTAGCTGTGTTTAACATATGCTATGTCTGCACATATCCCTCTCTTTTCTATCCAGGTAAAAGAGCCCTGCAAATCTATAAACTCATCAGTGAAATGCCATATTCATAAAAATTATATATTTTTTCTTAATAAAAAAGTTAAAGGGATAGCCTGCAGCTCCAAATGTTACGATGCAATAATGTAATACTATGTTGAACAAATTGTATACATGGCTGATTAGACTGGATATTCAAAACAAAGATTATCATTTTGATTTTGTATATTTTTAGAAACAATCAATAAAAAATCATGATGGCTCTGTAGACAGGTCCACTGACTAGTACTAGCAGACCTTTATCAATATAAACACACACAGGGTACCATGTGTAAAACAGAAACACACAGTCCTGGGGATCAAAGATGCACCGCTGATAGCTTTTGCAATAACTAATGCACCCTGCTGCCTCCCCCCACACAGATGTGTCTGTAGTAACTACTCTGTATAGCTCAGCTCCCCCTCCTCCTGCATCAGCCCCAGCACTGACTGCTTCTGCTGGAAAACCCAGAGCAGGCATAGGAGAAGCCCTGCTGGAATAGCTGCAGCTACTAAGCTAGGAGGCATCCATTTACAAACAACATGGAATGGGTGCATTAGGACGAAGACATGCATCCCCCATGGTCCTTGCTGTGATGTCTGTGCTGGCACGCTGCTCCAGTGATGCTCCTATTTGTGTCTTGCTGCACTTGCTTTGCAGCTAATGATTAATTGCACTGCTCTGGGGCCTCTACTGCGCATGCTGCAGGTAGAGACAGTGCTCCTCCATCTTATGCTTCCTGCAAATGCAGTTACCAGGACACATCCTTTGGAAAAAAAATAAAAAATAAAAGAAAGAAGTCTGGGCAGCTTATTTATTTGATGCCCATCTGCCTGACTCTGAAGATTGGAATCTGATAACAGTATCCACAGAACAAAAAAGGAAAGACAAACAATGCAAGGCTATAGGCAGCCTGGAACACTGTGATTCTTCTTTCTGGGACATTTCCTCCATCATGCATGGTTAAAGGGACATTAGCATTTGCATATTGCTTTTAAAATGGATGTTTATTTATGTAAACAGTGCATCTGAAGACAAGCTGTGTTCTGTGAGCAGTTAACCAGTGGGTAAGTGATGTAATCCTATCCCTTCCACTGCATTACGTTTGTAAATATGTTTTCTTTTTTTTAAATCTTATGCTTTGCTGTTACGCCTTTCTAGGGACTTTAATTTTTTGGGTTTAGGGTATGGCAATGCTGGCTAATTGGTCTAGTCAGGCAATAGCTGCAAGATACAGCAAGAGGGAGGAGGCTAAAACCCTCCAGGCAGCTACTGTTGTGATTCACGAGGAACTCAATAAAGTTTTATGGATTTGAATATCTGCCGCAGGGTGTGCTGTGAGTTGTAGTCCTCCGTTTTGTACTCGACTACAAGGCGTGATGTCACTCTGCTGTATGCTCTGGGATGAAATACTGTATCCATGAGGTCAGGCTTTTTTACATTGCAGCAGTATAAACAATGTTTATTGATGTCATTTGTTTCTTACAATTTTGGGTACAAAAACAAACAAACAAAAAATACAGTTATTTGTTTTATAAAATGTAACAACATGCTAGAAGACAGATTATTCACCCTATTGTTTTTTAATTTATGATCTCCAGTGAACGAGGCAGGCTTTATAATATGTAGCATTAAATCATATAAATAATTGAGTATTGTCTCAAATCAATAATGACATTACATCAATAGCATGTAGTGAAATTCTATGCATACTGAAAGGCTTCTTCAGCCAGAGGACCACCACTATAAACCCCATCTGTTTTGAGGTTCATCTAGTGGTTTCTATTGAACCATACTGCAATCATTATTTGATGTGTAGAGTTGCAGATAACTCACTCTACATTATTGGTGAGCTTGGAATGCTGGTAAGGCTTGGAATGCTAAATGTTGACATTGTTACAAAATTGATCTAGTATTTTGACATCTCAATGAGAACTGTTTGGATGGATAACCAATATGGAGGAACAGGATACATACATATCATATACCAGCAAAAAAGTGGCTTATTCATGCATGATTGTCATGCGTTTTTAGACATTTTATTAGGTAACCCCTAGCCCACGGTGTGTGCATTTGTCATGATGGGATCTTGAAGATTGAAAATTGAAAATTGTTTACTTACTCATTGTTTCTATTCTAAAATATATTAAAATAACACTCTAATCTCTTTTAGAAGGTAATTGAGTATCCACTTTTTCTTACCTTATAAAAGTGCCTATTTAAAGAGAAATATACACTTTTATAAAGCATTTATCTTTTGTGATCCAGACTGTGAGGGTGTCCTTCCTGACTTGTTGCGAGCACTTGCTCAAAGACTGTTTGAGGATTTTGATAGAGAAGCATTGGATTCAGTACTTCTTTATTATGAGAAGCATTGGATTGACCATAGAGATCCTCCCTAAAGGTGATCTCACAGAACAGAGGGGATTTGTGGCAAAGAGATCTTCTTGCCACTGGATAAAAGGTAAGTTACTTTTTTTTATTTTGTAGGAAAGAGGGACAAGAAATCTAAATATGCAACATTCTGGAATTATATATAAATGTATTTTTTTAGATTGCTACAGTGTTCCTTTAAAGGGGTACTTTGAGCACCATAGCCACTACACCACTATTATACACTATTAGTTATTTAAGCATACAAACAAATATCGCTTAATGAAACAGTTTTGGTGTATAGATCATGCCCGTGTTGTCTTACTATTCAATTCCCTGCCAGTTAGGAGTTAAATCACTTTTGCATCCATGCAGCCCTAACCACACATTCCCTGACTGTGACTCACATGCATACATTATCAGTGAAAAAAAAATGGTTTTCTATTCAATCTCATATTACTGCACAGTGTGTTTACTTTAGACGTTATCTCCTACTCTGTTAATTGACCCTTAATCACACACACAAACCATGCTGTTGCAGGTTCTAGCAGGCTATCAACAGAGATAAAAAAAAAAGTAGGGATGCACCGAAATAAAAAATTCTGGGCTGAAACCGAAAATTCAGGATGCCCTTGGCCGGAAACCAAAACCGAAAATGACTTTTTTCCCCAAATGATTTGTGTATGACCTACACAAATCATTTGGGGAAAAAGTCATTTTCGGTTTTGGTTTCCAGCCAAGGGCATCCTGAATCTTGGGTTTCGGCCCAGAATTTTCATTTTGGTGCATCCCTACTTTTTTATCTTAGATTATGTAGTGTGTGTAGGGAATATAGTGAGGTGTGGGAAAGGGATGTATTATTATTATTTTATTATTATTTTATTATTTATATAGCGCCAACAAATTCCGTAGCGCTGTACAATGGGTGGGCTAACAGACACATAATTGAGATGAGACAACTGGACGTACAGGAACAGAGGGGGTTGAGGGCCCTGCTCAATGAGCTTACATGCTAGAGGGAGTGGGGTATAGTGACACAAAGGGTTAAAGTAGGGGGATTAAATAGTTTGTTAGAGAAGGGTTTATTGAGTGCTTGGTAGGTCATTTTTGACAGTTGCAGGAAAGGAGTCATGGGGTGGGGGATGAGAAGCCTGCTGACAGTTTAATTGATATGCTTTAATGAAGAAGTGAGTTTTCAAAGTATGTATGTGTGTAGGTTTTATAGTGTGTAGGGAACATGGTGTGGTGCAGTATAGAGTTGTAGTGTGTAGGTTATGTAGTGTGTGTAGGGAACACGATGTAGTGTAGGATAGGGATGTAGTTTGTATGTTTCTAGGTTATGTAGAGTGTGTAAGGTACATAGTGTGGAGTGGGCTAGGGATGTAGTGTGTGTATAGGGCACATAGTGTGGGGTGTGATAGGGGTGAAGGGCACATAGTGTGGGTGGACAGGGTTGTAGTATGGGTAGGACAGAGTGTTGGGTGGGATAGGGATTGTAGAGTGAGGGGGTGACAGGTGACAGAGCGTGGGAGAGAGGGAGTGACAGGTGGCAGAGTTAGGGGATGGCAGTGTGAGTGAGGGGGTAACAGGTGGCAGAGTGACGAGGCGGCAGTGAGGGAGGGGGTGACTGGTACAGAGTGAGAGGGTGACATAGAAAGGGAAGGGGTGGCAGAGTGTGGGAGGGAGGGGTGACTGGTGACAAAGTGAGTGAGTGGGTTACTGGTGACAGAGGGAGGGGCTGACTGTTGACATAGTGAGTGAGGGAGGGGGTGACTGGTGGCAGAGTGAGGGAGGAAGGGGGTGACTGGTGACAGAGTGAGGGAGGGGGTGTCAGAGTGACTGAGGGAAGGGTTGACAGAGTGACGCAGGGAGGGAGTGACTGGTGACCGTGACGGAGGGAGGGAGTTACTGGTGACAGTGACTGAGAGAGGAGGTCACTGGGGGCAGAGTGACTGAGGGAGGGGGTGACAGAGTGACAGTGACTGAGGGAGGGGGTGACTGGTGACAGAGTGGGTGACAGTGACTGAGGGAGGGGGAATGGGAGCAGAGTGACTGAGGGAGGGGGGACTGGTGGCAGAGTGACTGAGGGAGGTGGCGACAGAGTGACAGTGACTGAGGGAAGGGGTGACTGGTGACGGTGACTTGTGGCAGTGTGATTGAGGGAGTTGGTGACAGAGTGACTGAGGGAGGGGGTGACTGGTGACAGTGACTGAGGGAGGGGGTGATAGAGTGACTGAGGCAGGGGGTGACTGGTGACAGAGTGAGGCTTTTTTTTTATTGCCTTTTTTTACTGCCTGGTGGTCCAGTGGTCTGTCTCTCCAGTTTGCAGCTCTGCCAGGTGTGAGCTGCAGACTGTGCTATATATCGCGATATCCAGAAGTCAGAGCGCTGGTAACCCGCAGTAACGTTCTGATTGGCCAGAGATCACGAGATACAGGACAGTCTGCAGTTCACACCTGGCTGAGCTGCAGACTGTACTGGCTCTCTCCCCGGGCAGACGGAAGGGGCCTTGCACCCGACTGCACACGGGGCAAGCCGTCAGTCCCCTCCCGATGTCAGGTCCTCGGTCATGGACCGAGGACCTGACAAGTCACTCTGCCCTAAGGCACTGTGCTACTAGCCCGCAGCATGGCTGAAAAGATAAATTAACTACCTGCATGTCCCGGGCATCAGGTGATAGTAATTGCGCATCCCTGGTAATTTACGGCACATTAGCACCCGTTTTTGGCCGAAATGGGATAGGCCCATTTTCGGCCCAAAATTTCGGCCGCCAAATTTCTGTGCCCGAAGCACCTCTAGTTGCCGTCTGAGGAGTGGCCACTGGAGATGTCCCTAGGCTGTAATGTAAACATTGCCATTTCTCTGAAAAGGCAGTGTTTACAGCAAAAAGACGGCAGGGACTGACTGTACATTACATTAAGCTGTAATTGTTCTGGTGACTATAGTCTATATAAGGAAAAGATTTCTTCAGTATAATAAAAATGCATAATTCATGACATGGCTGATATCCCTATAGGAACAGAATTCGAGAATGTCTAAATCCTGGGTTAAATAGTGAAAATATAGACTGCAAACTAAGAGTACTTAGTACTCAGGCCTTATGCTATTAACCAGGTTTGAAAGTTACTATCCACCGCAAGTCTGCAGGGTTCATGGAATACACACCAGGAGTGAATTTCTACTCACCAAGGTTACGAATTTCACTAGCCAATGGCTAGTGTTGGGTGGAAATTAATTAAATTAATTAATAACATTTTCTAGTTGTCAGATACTCGGGAGTGTATGTTTTTTCAACAGCAGTTGTCAAAGTGGGATAACCAGTTTATGATATTGATGGTTGAATCATGGAGATGTAATTCACTTGTGGACCAAGGCATGCTTAAAGGAGAAAAATATTTTCAAAATATAACTGCTTTTTTTTGCCTTCATCAACAGATTATACTATTACATTAAACCAGGGCAGGACAGGAAAAATAATTTGGTCCAGGCATTTTTAAATCTCAGTGGCCCAGTGAGAAGGGGACAGGGCCATCTAGGGTGGTATTTTGTCATCACCAGGGACAAGCATGCCAACTTTCAAAGTGAGCATGTTGATTCTTCCAGGGCAGCCCATGTGCATGACTGATGAAGAGCTCTTGCATCCAAAAAATGCCCTGTAACTGTTCCACGCAGCACAAGCAAATTTAATGATACGCTTGTAACTTGTCCCTGGTGTCTCCATAAGTGAGATACCAGAGGACAAAAGTGCCAGGAAAGTGTATTGTGAATGTGTTTGGAGGCTGCTTGTGGGACTGTGTGTGTGTGTGTACAGTGAGCTTATTGTGGTGTGGTGTGGTATTTTATGTTACTAGGTTGGTTTCAGTTGGGTTTTGTTTGTGGTATAAAATGTGTGGCTTGGCCCTGTAGAGAGTGAGAGTGTGTTTGTATAGGGGTCCTAATATGTATAGGGAATGTAGCGAATGTGTTTATAGGGACTTTATTGTATGCGTCTATAGGTAATGTAGTGTCTGTATTTGCATTCAGGGGATCCAGAGTGTTAATGACAGGAATAATCAAGTGTGTGTGTAGGGGACCCAGATTGTGTACTCAGGATCTAGTGTGTGTGTATTTATAGGATCCAGGGTGTGTGTAGGGGATCCAGAGAGTGTATATGGGGTGTAGTGTGTGTAAGTTGTGCAGTATGTGTATAAGGGATGTAGTGTGTGTGAGTCGTAGAGTGTGTGTAGTATAAGAGATGTAGTGTCTCCAGGGGATCTAGTGTGTAGGGATGCAGTATGTGTGTGGGTTGAAATGTGTGTGGGTGGTAATGTGTGTGAGGGTTGCAATGTGTGTAGGGATGCTGTATGTGTGTGGGTAGCAATGTGTGTGAGGGTTGCAATGTGTGTGGGTGGCAATGTGTGTTGAAGGCGTGTAGTGTTTGTGAGAGATATGTGTGTGTGAGGGGTAAAATGTTTGCATGGGGGTACAGTATCTGAGTGAGGGGTGCACAGTGGGTGAGGGGTACAATGTGTGTGTGAGAGGTACAGTGTGTGCGTGAGGGGGGGGTTATAATGTGTGCTGGGTGTCTAGTGTGTGTAAGAGCGGCACAGAATGTGAATATTTGTTTGGAGATGATGTAGTGGGGGGGGCAGATGTTTTTTAATAAAAAAAAAAAAAAAAACTTTACATCTCCTTTCCCTTCTTACCTTTGCCCAGGGAGGGGAAACATTCTAAATTCTGGTGGTGAGTGAGGTCTGAGAGTTGCAGGGGTATCCATGAGAACCCTCCGACCTTGTAAGAGTTTCTTTTTCAGGATTGGGCAGAGCTGTAGGATAGAGCCCCCAGATCCTACTCTCTGGATTTTAGTGTTAATGGGCCGGTAAGTGGCCTCATGGCACACAGCAGGGCCGCCTCTTGGACAGCGCTAGTGTCACGATTACTATATGACCCAACACGCTGAACTATGTAATACACAATGAACAAGGATAATGTATACCGGGCCTTAGAATGGCCGGACTTAACGTAATAAAGTATGGTCAAAATACTAGGCGAGGTCAGGGACACAGAAAGAGACACAACGGGGAAACAAGCCAAAAGTGAAGGATACTAGAAATATGGGAAAGTCAAAATACAAGCCAAAGTCAAATACCAAGAAGAACTAGAATAGGAATGCACTCTCTGTTAACCAACTAGTGAAAACCACGACAGGGCACTGACCAAATGCTATTTTGAGTTTAAATAACCCTCCTAAGGCTATGATTGGTTGTCCATCTTTGTTGAGGACGGAGGCGAGGCTGTATTGTTTTGTGGGAACGCAGGGGCCTGCGTTCATTAGAACGCCCCACCGGTCGGGGTCACTCCACAAGGGTGCTGAATGGCAAGCTGACTTGCCTTAGGTAAGTTTTTTATTATATTTACAGTGTGAAAGCAGCGATCGGATGCGGCCACGCTGTATGGAGGCGAGGGGGACATGACAGCTAGCCCATTAAGTTTGTCTTTCCTAACAATTTGACATAAAGCAGGATTCCATATTGCAGCTGTCTTTCTTGTGTTTTATTCAGGAAGAATAGTGATCTAAATGGTTGGTGCTTCCTTAGATGGCTTTTTTTTGTAAGACAGTGGAACTGCATTATCAAAGGTGCAGTTTAGTGCAGTAATTTTGCTTAGAGTCTAAGGCCGCGTGGGTTTATAAAAAAAAAAAAGTAATCTAAGACATCCCATCTTTTAATACCTTGGTGGTGGCCCTCTGGTAGCTGGGGCCACAGTTAGTGTCCCCAGACAGACAGATGAGCTATGAACAGTGTTCAAAGTGAGCGCTACTAATAGCCAAAAATACTATTTATTTCACTCACCATTTTCCAGGGTAAAAAAAAAAAGGATCTGACTAACAGGAGAGCTATGAGTGTCGCTGTTGCTGTAATTTTAAAAGTCACTGTCCACCCCCACAGCCTGGCACTGATCCCTCTAAAGTTTCAGGGAAACCATGGGGAGGTATCCCTGCTTGCCCCCTGCAGCACTAACAATGCTGGCTCTGCAGAGGGAATGCCTTGAGAGGTGGATTAGGAATGGGACTATAGGTAGGATTATGAGTAAAAATATGGTGAGTTACAATCATAGTTACATAGTTAGATAGCTGAAAAGAGACTTGCGTCCATCAAGTTCAGCCTTCCTCACACCTGTTTTTTGCAGTTGATCCAAAAGGCAAAAAAAAAAAAACCCAGTTTGAAGCACAATTTTGCAACAAGCTAGGACAAAAAAATCCTTCTTGACCCCAGAATGGCAGTCAGATTTATCCTTGAATCAAGCAGTTATTACCCTACATTGAAAGATTATATCCTTGAATATTCTGTCTTTGCAAGTATGCATCTAGTAGCTGTTTGAACATCTGTATGGACTCTGATAAAACCACTTCTTCAGGTAGAGAATTCCACATCCTGATTGTTCTTACAGTAAAAAAACCTTTCCTTTGCCTTATACGAAATCTTCTTTCTTCCAGTCTAAACGCATGGCCTCGTGTCCTATGTAAAGTCCGGTTTGTGAATAGATTTCCACACAATGGTTTGTATTGGCCCCGAATATATTTGTATAATGTTATCATATCCCCTCTCAGGCGACGTTTTTCTAAACTAAATAGGTTTAAATTTGTTAACCTTTCTTCATAGCTGATATGTTCCATTCCTTTTATTAATTTTGTAGCCCGCCTCTGCACTTTTTCTAGTGCCATGATATCCTTCTTTAGAACAGGTGCCCAAAATTGTACAGCATATTCAATATGTGGTCTTACCAGTGATTTATAGAGAGGCAAAATGATATTCTCGTCCCGAGAATGAATGCCCTTTTTCATGCATGACAATACCTTACTGGCCTTGGCCACTGCTGATTGACATTGCACATTGTTGCATAGTTTGTTGTCTATAACAATTCCCAAGTCCTTTTCGTGTGTTGTTATCCCTAATTCACTTCCATTAAGGGTATACGTTGCTTGTGTATTCTTTACGCCGAAGTGCATAACTTTGCATTTTTCAACATTAAATTTCATCTGCCATTTGAGTGCCCAGTCCTCCAGTCTATCTAAATCCTTCTGCAGCAAAGTAATATCTTGCTCACATTGTATTATTTTACAAAGTTTTGTGTCATCTGCAAACACTGAAACATGACTTTCAATGCTGTCTTCAAGATCATTTATAAAAATGTTAAATAGAAGGGGTCCCAGAACAGACCCCTGAGGGACACCATTTGCCACCTCTGTCCAGCTTGAAAATTTACCATTAACGACAACTCTTTGTATTCTGTTTTTAAGCCAATGTTCTACCCAAGAACAAGCATTTTCATCGAGACCGATTTCCTTGAGTTTGAACACTAATCTTTTGTGTGGAACTGTATCAAATGCCTTGGCAAAATCCAAATAGATCACATCCACTGCAACACCCTGATCTATACTTCTACTTACTTCTTCGTAGAATCCTTAGAGGTTGGATTAGGAGTTGGTTTAAGGTTTGAATTAGGGGTTGGATTATGAGTTGGATTAAAGCAGGTTGTAGTAGGGGTTGGATTAGGGAAAACATGTATACATATACTGTTTAACTTGAGAACAGTAGCAGAATATAAATATGCAGTGTTTGCAGTAGTGGGACACACTGCTTTTTATTATAGTCCAAAATAAAAAAACATGTACTAATTTGGCCTTGTGCTTTGTGATTAAATGGTTAAATTAAAAGTGTCAAAATTATCTTAATTACATGGCCTGGGGTGTACTTTCTACAAATATATACATGTAGTGGTTTTTGGATTCTGTGACTACTATTTAACTTGTAATTTCAATATTCCAAATTTTGCAACGTTTTAGCTTTAAAACCATACTTTACTCCTTGCACCATTAGTTTTATAACTTCTAAACATTAATTTAAATCCTAGGCATATTGGGCATTTTAGCAATCAGGACTCATTGGTGAATCTATTTCGTTTGTTTTCTTTATTTGAACTTGGTTTGTAGAGATTATTGCATATGAAACTGAGAAAAAAAATGTTTTTTTTTTTCTATTTTTGTATCCCATTTTTCTTGGGGGGTGCGGAAAGCCCAGGTGCTCTGTAGATAGATTGGGCGTTCAGTGCTAGGCTCTGCCCTAGACCCATTCCCATATTGTTAGACTCCACCCCCTAACAAAATTAGAGGAGCGGGATCGACCGGAGGGGTCAGTGCTTTTTGCTGAACAACCCACCTATCGACACAGCACCTGGGCGAACATTACTGTTAATATGCAAACATTATTATGTCACTTGAACTTAGAAATAAAATCAGATCTGCGTGTAGTTTGAGAGCAAGATTTTAAACTACTTTGTTAATCATTATCAACAAAGGAGTTCACAGCATACCACAACAGTTATACATGTGGGCTTTACATGTTGGAATGGTTAACCAGATTACTCTGTTTCCTGATGTCATCTGCTTTTATAAGCTGCTAGTAAAACTAAAATATGAGCAATTGTACGCTAATTAAAGATGTTTTATGATAACCTTTCATAAAGATGACTTTAAAAGCGTGTAATAAAATATTAATTGTGTGTGTTTTATCTATGACCTTAAATAACTGTACATAAACATATTCCTATGTTTAGCACAACACATATTATAGTCATACTAATACAATGTATGTCTTATATTGTACATGGAAAGTAACAGTACAATGAAATGTAGAACACTTCTCCCAAATAGAAGCAGCAGCTCATCAGGCTAAATCTGTCTTTCCAGAGATATCACATATACAATAAAGCAAGAAAGTGAAACATGCAATATTTAAAAAAAAAAAAAAAAGGGGGTGGGTGGGTTAATGCTAGAAATGCATTTTGCATTGACGATAATGCATTCAAGCATCAAAGGGGTGTGTCATCCCATGTCAAAATGTGTCAAGATGTCACAGCCAGGCTATAGAAGTGCTTGCGTAGAGCATTAAGACTTTCTACAAACTGCTTCTGCAAACTGAATCTTTACCAGAGATCAATGGCTACAATTTGTTTCTTTGTAACAGCATCGTTTACATCATTATCAATAAAAAAAAAAAAAAATTAGACATGTACAGTAGCTTGACTATACTCTAATGTTATTACTTACAAATTGTGCCTTGCTAGTATCTTGTACGGATTGTTGTTGATGTGCTTGTTATGGCTATTGTGGCCTCACAAGCTTGTCTGTTATCTTTGCACAACAAAATTTAAAAATGATAAAAAAAAAATCTTCAGACGTCTTCAATGATTGTCATAATATAGCTGCAGTATCATTGTCATGTCAATATGGTCAATGCGTAATAATTGTATCAGAGCAAAATACAAATAAGAGTAACACACAGAACCTGAAGGGGCTAACTATTTTAAAGCTTAACCTCTAATAACGTGCCTTTCAAAATAGGGAGAGGAGAAACGATATTGGGATCATATTGCAATGCCTGCATTTCTAAATACATAACTAAATACATTATAACAGGTAATTTTACTTCAGTAGGAGTATTGCAGGATCATGTGATCCCTACCTTTTTACACGTGGTCTACATTAAAAGTTACTTTATTCTTTTTTTTTTTTTTTCTTAAACATGCTTTATTTACATTTTTGCATAGATTACATATATTGCTTGAAGATGGTGGGAATACACAGTTAAAACAGTTCGATACAGAAAAAAAAGGGGAAACGGGTAATAAAGAACAAAGATATCGTTAGCAGAGTCATATAACAGGGTAGTTGCATTATGTGTACATCTTACCATAAGCAGTAAGCAGATGATAGAGTTAAATTATGCAAATACGGGACTAGTAATTACAACAGTTGGGAACATGCTATTGTAGGGTAGGGTGAACGTCATCAAAAGTGTGTTGCATGACACGCACAGGACCTCCTGTCTCAGGTTAGGGCATATTCCGTTCCATTCACCTGTTACTTATGATATCTGCTTTAGGGTTTCACTTAAAGGGACCTGAACAACTTTAGCTTAATGAAGCAGTTTTGGTGTATAGAACATGCCCCTGCAGCCTCACTGCTCAATCCTCTGCCATTTAGGAGTTAAATCCCTTTGTTTATAAATCCTAGTCACACCTCCCTGCATGTGACTTGCACATCCTTCCATAAACACTTCCTGTAAAGAGAGCCAATTTAGGCTTTCTTTATTGCAAGTTCTGTTTAATTAAGATTTTCTTATCCCCTGCTATGTTAATAGCTTGCTAGACCCTGCAAGGTCCTCCTGTGTGTGATTAAAGTTCAATTTAGAGATTGAGATACAATTATTTAAGGTAAATTACATCTGTTTGAAAGTGAAACCAGTTTTTTTTCCATGCAGGCTCTGTCAATAGCTACATAGCTATTGTCAACTACATAGCAAGGGGAGGTGTGGCTAGGGGTGCATAAACAGAAACAAAGTGATTTAACTCCTAAATAACAGTGAATTGAGCAGTGAAATTGCAGGGGAATGATCTATACACTAAAACTGCTTTATTTAGCTAAAGTAATTTAGGTGACTATAGTGTTCCTTTAAGGCTCTTAGCGAGCACACAGTGTCCCATACTTAGGTGCTCATTCTTTACCCCGAAGGTAAAGGGTTAGAGTTGGTGACCCGTCGGGGTCATGGCGGCTGGGTCGGACATTGCATTGAATGGAGTGAGGTGTGGTTGAAGAGAATTAAATTCTTTAATCTGTTTAATCTGTCCGCGAGCAGTTTTGTGAAGAGTTTAATGTCAATGTTCAATAGGGACATTTTTCGTTAATGTGTGGGGTTTATTAGGTATAGGGAGGAGGCAAATGTTCACCCAAAGCATGTCTGGAGGCCAAGGGTTCCCCTGAAGCATGGAATTTAAAAGATTGCAAAGGCGGGGGAGTAGTGGTGCGGGAAAGGTTTTGTAATATAACCCTGTGAATCCGTCCGGTCCCAGGCTCTTGTTGGGTTTGGTAGTTTTGATGGTTTCAGCTATATTTTCTATAGAGGTGGGTTCGCTCAACTTAGTGATTGCCTCTGGCTTTAGGGCCGGTATAGGGATGGCATGAAGATATTCCTCTATGGATTGTAGTGTCGTCACTGGTTGTTGTCTAGAGGCGGGACTATGGTCATATAGGGTGGCAAAGTAGTTCTGGAAAATTTCACCGATTTTCGTGGGAAGAGTGTGAGTTTGTCTGTCTGGGGCCTGTATATTGTTAATGCGTTTCTGATCGCTCCTGCGCTTCAGTTTCCTAGCCAAAAGTTGGACTTTTCGTAATATGTCTGCTTTGACCATTGGAGAGCTCTCGCCGAGTACCTGGCCATGAAGTCCTTTATTTTATTGCGTCAGTCAGTCAATTGTGTCAGCACGTCTGGGGATCGGTTTTGTTTATGGCGGGTTTCAAGAACCCTAAGGTTTGTAAGAGATTCAGCGAGTTTCACCAGCTGAGTTTTTTTGTATGTGGACGCGAGACTGATCAGTTTTCCCCTCAGTATGGCCTTGTGTAAGGAAACCCAAGGGTGTATTGAGAGTGAAATAGTCCACTATGTCTTTGTGGATGGAATCTTTTAAGATGGGGTTATGGAGCAGGGTTTGGTTCAGTCTCCATGACCATGTGATATTAGGAATTGATACGGTCAGTGACTTCGGCAAATGTCCGACCATGAGATGGTTTCAATAGAGGGTGCCTTGACTATAGGCAGGAGGGAGGGGGTAATAAATGAGGTCTTGAGGTATGAATTGTATGAGTGCGAATAAAACGTATAGTCCCATGTAGACGGTTGTAGCATCCGCCATGCGTCCACCAAATGTAGGCACAAGGCAAAGGCCTGGAGCAGTTTCTCAGATTTGGTCATGGGTACTGAGCATTGTTGGTGGTGGTGTGGGCAGTGTCTGTCCACCGGTGGTGACATTGTGGCATTATAGTCTCCTCCGATAATCTTATAGTGGGATGGGAATAAGGCCAAATGCATGTGTAGGAGGTCCTAGAACGTGTTTTCTGGGGTGCTTGGGATGTATATCAAGGTGATAGCGTAATTGTTGATATTCACTTGACCAGAAAGTGTAATGAACCTTCTCTAAAGGGGGTCCTTAATAATGTTTTATGTGCAGAGGGCAGGCTTTGCATATCAATATGGCCACCCCTTTTTTTTTTGCTTGTAGGAGAGCTTGCTGTATGGCATACGGTAGTGTCGGCATAGGAGAGGGAATGGTTTGGATTGAGTAATGTGGGTTTCTTGTAGGAGCACCAAGTCAGCCCCAGTTAGGTTAGCCCATCTCATAAGCTGATAAGCTGATGAGGGGAAAGAGGGGTTGTTGAGGCCTTTACAGTTAATGGACACGCATGTCATCTTAGAACCCATGCTAGCTGGTCGTGACTTGATGGGAATGTTACCGGCGCCCGGTCCTTCCCGTCAGAGCTGTGGCCGCGCGCCCACCACGAAGGGTACTCGGGGGGGGGGGGGGGGGGGGGGTGGTGTAGTGGTTAGGGAATTGGATAGAAGAGGGGATGGTGGGGAGAGAGGAGAAGAGGTCAGAGTGAAACTGGAGGATAGAGGATAGGATGCCCGTAAGGATGGAGAGGGATGGAATATGAGGGAGTT
Organism: Pelobates fuscus; assembly: GCF_036172605.1. Classification (NCBI taxonomy): domain Eukaryota; kingdom Metazoa; phylum Chordata; class Amphibia; order Anura; family Pelobatidae; genus Pelobates; species Pelobates fuscus. Next base: position 127,737,442 of record NC_086322.1, on the reverse strand, counting down.
CTCCTGGTCCTATACCTGGGTTGCCAGAGTATATGGGGACTGAGGTTGAGGGAGCCTGGTGGGGGGGTGGTCCTCAGAGTGGTACTTTATTGTTTTTAAAGACAGATAAATGAAACACTAGGTGTGAAAAAGAGGAATTAGGGATGATCATATGAAATCTTTATAGGGGTTATTATATATTATTATATGACAGCATAGAGATAGAAAAATAAAATAAGCTCTCATAGTAGACTAGTCAGAATTGATGTAAGCTCATTGCCAACCAATAAAATATCACATTACAATTTACTTGTTATGGTACACACAAGTTGCTTTACTCTTTATGCTTTACTCTACATGCTTTACTCTACAAGGTGAATTTTACATTTTAGGCCGAAGTAGCTGAACCTGAAGCATAATTGACCTAAAGATTTTTTTCAATTCAGCTCTTTTGGCCTTAAATTTTAAACTCACTTTGAATTCTCATTTCCATCTAATTTATGTTCAAATAAATAGCTTCCTGATTTAATGTGCTTAATTAATAAGTGAAATAATAAGTGTGTGCTTTCTGTTTGCAGATCCATTGTCTTGTGATTCATGTATGGAGATGAAGTTTCTAATAGGAATTCTTCTTTTGTTCGTGCTCTCCTTGTGGCTGGATGGTGTTCAATCCAAAGAGAAATCTTCGAAAAAGGGGAAAGGGAAAAAGAAGCAATATCTATGTCCCTCGTATGTTATTCTTTTATAATATTTTTTTCATTTAAGTCAAAAATCAATGCCTAAATTAATTTAAATTGAACTTGTTGTCTCAACTAACTTAACATGATTTTTTTCAGTATTGCTCCTCTATAGAAAGTGGTTGTAAATGCATTCTTACACATGTATATGAACAAACACATAAAGCTGCCACTAATGTTTGTGACCATAGTACCCATGTTTCATGCCAAAGGCAAATTAACAAAATGTGCCCCAAGGCTTCTTTTACTTTGTTTAAACAGTTTTACTCAGCGTTAACGTGAGTAAATCCAATTGTGATTTCATTTGCCATGTGGTTTCCAGTACAGACGTTTATGGTATAAAGCTGTCATAGAGAGTTGATTTGTTTATGTTGGTGAGATTTAGGTTCTAAATTATTTTTGTGCAGAATTTTCTAATTTTTTTCCACTTTTTTTAATCGAAAATATCTTAACTGGAGGTGAGATATATGTAACAGAATATACAGACCATTTATGTTTCCTTTTTAATTCTTATAATTAAATTTTTTTTTTTTTTTTTTTGGAGACATGTTTTAAAGGAACAATCCAAGCACCATAACAAGGTCCATATTTTTTGCCACCCCCTGGAAAGTACCGCCCAAGACAAATGCCTTGTTAGCCTTGCGGCAAATACAGCACTGATAACAATTACGAGTTGACACCACCTTCTGTCTGTCTTCCCTTCATCCACAGATCACAATGTAAATGTCATCTTTGGATGCTTTTTACAAATGAAAAATATGTATCCAACAGATCATTCCACCTATCATTTCCACATATTTAAAATCCAAAATAAAATACTGCATACACATAATTCACTACATTTTTGTGCTATTGTTTTTTTTATTTATAATCACAAATTTTTTATGTATAAGCATATATATATATATATATATATATATATATATATAAATCAATACAAATGTAGCATATAGGCTTTATGGAGTAAGCAGCTTATTTAAATCAAAATGACAGAACAACATACTTAATTTCTGCCAGGAGGCCTTAGTGATGTAAGATGCTGGCCCAAACATTGTATGCCATGTTATCTTTTGCCTACCTGCCAACTCTGAGGTTCATAGAATTGGGACGCCGTTGGGAGGGGGATAGAAGGGAGGGGTCAGCCATGCAATTGCACCATTGGCTTTGCTCCAAAATATGCTTGAATATACATCAGACTGCCTTCCTATCATGTAAGGTAAGCCTACTAAGGGCAGACCTTGCAGGGAGCACTGTTTCAGGGCCCTAAACATAATGCTAGCATGTTTTGCCATGCACTTGCACTATGTTTGTTGGGGACAGTTCCTTGGTGTCCCCAAAAGTGGGACACCAGGGTACAAAGTCGGGACGATGGCATAGGACCCGGAAATTGAAAGTGTTCCACCAGAACCGGGAGGGTTGGGAGGCATTTACCTTTTTGTGTTGCTTACTCCATGAAGACGATATACTCCATTTGTACAGAATGATACATTAGAGTTTTGCAGGCCCCTTTATATGGTTCTCCAGATTGGCAGTGGACTTGTTTATGACTTATGTACCTGTGTGCATTATCCCACTACTATTACCAATCTATATAAAGATGCCTTGAATAACTGTACTGTACAGTACTGTTTCAGATATTTTACATATAGAAACAGACTAAATACGGCATCGCAGAAACATGGTATAAGACAAAATAAACCCTATGACAGAGGGTTTCTATATCAGTGACATGGCAAGCTGGATGATGTTCCAATGGCAGAATGCTATACATGGGATTTGCCAGCTGGACATGTTGCAATACACCTGGTTTGCATAGGATTAATTCAATTCAGAGTTTCTGGATGTTTAATGAATTGAATCTCTCAGACCTTTGAAAAAGTTGTTTAAAATTCATTAAATTTTGTTCTCGTTCTGGTTCATGAATCTCTGATCCAAGGCCTGGCAATCTTTCTAGGGCGCCTAATAAATATTTGGAAGACCTGTTGTTATTGCTGGCATTCCATATCTTGCATAGTTTTGCATTTTATTTTCTACACTGTCTGTGAAGAGTATAATTTATAACTACATTTTCTTCAGGCTAAAAAGATACCGTATATATTAAATACATTTTATGCCCAGCAATATTATGCCCGTTGCTGTACTTAGTCTAAATAATATCAGAACCCAGGTTTCTTCGGCATTTCTATATCACATCCAAACATTAAACTGAATGTGACTTGGACATCATGCCTCGAATAATATTAGAAATAATACAGGCAATGCATTTAATACAGGGACATGCATCACTTTAGACAACTTATTCAAAAGCTTTTGGGTACAGTTGCCTCATTTTGCAGACTGAAGAAGCAGGTAAATGTGTTTTTCCATAATTACCTGCAACTTCTTTCTTTTGCTTTCCACACCCTCTCAAGGGTGGACTCTGATCTAACCAATCAGTGTCCTATCTCAAGGAATGCTGGAAAAGTGCATTGGTCATGCCTAGCAAGTTTATACATGTACAGTTTGAATATCTCTTCACCTTGCAATATTCTGACAGGGGGAGAAGAGAGGGATCTGATCATTGTGATCCATGCAGCAGTGTTGGGTCTCTCTCTCCTGTTCCTGCCCTGATGATGCCCGGTTTCTGTCTCTGGTGGACTGGCCTGAAACAGAGATGAGTGGGCAAAGGGGAGGGAGGGTAGGTGAAGAAACATCCTTAACTGATAGGTGTGCTCAATAATGCAATCTGACCAGTAAGTTTTAAATGTTGATTACATACTTTTCAAAGTTTATCCTAGTTAATTTTTTTGTTAAAAAGTGGTTGCTTGCTGGTTAAAAATATAATGGAAGCACTTTGGGTATGCTACAGGGCTAATTTGCTGGCTTAAGTAGCAGTTGTAAAATAACGTGTAGTTTAGGTGCCTCATTTATTCCAGGCTATTACACTTACAGTAGCTCAGCTTTATTTAACATTTAACATTGTTTTAAACTATTTCTACACTCTACTAGAATTTTAGGTAAATTGCATACCAAAAAATGCCAACATGTTTAGTACCCAACAGCAGGAATTTCAACAGCAGGCATTTCAGCGTTTTTGATTATATATTATAGTTACACGCATAGTTACACTTTGTGTTACAGGTATTTCTGCTTTTATTCTAATATTTTAGACCACGTGTAAAATATTGCAAGTTAATGTATTCTGTATAATCTCTAAATCTTTTAATCTCTCTATTATATTGGAAATGATGCACAAATAGGTTGAGAATATATAATGCTGGTAATGCTTTTCCTGATGTTACATTTTGGTTTTTAGTTAAAGGAACACTACAGTGTTAAGCATTCAAACATGTATTCCTAACAATATAGTATTCTCATACTGTAGGTGTCTGCTTCCGCCACCTAAAAAGTTTAAAAAGGTTTAAAAGATATGATTTACTGAGCTTATATCTTATGCGCTTTTGTCTCTGGTGCGGCCGCCCCTCCTCAGCTGAGATCATTAGTCTGGATAATCTTAGCATACCCAAAGCTTCTCCATAAGGAAGCAGTGGGAGGTTGGTGGGCATCTGTATCAAATCACTGTGTTGCACCAATGAAATGTTCTCTATGAGAAGCATTGATTGATTAAAGTTTAACTTAGTTATTGCATCAGAAACACACTGACACAGAGCAGAATAGGGACTGTTCCTCCTACATAGGGTCACTTGGCAGATATGGATTGACACCTATCCTAATGATCCCTGATACACACTGACACAGAGCAGAATAGGGACTGTTCCCCCTACATAGGGTCACTTGGCAGATATGGATTGACACCTGTCCTCAGGGACCCTGATACACACTGACACAGAGCAGAATAGGGACTGTTCCTCCTACATAGGGTCACCATTTTTAGCCCAAGGCAGCTCATCTCATCAGGCCTTTTTTAGTCGAATGTATCGCCCACTGTCAGTCCCTTCGGGATCCATCCCTCATTCATCTTAATAAAGGTGAGGTAATCTAGACTTTTTTGACCTAGGCGACTTCTCTTCTCAGTGACAATACCTCCTGCTGCACTGAAGGTCCTTTCTGACAGGACACTTGAAGCGGGGCAGGCCAGAAGTTATATCGCAAATTGGGATAGCTCAGGCCACAGGTCAAGCCTGCACACCCAGTAGTCAAGGGGTTCATCGCTCCTCAGAGTGTCGATATCTGCAGTTAAGGCGAGGTAGTCTGCTACCTGTCGGTCGAGTCGTTCTCTGAGGGTGGATCCCGAAGGGCTGTGGCGATGCGTAGGACTTAAAAAGCTCCGCATGTCCTCCATCAACAACACGTCTTTAAAGCGTCCTGTCCTTGCCGGCGTGGTCGTGGGAGGAGGAGGATGACTTTCACCTCTTCCACTGTTAGATTCCCGTTGTGCTGTGACATCACCCTTATACGCTGTGTAAAGCATACTTTTTAATTTATATTGCAAATTCTGCATACTTTCCGACTTGTTGTAATTTGGTAACATTTCCGCCACTTTCTGCTTATACTGGGGGTCTAGTAGCGTGGACACCCAGTACAGGTCGTTCTCCGTCAGCCTTTTTATACGAGGATCCCTCAACAGGCACGCCAGCATGAAAGACCCCATTTGCACAAGGTTGGATGCCGAGCTACTCATTTCCCGTTCCTCCTCCTCATTGATCTCAATGAAGGTATGTTCTTCCCGCCAGCCACGTACAACACCACGGGTACCAGATAGGTGAAAACGAGCACCCTGGGATGCCTGTTGTGGTTGGTCTTCCTCCTCCTCCTCAAAGCCACATTCCTCCTCTGACTCCTCTTCCTCACAATCCTCTTCCAGCGTTGCCGCAGGTCCAGCAAGCGATGCTGATAAGGCTCTTTCTGGTGGTGATGGTGACCACAACTCTTCCTCTTCCTCTTCACGCTCATCTACGGCCTGATCCAGCACTCTTCGCAGGGCACGCTCCAGGAAGAAAACAAAGGGTATGATGTCGCTGATGGTGCCTTTGGTGCGACTGACTAGGTTTGTCACCTCCTCAATAGGACGCATGAGCCTACAGGCATTGCGCATGAGCATCCAGTAACGCGGCAAAAAAATTCCCAGCTCCCCAGAGGCTGTCCTAGCACCCCGGTCATACAAATATTCATTAACGGCTTTTTCTTGTTGGAGCAGGCGGTCGAACATTAGGAGTGTTGAATTACAACGTGTCGGGCTGTTGCAAATCAAGCGCTTTACTGGCATGTTGTTTCGCCGCTGGATATCTGCAAAGTGCGCCATGGCCGTGTAGGAACGCCTGAAATGGCCACACACCTTCCTGGCCTGCTTCAGGACTTCCTGTAAGCCTGTGTACTTATGCACAAAGCGTTGTACTGTCAGATTACACACATGTGCCATGCACGGCACATGTGTCAACTTGCCCAACTTCAATGCCGCCAACAAATTTGTTCCGTTGTCACAAACCACTTTGCCGATATCCAGTTGCTGTGGAGTCAGCCACTTTTCCACCTGTGCGTTCAGGGCGGACAGGAGTGCTTGTCCGGTGTGACTCTCTGCTTTCAAGCATGTCAAACCCAAGAGGGAGTGACACTGCCGTATCCGGGATGTGGAATAGTACCTAGGGAGCCTGGGGGGTGCCGTTGATGTGGAGCAAGACGCAGCAGCAGAAGAGGACTCAGCCGAGGAGGTTAGGGAAGAGGATGGAGTAGGAGGAGTAGAGGAGGTTGCAGCAGGCCTGCCTGCAAGTCGTGGCGGTGTCACCAACTCCTCTGCAGAGCCACGCATTCCATGCTTGGCAGCCGTCAGCATGTTTACCCAATGCGCACTGTAGGTGATATACCTGCCCTGACCATGCTTTGCAGACCAGGTATCAGTGGTCAGATGGACCCTTGCCCCAACACTGTGTGCCAGACATGCCATTACTTCCTTTTGCACAATCGAGTACAGGTTGGGGATTGCCTTTTGTGCAAAGAAATTTCGGCCGGGTACCTTGCACTGCGGTATCCCAATAGCCACAAATTTTTTGAACGCCTCAGACTCCACCAGCGTGTATGGTAAAAGCTGGTGGGCTAATAGTTCAGACAAGCCTGCTGTCAGACGCTGGGCAAGGGGGTGACTTTGTGACATTGGCTTCTTACGCTAATTTTTTTGGGGATTAGTGGTACTATGCGTGCAAGCTACTGTGAGACCAGATATGAGTGGCAATGTGCACTGGCAGAGGTTGGAAGAGTACACGCTGTAGGCCTGACATCCGCTTGAAGACAACTAACTGCTATTCAATCTATAACAGTGGAAAAACTTTTTTTCTTTTTAAAGGCACGCTATTATGACACCAGATATGAGTGTCAATGTGCACTTGCAGAGGTTGGCAGAGTACACGCTGAAGGCCTGACACCCGCTTTAAGGACACTGACTGCTATTAGCTTACAGTGAAAACCTTTTTTTTCTTTTTAAAGGCACGCTATTGTGACACCAGATATGAGTGGCAAAGTACACTGGCAGAGGTTGGCAGAGTACACGCTGACGGCCTGACACCCAGACGCTTGCAGACAACTAACTGCTATTAGCTTACAGTGAAAAACTTTTTTTCTTTTTAAAGGCACGCTATTGTGACACCAGATATGAGTGGCAAAGTGCACTTGCAGAGGTTGGCAGAGTACACGCTGAAGGCCTGACACCCAGACGCTTGCAGACAACTAACTGCTATTCAATCTATTACAGTGAAATTTTTTTTTTGTTTTTAAATGCAAGCTTAAGCTATTGTGACACCAGATATGAGTGGTGGCACTGGGCAAGTGGGCACAGTATCCACTGTGAGCCTGACACAGAAGCTGGCAGGCAGGCAACTGCAATTACATTACACAGAAAAAAAAGAAGAAAAAAAAGCAGACTGATGTTCTAGCCCTAAAAAGGGCTTTTTGGGGTGCTGTCCTTACAGCAGAGATCAGATGAGTCCTTCAGGACTGTAGTGGACACTGAATACCCTAGCCTAGCTATCGATTTCCCTATCAAATGAGCAACAGCTACACTTTCCCTCCTCTATCTAAGAATGCAGCTTCAGAATGAATCTAAAATGGATGCTGTACAGGAGGTGGGAGGGTTTGCTGCTAATTTGCTGGAATGTGTCTGCTGACCGTGAGGCACAGGGTCAAAGTTTACTCAATGATGACGAATAGGGGGCGGATCGAACCGCGCATGTGTTCGGCCGCCATGGCGAACGCGAACACGCTATGTTCGCTGGGAACTATTCGCCAGCGAACAGTTCGGTACATCACTAACAGCACCCAGACCACTTTATTAGCATAGAAACCTAAAGCATTAAGATACATTTAACAGCATGTTTCAATTACTACTTCAGATATTTCTTTAATAATCAAACCTGAATAAGAGTATTCTTTGATCTAAAGGTATTCAGAAATATATGTTTTGAAAATATGTTTCTGTTAAGGAATGCCTCTTCTCTAAAGCAGAGTTCATCTTTCAAAATAGCTGCATGGTTTTCATATATCTAGCAGAGTCAGTCATGTTTATTTTACATGCGGGAGTCGGGACCTGCTGTGCATGAAGAAATTACCTGCAGGTGACTATCTTTCCATGGATCAGCGGCTTGGCAATGTTTCTGGAGCATAGAAATCTAATTAGAGCTTTGGAAACTAATTGGCTAGAAATTTAGCCTCTTAAAATATGATGGTTTTACTTGAATGTATTTCCAGCTTATTGCAACATTTTAAAGGAAGCTAAGGCTTAACTATATTGGTGTGTAATACCTTCAGTTCGTCTTCCAATATAGCACATTAATAGTGTTTTTTACCTTGTCCTACAGCCAACGTTCTATTTGTTTTTTTCTTCCTTTTCTTCCAGGAGTGAAAAGCATGTTTATGTAGGAACCTTATGAGATTTATTAAGAGATTTACAGTTAATATGACTTGGAATCAGAGGCAGAAGTAAGTTGCCTTCCAGCTCCCACATTAACTCTGAACTTGTTTTGATGGCCAGTATCAGGCTAAGAAATAAAACGTTTCATAACAGATAAAGATAAATTGAAAATAAACAGGATAGGTCCTAACATATCAGTTGGCCAGTAACATTCTAACAGTAGTGATGTATAACTCAAATATACTGGCCTGGCTCAGTGTTACTATATGCTCCATAGTGCTCTGGTATATTGAGATTGTGGCGGCAAGGTTGTATGAGTGCCAAAAAATGACTGAACTTTATAATAATACCACTAATATAATGGTTGATGATAAAATGGCAGCATGACAAATGTCAAAATGCAACATTTTTGGGTGTCTAGATTTTAGAAATATACACTTGTAATGCCATTTTGGATTACATGGCTCCTAATAGGCTTAAAATAGAAGCACAAATTAAACAAAAGAAAGGGCAGGTTTGAAAAATAGTGTAAATATAAAAAACTTAGTATGTTCCAATCAAAATAACAGCAGCCGAAAAACACTCATTAAGGATACCTTACTTCCCTCACCCCAAAATACAGTACAATACAGGATATTTTGAATTACTTATAATTAAATAGTGGAGCACTATTATAAATGGAGTGTAATAGGAATTATCTTACTCTCTTGCATGGCGTTGAAAGTAGTAGCATATCCACAAATATAAAAGAGAAAAAGACATATAGTGCAGATAGTAATGAAATATTGCACACATACAAGGAGAAATAGATACACTCACATGGGGTAGAGCCCATAAAAGTAAAGACTTACTTTTGGTGCAGTTATGCCTTTAAAGGTAGTATCCCATCGTTCTTCAATCCTGGTTTTCCAATCTCAAAAAGAGAAAGAGGAACATATGATGGTGCAGTATATCTATACTATGGTTACAGGATAAAGTGCAATAATCTTGCTCACCTGTCAATGAGCCCAGTAAATACCTATATAGAAAGTGCTGGCAACAGTGCTAAAAGTAAACATTTATTAGGATGCAAAAAAAATACACTTCACACATTTCAATGATTCACTTAGCTTCCTCTCAGTCAGCAATGATCCATTTAAAGTATCGAACATATTTAGCATCGCACCGAAATCATCAAGATCACGTGACCGGTTTGTGTACAATCCTAGTGTGATTAGGGCATCCTGTCCTTCTTTTGCAGCTTCAGGCATCAACTTATGGGTGGGGCGCTCCTCCTGGGCGCCCAAATAACCTGTCCCTCGTTATAACCTGCTGATAGTGATGTGTAATAAAATCAGAACAACATATTATGTCTAATTTAAAGGGTTACTCCAATCAATATAACAGTGTTTTAGTAAAACACTGTTTTGTATCAGAGTAGCTATTTCTGTACTGTTAAAAAAAAATAAAAAAATTATATTGCTAAAGCCCAAACCACCTCGGCTGATGTCTCTCCTTGCCAGGGGGGGACAGATGTCCGGCAGGGTGGACTGATGTGAGGACATGAGCGACAAATAGAGTGTCATGTCACCATTGGCTAGCACTAGCAGGCTGTGCGTTCCAGCATCAAAAGCCAAATATGCACAGAATTGACAATAAATGGCCTGGGCCTCTTTTCTTGGGCTATCTAATGATGCTCCAATGACGCGGATGGAAGTGGCTTTACATTAAGTGGTCATGGTGCTTGGTTCAACCCATTTAAGAAATTTGTCTTTAATTTCACCTTGCTATAATTATTATAAGGTAAACTATGGGAAAATTTTTATTTATTTATTTTCAACTTTTTCACAACTTTTTATCCTCGCACTAAATAATGATATATGTATATAAAATCTGAATAAAGTTTATATATATATATATATATATATATATATATAAACTGCCAAAATAAAGCTGGTATGTTCAGCAGAAGATTCTCTTGATAAATTGTTTACGTGACAGCTTAATTAAGTTGCCGAGAGACTTGTGAAGATGCCTTTTGAGAAAGTGGTAAAAGTTCACTTCATGCTTGCTTTCCCTTTGTAAACCTTTCTGGCAAGAATTTAATGGAATGGAAGTAGTTACCATTTTTTCGAAAAGCTCAGATTGTGGCATTGCTCTACACCTTACCCAAGATGGACATACATCTGAAAACTTCTGCATTCTAAGTTGTCGTGTTTTTTTTTTTTTTATGTAACTGCACATTTTTTGACTTATTCCCTAAAGTAGGGATAGGCAACATAAGGAATTCCAGCTGTTGTGGACTGCATCTCCTCTGATCCTTTACCATCATTATGGCTGTAAGAGCTTTAAGGTAGATGTAGTCCATAACAGCTGGAGTGCCAAAGGTTACTTACCCCTTCACTAAAGTATGAATTACTGGAAATTCCAAGTGGATCCCACATTTTAGGCCAAAGAACCTGAACTAAAAAAAAAAAACATCACTGACTTGAAAAATACCTCCAATTCAGAATATTTGGCCTACATTTTCAAAATCACTCTGAATTCCCTGCAATTTACATTTTAGTGAATAACACAGTCCAAGAGACACATTTTGTGCCTACAGCACTGGGCTCTCTGCTGTTAGTGTTGTATGTAGTTGCTGAGTGTTGTATGTGTGTTGGAAACTATATCAGAGTGCTGTGTGTAGAGGAGGCTGAGAGCTTCATAAGGGGGAAGGCTGAGTTTGCTTGTGTGTCCTGGTTGAGTGTTGTATGTGGTGGAGGAATCTAACTGCTGTGTATGGGTAGAGGGCAGTGTTGTGTTTGTTGGGGAGGTTGTGTTGTGTGGTTTCTTGATGGAGGAAGGTGAGGGAAATATATTAATTCGGCCACCTCCTGTTTACATTTTAGCAGGAGGGGAATTGTCCAGTGGAGGCCATTCTGGGCAAGATCCCTGGTGGTCCGGTGGGAGATTGTTGTGGTCTGTACCTTTATTGAGTACAGATAACTGTAACAGCTACCTTATGGTTCCAGCACTCGGTCTGTGACTTACAGTGAAGGGCTGCACTTCTCTGTGTCATTGAGAAGCACCAGAGAACCGCGAGGGAGATTTTAAAGTGATCTGCACCCTGTGCATGACACAGTACTCCCTCAATGATGTGAGGATATCTGTTGAGAGAGGGCCGTCTCAAACAAAATTTACCCGCCCGCCTATGTTGCCTTATGGGTAATTTGGCTCTGTTTCCATTTAGCCCCCTACATAGAGGATCATGCAGAGAGTGCTGTTAAAGCACTCTCTGCATGGTCCTTGATGTGCTTGTGCTATGCTGCCCAGAGACAGTTCGCTGGTGTCCCAGGATGCGGGATATCAAGGAACAAAATTGGGACAGCACCTAAAATCGGGCCCGTACAGTTAGGAGGCATGCAGTTATATTCCATTGGTTTTTTTTTTGTTGGCAAATATAATAATTTGCAATAAGAATGTAATTCTGATGACTCACTGTTTGGTCAAATTCAAAACAAGATTGACATCATTGTAGCCAACAATTAAGGACAACCATCTTCAAATGTTCACTGTTGGGATAGATTCTACTATTATCCGATTAACTTCTGCTGAGCCTGACGTGCCTACTTCTGTGATTGTTTTATATGAAACTACAGCAGCAAACATGTTGGTTTGAGCAGCAGTTGGTCAGGTAACAAGAGAGCCTGGTCCAACATGGCTGCTCAGTTTGATAAAAAGTTTTTTTTTTTTTTTTAAATCAATATACATAATTTAAAAGAATATGTTAAGTTTCACTATATATAATAAACAAAAAACAAAAAAGTTAACATTTAATGATAGCTCTCCTGTAGAGTTACACCTATCTCTATTTCCACTGCCATTGCAACTGATGCACAATAGCCTCCCAATAACCCCGCATGTAGAATAGCCTCCCAATGCTTGCCTATGGGAAAGCATTGGATTGGCTGAGATAATCAAGATTGATGACTCAGCCATAGAGGCAGAGCAAGTCGGGGCCAGCCGTGGCGAGCCCAAAACGACATGGGAATAAAGGTAAGTAAACTCAACTTTTTAATGCTCTGACAGGAGAGCTGAACAGCCACCCCAGAACTATAGTGTTTCTTTAACCCCTTAAGGATGGTGGGCGTCGGAGGGTGGCATAGAACGTCTTTGACATTCCCCCTACGGTGGTCGCAGTCCTGGGGTCTGCTTGGGAGCTCAGACAGACTCTCTCTGCCCGATCAGGCCCTCCTGGGCCATGTGGTTGCAGGGGCCTCGCAATCACATGGCTGGAATAGCCGGCCTATGCAGTGCCTGCAGGGTGTTGCCTGAGCTCTCAGGCTGTCCCCCTAAAGCCTGCAAAAAAGTTTTAAAAGTTGGTAAAAATTATTAAAAAGTTTAATAAAGTAAATAAAAGTAATTAGATCATATATATATGTATATACATGATCTTGTAAATACATTTTACAAAAATTAAAAAATAAAATATTTTTTTATTTTTTAAATTGAAAAAAATTATATACCTGTTTAATTTTTTCCCAACTGTATTTTAATATTAATATACATATATATTTAAATCAAAATACATTTAGAATGACGTTATAAATGCATATATGTATCTATATATCTAACTTTTTATATGTATATATATAGAAGGCGTATGCCTGAAGTTGTGGGAGGGATTTTAAGCCTATTTAAACCCAGCAAACCCCTTACTTACCTGTCTTCGACGATTTCGGAAATTCCCTCCCACCACACCCTCTTTATATATCATTATATCTGGGTGGGCCCTCTTTTTGCAGGACTAACCTCGCGTCGGTTTCGGCACACCTCAACCGACTCTTATTTATAAAAACTACACCACTTTAATGTGCGCCCCCTTCCATAATCCCGTACACAAATATATATATATACATAAAGCTATACATAAATAAAAAAAAAAAAATATATATATATATATATATATATATATTTACATTCTAAATACATATTTATATAACATTTTTTCATAATCAAGTCATATAAATCACGGGGGTACTGATTTACTCAGGAGACTTCGCTGAACACAAATATTAGTGTTTTAAAACAGTAAAACATATCTCAACAAGGATATCATCAGTGAAAGTGCAATTTTTTTGCATTTTTCACACACAAACAGCACTTTCACTGATGATATCGTTGTTGTGATACGTTGATATTTGTGTTCAGTGAAGTCTGACGAGTATAACAGAACCCCCATCTAGAGGTTTTATAGTGGGTCAAATATAAGGCTTGCATTTCCGTTTTTTTACATTGAAATTTGCCAGGTTGGTTATGCTGCTTTTGAGACAGTATGGTAGCCCAGGAACGAGAATTACCCCCACAATTGCATACCATTTGCAAAAGTAGACATCTCAAGGTTTTGCAAATGGGGTATGTTAAGTCTTTTTTAGTAGTTACTTAGTCACAAACACTGGCTAAAATTTGTGTTCAATTTAGATATTTGCATTTTTTTTACACACAAACAAATATGAATGCTAACTTTGCCCAGTGTTTGTGACTAAGTGGCTACTAAAAAGTCTGGACATACCCCATTTTAATACCTTGGGATGTCTCCTTTTGCAAACAGTATACCATCATGGGGGTAATTTTCATTCCTGGGCTACCATATGGTCTCAAAGGCAACATAACTAATCTTGGAAATTTCAATGTGTATATACTGAAAACTGAAAAATGTAACATGCTATATTTGACTCTGTAACTTTCCAAAACACCATGAAACCTGTACATGGGGGTAGTGTTTTAATCTGACATTGCTAAATACAAATATGTGTATTTTATTGCAGTAACAGCTAACAGTTTTATGACATTCACAGTTTAAGACATGTTGTTATATTTTTAGTTCTGCATTGCATTTAACGAAGGTGGGGAGATTGTTCCGGATTAATTGCACCCTAAGATTATCTCATATGGGTATGTTGCTTTCACTGTCTGCATCAGTGATGTTGGACATACCCCATATGCCTCTTGGTCGAAGTGTCTGAATGCTAATTGAGGAGAGAACTGGATATTGCTGTTAATTTATGTGTTTTGTTGAGTGGGTTATATGGTTTCTTCTACAAATCAGTGTTTTAGGTCAAAGAATTTATCGTGTGCAAAGTGGTTTTGCATTTGCATTGTTAAATGCATGTGTATGTAACTTCTACTATACAGCCTTTAAATATTAGGTAATAATATAATTTCATTATTTTGTAAAAATGTGTAGATGGGAGTGTGTTTATTTTCATTCTGTAAAATTAACTGATACAGTTTTAAAACTGAAAAACTTACACATATTTTGTAACTTTGTAGCAAAAGTTAGACTTTTAGTAATCGTTTTCAATTCACATGCTGAAATAAAGCATGTTAAAGAAACCAGTCACTTGAAATTTTACAAATTAAAGTTTTTGTTCTTGACATTTCAAGTTTGCTTTGGCTCTCGCTTGCATTCATTTTCTTAGATCCACAAATGTATTGAAGCCTTATTTAATTTTCAGTTTATTTTTCTTCAAATTCACTTAAAAGCTGAAACAGTATTTCCTCCTCATTTCCCCTACTGCTTTTAAAACGTAATATTTTAATATCAATTTGCTACCTGATTTTTTGTTTCCACAGAAACATAAAATTTTTATTAATCATATAAATTAAACATTAAAAAGCTTCTATTGCTCTATATATAATTGAAAAATTGGAGACTGAAATTGAAAATAGCATTAGATGCAGAGTATACACATTCATGGATGGGTGACAAAAAAAATGAGGCTTACTGCAGAATTAAATACTGAACCGTGAATGCATTTAAAGGAAGAAAGCATGTTAATTTTGGAAGTTCTAACTTTATAGATTACTTACTTTGATTAAGTTAAAGGTTTATTACAAAGCAGCTAAATTTAGGGGTACTGTGTATGCAATGAACAAACAATAATGAACAGGTAAATTAGTCTTGGATCTTTATACATGAAAGTGCATTTCCATAGTCATTTACTAAACTGAGAATTCAAATTGAATTCCTAGTGAATTTCACATTTGAGGCCAGAGTAGCCTCACTGACTTGGGGTTTGTTTTCTTGTTTGGCTTGTTTGATCTTCAATTTTAAATTAGCTTCAAATTCACCATGAATACTCACTTTATTAAATGGTCCTGAGAATTTTATATATTGTTATGTCTTTTTAAATGTTTACTTTCATTCCCCTTTCACATCATGTTGGGAATACTGGTTTACTATTCATGATCACAGTACTTAAAGGGACACTGTAGGTACTCAGGCCACTTCAGCTCATTGAAGTGGCCTGGGTGCTGTGTTCCTTTTGCAGCTAGTGCTGTCAGACGGAGAAGAAATACAGAGACAAAGTAGGCTCTACCTTGTCTCTGTATTTCTATTGGCTGGGTTGGAATTTTATGTAAATTCCAACACAGTTATAATGAGTATTTCATAAAAATACTATATTTATGAAATGCTCATTTTTAATATGAGGGTGACAGTGCCTCTTTAAAATGACAATGTTCTTATGAGGTAGCTTAAAGACTTTCAAGGACTAGAAACTGATCCAAACCGCAGATTGTAGCCAAGTACTGTAAAGACCTGAAAAGGAGAACTATATAAGATGGATAGATTATCTTGAAGTTGGACCTAAAGTGGATAAAGTGTATTAACTTGACTTAGTAAAGTTTGACCTAAAGGACAGCATAAGCACCGAAACCAATACATCTTAAGGTAGTGATATTGGTGCATAGGCCTTGTCCCTGTAGCCTGACAAACGTAAGCCATTTATGAGAAACTGCAATGTTTACATTTGAAAGTCAGAAAGCCACTAGAGGTACTTCTTAATGAAGACTATAAATAATGTTCAGTGTTGCTGAACGCTTTAAATGCGTCTTATAAAGAAGCATTGGATTCCGTGCCTTGCTTTGAGAAGCATCTGACTATCTGAGCTCATCGATTGCTGCACATGCCTTATAGGTCTCTAATGCTTCAGAATAGAAAGACTGGATTTAATGTATAAACTTAAGATTGGGAGAACAACCAGAAATATACCACATTTCCATGGTGTCCTTTCTGCTTTGGATAGGAAACAAACGATATATACTTATATATATATGATTTTGTTAACGTGATCTGCTGTGCTTTCTCTTTTATTACTAAAATTCATTTCATGACCTTTAAGAATGCAGGCAGCAATAATATTAATGCAGTCATTCAATATTAATTTTCCATAACCTAGATTCATATTGTGAGTAACATTCATCGGAATGCAATCGGATGACAAACATCTCCTGCATCAAATCTGTTTAAGTGTCCCCACGTATTTACATGATTTCCTGACACAAAAGAAAAAATAATGTTGGAATTGCCTTTCATCAATAAGAATAAATGACTTGAAATTTTAAAATGGATGTGTACTGGGGCAGACTGAGTCAATGGTGTGCTGAAAGGAATACTATAGGCACCAAAACAGCTTTATAAAGTGGTATAAGTAAAACCAACACCTTAATTTGAGCACTTAATATAAAATATAACATAATGTATGGGGTGACTTACTCCACGTTATCTTGTTAAAATCTTAAATTTGGGGTAGATCTAAAAGATAAAAATAAACACAATATAGTGCAGATGGTATTTAAAAATGAACTGGATAAATACCTGTCACGATAACAACTTAATTTAGATTAAAGGACCACTCTAGGCACCCAGACCACTTCAGCTTAATGAAGTGGTCTGGGTGCCTGGTCCCTCTAGGATTAACCCATTTTTCTATAAACATAGCAGTTTCAGAGAAACTGCTATGTTTATGTTAGGGTTAATCCAGCCTCCAGTG
Source organism: Pelobates fuscus (assembly GCF_036172605.1). NCBI lineage: Eukaryota > Metazoa > Chordata > Amphibia > Anura > Pelobatidae > Pelobates > Pelobates fuscus. The sequence continues at coordinate 127,720,091 of NC_086322.1, read as the reverse complement.
GCTGTCTCTTGACAGCCGCTAGAGGCGCTTGTGTGCTTCTCACTGTGAAAATCACAGTGAGAAGACGCCAGCGTCCATAGGAAAGCATTATGAATGCTTTCCTATGAGACTGGCTGAATGCGCGCGCGGCTCTTGCCGCGCGTGCGCATTCAGCTGAGGAGGAGGAGAAGAGGCGGAGAGGAGGAGGAGAGCTCCCCGCCCGGCGCTGGAGAAAGGTAAGATTTATCCCCTTCCTGTCCCCAGAGCCCGGCGGGAGGGGGTCCCTGAGGGTTGGGGCACCCTCAGGGCACTATAGTGCCAGGAAAACGAGTATGTTTTCCTGGCACTATAGTGGTCCTTTAAGTTATGATGCTTGAACTGTGCCTTAAATGAAGGAAGCAGTTTTGGTGTATAGATCATGTCCCTGCAGCCTCGCTCAATTCAATGCCATTTATGGGATAAAACACTTAGTCACGCCAGTGGATATGCGACTATAGTATAAACAAGGGCAGTAGACATCTCAAGGTCAACCACAACTGGATATGCTATTGTAATGAGGGTATGATTGTGAGAGATTAATGGTTTAAGGCTTGCTTCATTTCCAATAGAATAGAATACCTTGTTTAAAGGTATAAGCCAGTTACAACATAGTTGTGTGCATTGTTTTAGTTTTGGTTAGGTTCATCCAAGCTACAACCTAACTGAAGAAGTTACTTTTGTTTCAAGTCATGACAAGGGATTTGATCATGTGATCTATTGTATAACTTCCTGTAAGTATGTTCAATCTCTCATACATTCTGTTACATTGTATTGTCATCCATTAAGTGCTGCTGAATGTAAATGTGAAACAGCCTGCTCTGCTGTTCTACAGAAATAAACTCACCATTTGCACAGCAGGAGGAATCCTTTCATTATTTTCATTATTTCCATAAACTTCATCTGAACTACTATCCCCCTAGACAACAAAGGTGTGTCAGCACCTTGAGAGAATTATTTTATACAAATAAGATACCAACTCCGACAAAACTTCCCTGTAAATAACTTGCACGGCCTTCCTAAACACTTCCTGAGAAGGAACCTGCATATTTTAGGATATTTTATTGCAGAGTCTCTTTAATCTAGAATTTCTTATCTCCTGCGTGTTGGGTGCTCGAGCCCAAACCAGGATAAAGGAACTTGTTTCCCTCTCCCCAATCTAAAATGATGCAGTTTGGTGCTTTCAGTGAGTGCTTCCTGTCAGACCGGGGAGAGGGAAACAAGTTCCTCTACCCCAGGACATGGCTCGGCCACGCTACATGCTGAGATCAGCATGAGGTGAGTGCTGTGCAGTGCGCTCCCCTCCTGCCAGTCAACCGAATCCAGCGTCCCATGCTCAGTGTACAGTTTTGCTGCCCCCTGTCAAAGTGCCGCCTGCAGCCATGGCCCCACCTGGTCCAATGGACGGGTCAGCCCTTGCCATATGTAGCCATGGTCCCACCTGGTCCAATGGACGGTCCTTGCCGTCTGTAGCCATGGCCCCACCTGGTCCAATGGACGGGCCAACCCATGCCATATGTAGCCATGGTCCCACCTGGTCCAATGGATGGCCCTTGCCGTCTGTAGCCATGGCCCCACCTGATCCAATCCCAGCCCTGGGGGAGGGAGGCAGAAGGACACTAAGTATTCACAGCTTTATATTCCGAACACTATACTACTTTGTATTTATAACACTATAGTGTTCATTTAACTCATGGTAATTACCAGCTGATGACTTTATCATACACTGTGCTATGTATTAGTATGTTTATGTTGTAATGTTGTAAAACATTGTACTTGATTTTTGTCTCTCATTTCTCTCTCTCTCTCTTTTTTTTTTTGTTTTTTTTAGCCAGCAATCTGCAGAAGATCTTGCAAGAGTCCCTGTAAATTCTACTAGCAACATCCTGAACAGACTTTTGGTAACTTATGATCCAAGGATTAGGCCCAACTTCAAAGGTTTGTTACTAGGCATACATTGCAGTTCCCCCACTGTATGTTCCTGATAACATTATGCTATTACCAATGATGATTGTGTCTCTTTATTAGTCACTTTTTAATTCTTATTGATAATATTTAGTTTTTTTCAAAAATAACCTTAAAAATAACTCAATAAGGTGTTTAGACATTATAAGCCCTTTTATTCGTTATTCTTGCCAAACCTTAAATCGTGACAGCTTGTTTGAGAGAAGATTGGAGCACCTGGGTGGTCCTTGTTCAACAGATGCAATTTAAACAGGTTTTTTTTTTTTTTTTTTAATTATGATAAATAATGTGTTTTTACACTAACTGTATGTTGTGTTTCCCAATGAATTCTAGGTGTAACAGCCACTTTAAATAACATCGACTTCATGATTTCTAAATATTACAAAGCTGTTCTAGCTTCCTACCCAGATTAAGCATTCTATCCTCAGGCTAATTGAGCATTTAACTTTTATTTGGCAAAACAGTGCTACAGAAAATGTGTGCATTCAACAAACTGAACAACAACAAATGTAAGGTGTGAATTGACCGTAAGCAGTGATGGCAATATGAAAAAGTACACAATCAAATGTGTCTTGCATTTAGAAAATTCACAAACTGGGTGAAAGCAATTTGCATGGTGTAGTATTATTGATGTTAATAGCCTTTACTAACCTTTATATAACATGGCAACAAATATTGAAGTGCGATTATTAGCCCAAGTATACAGGGAATTAAATTCTCTTTAACAATTGTTATAACAAAACACAGACTCAGAGTAACCTCTGTGGAACATTTAAGATTAGATGTACCTTTGTTCTGCAATCCTAGATTCTTGTGCGTGGGCTGCGATCCCACAGATTATAAAGGTGTTCATAATGACATGAGTTGCTGTGGCAACCGACATTCAGTGCAGAGAGAAAATATGTATCTTCAACATATTGTTCGTTTCTGTGGATTTAATCTCAGAAACCTAGTATTTGTTTTTTGCGTTGTTACTTGTATTAAATCAGGGCAATTCCACTTAAAAATGTACTTTATACAGTAGGGACTGTATGTACAGTGTTTCTACTGTATGTTTTTTTTATTTGTCATGTTTGCCTATGTATTGTCAGAAGAAATCCCTCTAAAACTGGAAGGCATTAAACATGTTGATTTACGGTGAAATTTGATGTCAATACAACTTATCATAATGTAGACATGTACATCCAGAGGTTTGAGGAGAGAAGTGGTAGCTGGTGAAGTTTTGAGATGTTTGACGACCACCAGATTCTACTACGGAAATCCAGCTCAACCTCCTCAGTCTGAAAATCTCAATGTGCCTCTTTCTGATTCATTAAATATTAATCCCTTGAGAGATGACTTGCCTATCCATTGGCCTGAAGGGGTAAAGATAGCTATAAAATACATATCTTTATTTCATGTGTTTATCCCTTTGAGTTCCGGGACATGACCAGCAGAATACAAATTAATGAACGTGGCACATTTCTAGTACTTAAAACATATTACAAATTCTATATTACAAATCCAATTTAAACAATTAGTCTTGAGGCTATAGAACAACACAATAATGGAATGAATTGTACCTGGAAAACTGGGACAGTCTGGTAGTACATTTCATAAAAAAAATACAGTGCTGAACTTTAGGGACACACTGAGACTAAATACAGAGATTCTGACTATATGGCTTGGAGAAAGCCCCTGAACATTGTTTTTTGTTTTTAATGTGGTATTTTATTATTTAAGGTGGTTGTGGACACCCACCATGTGCATATTTGGGTGATTGGGCAGGAGTAATACCAACTTAATCCTAAAATATGATTTTCAGATCACAAGTGCATAACATGTTTGTGCTTAAGTAACCTTTGTTTTAAGTCCACCATATACCTCTCCCTTTCAGTCTAATAGTTAAAACAAATAACAAGCCAGATCATTTTAAAATCTTAAATCAATATGAGTCTGTGTGTTCTCTATGTTTTAAGACAATTTTTTATATTACAGGGACAAGTTATTGCACATAAATTTATTGTAAGCTTGTTTGGACGGGTTCTTCACCTCTTGTCGCTGTTAATTTAGTTTTTTTTTTATTGTGGCAGATGTTATAATACCCATTTAAAGATTGCAATTACAATTAAAGATTGTAAAAAATCAGCATTGGTTCCATCAGGGGCATACCTAGAGCATTTGGCAACCAAGGCTATAGACACCAGAACCACTTCATTAAACTGCAGTGTTTCTGGGGACTATAGTGTCCCTTTAATGTGAGGTTAATTAGAGATTAGTGTCACTAATAACATACTAGATTGCCTACTTACAACCTGATGAGGATGGTGATGGGCTCTGGCTGCAGTTTGGCTCCACTGGTCTGGTGTAGAACAGGATCCCTGGAGGCTGTTTGTAACTGTGGTCACAAAATTCAATGTTCTGGGAAAACAGGAAGCAGCTCCATTTTTTGGGGCCCCTTACACAGCTCAAGGTCTTGGCCCCAGGGCCTGATGGTGAGTATGCCCATAAGGCCCACCCATAAGTACAACTATATGTTCCACCCATGAGTTCGCTCACATGTGTTATGTGTTATTGTAGAGGATCTAATGTGTGTGCTTATGGAATGTAGGGTACAGGGATACCAGTTTGTGTAGGTAATGCAGTGTGTGTGTGTGTGTGTAGTGGAAGAAGTCTGCGTTTGGGGATGTATTGTGTGTTTCTGGTTGTGTGTAAGGGATGCATTGTGTGAATCTGTGTTTGTATGCACACGGGATGCAAGGTGTGTGTCTGAAAGTGTGCATTGAGTGTGTGTAATAAATTCATTGTGTTTCTATGTGTATGAGAAGCAGTGTGTGTGTAAGGGATGCATTGTGTGTTTCTGTGTATGTGTGCAAAGGATGCATTGTCTTTGTGTGTAAGGGTTGCATTGTGTGTGTGTGTGTGTAATGGATGCATTGTGTGTTTCTCTGTGTGTAAGGGAAGCATGTCGTGTTTCTGTGTATGTATAGGGATGCATTATGTGTGAGCGTAGGGTGAAAGAGCTCCCTGTCCTGTCCCCTGTCTTATAGAGCCATCCCTTTTGTCCCTTAGAGCTCTCCCCTGCCTCTTAGTTGTCTCTCCTCTCCTCCCCCCTACCCTCCCCAGCGGTCTCTTCTCACACTCACCCACCCTCCCTGCGTTCTTCTCAACCCCCCACTCTCCCCGTGTTCTCCTCACCTCCCCCTCCCTGTGTTCTCCTCACCTCCCCTTCTCCTCACCCCCACAGAGGCAGTAGAGCGCTCAGGTGGCTGCAGCATTTAAAGGGCCGGCGATGGCGGCGCAGGGCGCACCCTCCTATATGGTGCCCTAGGCAGCTGCCTAGTTTGCCTTATAGGAAGCACCGGCCCTGCATATAGCCACAGGCAGTCATACACACACACACACACACACACAGACAGACACACACACACACACACAGTTACAGGCAGGCAGACAGTCTCACACACACACATTGTCACAGGCAGTCATACACACACACACACACAGACAGACACACACACACACACAGTTACAGGCAGGCAGACAGTCACACACACACACACACACTTACAGAAATTGAGGACTGGAGGAGGAGTGGATTCACTGAAGTCCTTCCTTGGAGCCTGTTAGTTGGAGAAGCAGGGATTCCTTCTTGCTTCACCTCCATGTGCATCAGTAACAGCAGCGGGTAAGGGCTGTGTTAGGCCCCGCCCCTGCTACCGGTTTGACTCCACCCCTGACTTATATTGCTGGTTTCTGTGTGTGTGAGCTGTGCCGGCTGCCCGGCACCCCAGCTGCCATGGGGCACTGTGCGACCCCCACAGCTCTCACATCCCCCTCCAGCACCCAGACCAGGGTCATTGAACCCCCCTACCTGGTGGTACCCAGAGTGTACCACCCCACCACGCTCCCCCTTAGTACACCACTGGGTTGCAAATTGCTAACAAGATTTGCTTTCAATATCATTACCTAATTTTAACATAAAAAAAATATAAGTGTTAGTAGAAACTCAGCAAGGAGTTATAGGAGGGTACAAAATACAATCAGGAAGTCAGCAGTAGATGTAAACATAATATCACCATGTTTTGCAGAATATAGCTGTACCACATTCGAACATAAAGGATCATATGCTTATAAGATAAAATAAACAAAAAGAAAAGAAAATACCACTGGATTGTGAAAACAAAGCAACTACACACCATAGACTGTTGCAAAGCTATAAACAAGCTCTGTGGCCCACTCAGAAAAAAGAGAGCTCAGCCTATGTCCACCAAGCAAAAACCACTGCCATTATAAGGCATGAGTCCTGAATCCAATAGAGTAGTGCCCCAGCAGCTACAAGCACTACAATGATCCAGCACAATAGTCTCACAGAGCCAGCCACGTGTAGCATTCAGATCAGGATCTCTGGATCTTCCTACAGAATGCACCCATCATAGCAGATCAAGGATTTCCTAATGGTGTGAGTTGGGCATGGGGGTTTAGCCCAGGTCCGATCTTGGCCTAGGTAAGTGGTGGCGAGGCTGGGAACCAAACTCTCGGAGATGAAGCATCAACTTCAGCCTCTTCTCCTGTCTCAACTCTTGCGGTATTTCTCTGGAGACATTTAGCGTAATCTCTGCAACATGAGGGCTTTGAGGGTGTCAAGACTTGAAATTACTGTTCTAAAGCATGGATGTCAAACCAACCACTCGTTGGCATAATTTGACCCAAAATAATGAGCATAATCGATTAAAGGCTTCCTATGGGAGTTTATTGTTGCAGACTTGTGGTAAAGTGGTAGACAGACAGTGGTAAAGCAGACCCTTGATCGTTGACTTGAATAGTAGGCCTCAATCAGCCAACTACGCTGGGCTGCTCTCCCACAGTCCAAAAGGGGCGAACAGGTCCAGTCTGGAACAGGCTCAAGGCAAATGAATGGCCATCTCCCCCACCTCAAATGTGTCCGCAGGCCGCTGAGGAGTCCAACGCTAGAAATACCCTGTAAGTCCAGCCAAATGAAATTCAAAATGCTCGGCTTTTTATTCCCCAATGATTAGTGCAAGGTACTTGCAGAAAGTAATGTAGTTTCGTGGGGTACAATGTTGACTTTCAGGCTTTCCTTGAGGAGCACCAGCACCATGCAACTGTCTTGGTCGGCTTTCAGACCACGCCCCCTAGGCTGCAAATATTCTGTGTAACAATTACTTGTTGTTAAATATCCCATTATAAAAGGCCAAGCACCTCGTAATATGTCAATGCTATATAAATGCGAAAAATAATGTATTCACTTTTACTATAATTAGTAGTCATGCTAATAAGATAATAGCAATATAACCAGTAACAATATTGATGTGAAATAAATTTGATTTGAATCTGTTTTCTTTCCAGGAATACCAGTTGATGTTGTAGTTAATATTTTCATTAACAGCTTTGGATCTATACAGGAAACTACCATGGTAAGTACGTTATCGTGGTGACAAACCCATTTTCTCATCTATTATTTTATTATGCAATTTAGTCTAGAGAATTGTTGGGGAGGGGGGCCTTTCCATGAATCAGATTTTTAAAAAGAATTATAAAAATTATTACACACCAATAAATTCTATCCCATCCAGGGTGGTAGAAAAACTGTGTGAATTGTAGTTCAGTACATTTTAGTTATTAAATTGATCTTTAACTTCTTTAACTTTGATTTCTTGAAAAACTGCTTGTCTTTAGATTTCTTTACAATTTTAATTGGCAAAATGAAAAAAATTCAGCCATGTGACTACATTACTGTAAGAAAAAATAATCCTGTATTTAAGAATTTGCACTACGCTTCTCCTAAGGATATACTTAAAGAAAACCTATAGTGTTAGAAATACAAAACTGATACAATGATACAAAACTGTTTTCCTAACACTATAGTTCTTCTGCCCCCAACATGGAAAATAAAGGTTTAAATAAAATCTTGATTACACCTCCCTAATTTTAGCGCCAAAGTCCTTCCTCCTTCGCTGATGCCAACCTATGGGAAGAACTATAGCACATACGCGTCACGTGTACATTAGGCCTTCTCCATATAATTTCATTGCCTCAGTTTTCTCGATTTCTCGATTTCTCGATATTCTAGACGCTAGACGTGCTCATGCACCATGTGAGGACATCCTGCGTTGTTTTACAGAATCAAACTCTGTCAAACTGTAGGAAGTGCCTCTAGTGGCTGTCTGGTTCTCAAAAACTGAGCAGGGTTAAGGGAACAGTGACACTGGACCCTGACCACTTCAATGAGATGAAGTGGTCTGGATGCCTATAGTGTCCCTTTAAAGGGTTTCTGCCTCTGTAGTGGGTATGATACCAGGAGATCACTGTACATATTTCAGCATTGCATAACAGTTTGCCCTCTTAATTGGACCTGCTAGATACTTGGTCTCCTTTAAGGCTGGCTGTGACATGCATATGCAGCTGACTGCTCTCAGCTGGTGAATGCAATTCTCTGCTTAGGAATATGCACAGATTTGACATTAGCCAGCCTGGAACTCTAGATGTTTGCTGACTGATGACGCGCCATGATGCTGCCGAGGGGGGTTACACTTCCGACAGCAAATGGGGTAATTTCTGTATGTGCAGTTTACGTTTGTGCAGCATTTCGCTATGAAACTCTGTTAATAATAGCGATTTTAATCTATGATATTTATCATTAAATGGTCACTTTAAGAACCATACCATCTTATGTGTATCCTAGTTACTGTAAACATCACAGAATACTTAAAACTGCCCCCTGGATCTGGTGCCATCTCCTATTGTTACTACAGCAGTGGCTTTGTTTTGGGTGAGATTGTTGTTAAGATTGTGCAGAACCCATTTATATGCATGTACCAGGGGACATTCAGAGACGTGTATGTGTGTGTGTGTATATTGCACTTGTTTTATCACATTATAAATTGATAAAGAGGGACAGTTTAATTTTAAGGTTGTGAATAGTGATGTGGCCAAGGGCAGGGATGTTCTGAGAAATTTTAAGAAACTATTATTATAAATGTATGCACCTAACATATAATTTAAAATCAGTATATCTTATTTACACAGACTGATTTCTAAACATATGTTTTTGTAGTTTAAAGACACATTGCTGGGAGTGTTTATAATTGTGAAGCTCTGTTATACGCTCACACACACACCAACAATGTAGAGCTTCTAGAAAATAGGTATATTTGCACAGAAAAGAGGGGCAGAGGGATTTGGGCGAAATATAGAGACGTTCCCTTGTAAATAGACAAACTCTGGATGTATGCCATCATGAGTTAAAAAGGTCATATGGAGAGCCCTTTAAGAAGACAATGAAATCAATTTTTACTTGTCTCAAATCTGGGACACTTGGCTGAGCAACATTTTGCAACATATTTGTTAAAGGACTAAGCTGACAGTGAGATATTAATTTTAAAATCTGCTGTGTTGCTACATTTTATGCTTGTATTACAGCTGGAAGACATTGAATATATCTTTTAATGTAAGTCCAGCTGTAAAACCAGAGCAATAATCTAAAGAAAACCACATATTTATCATAGGGAAATTGGTATTCAATTTGACATGTTGCTTCCTTGTTAAAGTGGCACTTAAATATCTTTAGAAACCATCTAACGCATTATTTCATTACGATTAATGCTCTTTAGAAGATCTGACCAGGCATGGGTAAGTTTGACAGTGGTTCTCGATCAAGATATGACAATTTTTTAATGTGGAGGTGACCATCTTTCAAATGTATCAGCATTGATAAAACTTTAGTGACAGTTACTTATTAAAGAAAAACTACTTTAGCTTAATGAAGCAGTTTTCGGTGTTTAGATTATGCCCCAGCAGTCACTACTACATTCTCTGCCATTTAGGAGTTAACTCACTTTTGTTTCTGTTTATGCAGCCCTAGTCACACCTCCCCTGGCTGACTGACAAAGATGGATTCATTTTCAGTCAGATGTTAACTTGCTTTAGGAATTTTTATCTCCATTAAACTTCAGTCGCACACAGGAGGCTTTTGCTGGGAAGGAGATAAGAAATTATAGAGTAAACAGACTGTAATACAGGAACCTACAATATCTAGGTAATTTTTCATGAAGTGTTCGAATGGCTGTGCAAGTCACATAAATGAAGATCTAACTAGGTCTGTATAAACAAAAAATGATTTAACTCATAATTTAATTTCATTATAAAATATTTCAATCCGGGGACAGTTCCTGAAGCAGTAATGCATATCTGCACTCTCATGAGGGCATTTAAAACAAGTTGATGAATCCATACTCCCCACCTTACAACCTAGGGAGTATTGCAAGATGCCTGATGTAATATATTTTTTACGTCATAATTTTGTGATAAGTTTGACTCTGAAACGATGCGCGACCTCCTCACACTTTGAATGAAGAAATCAAGCATTAAGTAAAACCCCATAGGAAAGCACTTAGTTACTGCTTTTCTGTGGGGAAGACCTGATGTGCGTGCAGCGTTCACCCTGGATGCATATTATTTCCTCTCCCAAATTTGGAGTCAGTTTTGTCTCCTGTGTTCATCATTAATATTAGATCATATAAAAAACTTACCTTAATTTTGAAATGTATTTTACTTGCATTCCATTGAAACTACACTTACCTGCATCAAAATCTGACACAGTATTGGTAGCATCGAGGTATATACCTAAGCAGGTGGGGGGAGGGGGGGGAAATCTGCATATTAAAATACTAAATGCTGACTTCCCAATTTAGCTTCCTATATACCTTGCCACTACTAATACCTATACATACCCTCCTCCAATTAGCAATCTGGGCAAGCTAAACACTTTTCTAAATGATTCTAACTAATATTCTAAATCTAACCCAAATTCTAATCCTAGCCATGTTACTAACCTAAACACAGGGATGTAAATGATGCTGTGACTACTGGAAGAGTCAGTCACAGTGATCACATGACTTAGCTGTCAGTTAAGGTATGTGATCACTGTGATTGACTTAAAGTGTGATCAAAGAAGCCCAAGTGTAAACAAGGTTTATTGCAGAATTAGCTCATTTGTGATGCATCTAGTAATAGCCTTGTACATGGGGGTCCTTACATATCCCAGGCAAGGTGGATGCTTCCAGCCCTGATGTATCTGATTGCTATGACACAAAAATCTGATTGCCTTGAATTCTGAGATTTGCATGTAAAAGAAACATATGAAAAACATAGGGCAACACTGCATACAAGCATAACAAATAACTTTTTTTGGTCACAATTACAAAACCCTTTAAAATTAAGAGCCGTTCATCAAATCTCTGAAGAAGATGGAACAATGGTAAAGTACAAGTGCAAGAAACTTCTCCTTCGTCCTTCTCTTTGAGATGGACGATGTAAGGTATGCAATGTATAAAACAATAAAGTTATTTAATCTCACCCTACGTGTTTCCTCGGGGGTATTAATTGCAAATATTAGCACTGCACCTTTTGGGGGAGTGTGTTGTTTGAGCCATCTGATTGCTATGACAGATCATTACAGCAAATAGATGCCTGGAGGAGTCTCAAATGGGGTATTAAAGGGTTACCCAACTAATGAGGCACCCAATGATAGCACAGTACACAACAGGATTGCCATATAACATGAGAAATGGAGGCCACCAGTGCCGCTATATAGTAAGTGACATCCAATGAAGACTTCACTAGCTTGGTGGCTCAGTCTTAGCAATTTGGTGTGTACCAAGACTCTGGTAGCCTTTAAATAGCCATCATACACGGTGCATTGACCATTACTAAGACACCTCGTACTTCATCACTAAAGGGTTAGCAAAGATTTTTTTTACATTCATTATACAAAGTGCATTAAACAAAATCACTATCATGTTCCCTTTCTTGTCGAGTTAATTTGTGGATGATTTTTCTTTTGTTAGGACTGTACATTTATTATAAAGTTTGATATGCAAGATTTCTGTCTGTAATTAACTAGGTGAGGTTTTTTTTTTGTTTTGTTTTGTAGATAAAAGTATCCAGTATTTTAATATGTAGCACAAATGCAACACAGATTTTTTTTTTATCAGTTATTGATTTTATTGAAATTTTTGTTGCAATGTAAACATGGTAATCTTTCCAGTATGACAAATAAAAATGAGCTTTGAAACCACAATTAATTAGATTCAAAGCAAGATAAAATTAAAATGATAACAATGGGAATAATCTGAGCACTGACCTATTTTAGTTTTTCTTAAGGCCATCTAAATATGTGCGTTCCTAGCACAGTACGTCATACACTATACCAAGATATGCAGTCGTAGATCAGATGAGATTAATCATAGTGTTAGAAATGTGTAACATACCGTGAAGATGTTTGCACTTGATATTCTATGTTTGATCAAGCCCAATTGCATTCAGGAAGAAGCTATAATCTCTTACTGCTATTTTTGTAATCATTATTGGTTGCTCGGTGGTGGTGTTTATATTGTCATTTTTCTGCTTAAAACAATAAGTATAACAAAAACAATAACCTTTGTAAGAACAGACGTATATTGACTTATCGTCTAAAGCTGGGGTGCCTAAAATGTAGATGTTTTAAAACTACAGCTTCCATGATGCTTTGTCATTCTAAAGGCATGCAAAGCATCATGGGAGTTGTAGTTCTACAACACTTGAGGATCTATCTTTTGGGCACCCCTGATATAAAGCATATAAACAAAGCCAGATTCACATCTCAGGTGCCTGTAGACAAATAATCCTCAGGCTCCACCTATGGAGCCAAATTCTCCCAGTTTTATTGCTTGCTCCTTGGTTTGGGGGGTGCACAGATGAGTCAATAAGTATACAGATCTATCTCTTCCTACCCAAAAATAATGCAATTACCTCATGGCAAAAATTCAATTGTAGATCAAGATATTTCTAGAAAATGGAAAAAAGCATGTTTGCAGCCAGGGAGGTGCCTGTGTCTACTGGCAAATCAAATTCTGTCTAAAACAACGCTTTTGGATGAAATTTAATGTTTTCTTCTTTTTTTTTTTCACTTTTATTCTCCCACGCAGGATATACAACAGTTCTTCCTCCAGTTCAGTTAAATCTAGAATTGTGTATTTAAAAGCATAAAAACACAGAAGTGCATTTTTATATTTGGTTTTACTTCTATTATACATAGTTTTTTATACTTTTTTTAAAAAAAAACATTGTTGAAATGGCAAAACCCTGACAAGAATGGCCACTGGTCACTATAACAAGAGTATGACTTAAAATAAACAGTACATACAATACTTGCCAATTATTTTTTATTTTTTCCATCATTGTTTTATTTAACTACCTTACAAGACTATTTATTAGAAATATAAAAAAAATAATTAGTTTCGTCCATAATGAATTGATTCGTCTGAATTAAAAGCCTTATATTCCACACCCCAATAAACGGATGCATCTTCGAAATAAATGGATAAATCAATTAGTTTGGATGTTAATTAAAAGGCTTTTGATTCAAGTGAATCAATGCTTTGTGGATAAAACAAATCTTTGCACATGTCTACTATTTACCATTGACAAACAAGACAGTGTTCTAGCTGCAATTCCTGAATGGCCACAATACATATTGCACAGACATCCATCATGACTAATAAAGAATGCTATTTCCTTTAAGTATCTAGTTGCACTTCTAGCCCCTAACCACAAATAACCTCATTGCGTTTAGAAATACACTGTGTTAAGTGATCACATTTGTTTGTAGTTAGCTTCACAGTCAGTCAATATACTTTTTTCTGTCTTCCTTCAACTAGTGCTTTTACTAGCTCACAGAATGAAAATATAATTTAATCACTCTCTAAACTTCCTTATGTTTCAACAGTTCATCAATCTCCGGTGTTAATAAGTTTTACAATTTAAATGTTAGATTGTGCTAGCAAAAATCACCAGCAGACAATGGAATTTCTAATGGGGGCGCTTGGTGGGCTGTAGCTTCAGATGTTGTGTTGCAAAGCCCAACATTTTATTTTTTATATTCAGCCTCGAAGAGATCCAGGCTAAGCTGTAATATAATTTGCTGCCAAGGGCTGGCGGCAGAGCTCGGAGGTTCACCCCAGCTGGCCCAATAACATTTACCAAGTTGTGGGCCTTGGATATAGATCCATCCTTTAATAGTTTTATTTTTCCCATCCCTGCCATAAAGCACATCTTACAAGCTGCAGTGATTTTAAAGGGACTTTCTATCTTAAAAAAGAAACCATCTCAATCAAGTTGTTCTAATAACTGGAGTTGAATCTTACTTTAAGGTAAGATTTTTCAAAGTTTTAACACCTAAGCTGCTTCCAGGGTTGATCTCTCTCTTTTCTGCTCAGCTGCCTGAGCAAAGAAGAAAAGCATTTGGAAACATTCGGTGCTGGTGATTTGCTGAGAGCTTCAGTTGACACTCAGTTCACACTCTCAGCCTATCAGTTACCTTCCATTGCAAGTAGCAGCAGATACTCAATGCCCGGTAACCAAGCAGTGAAGATCAGTGCAGATGGGCACTTTTGGAAGCAATTGTCCCCAACAAGCATAGCGTTAGTGAATCATTAGATCCACTTGTGCTGTGTTCTCAAGGCATTAGGACCCTGCAGAGAGCACCTACGCAGTGCTCCCTGCATTGTCCGTCCTCAGTGGGCTGACTTGGATAAGGGACATGCAGACTAGCCTGAATTTATGCCAAGCTGATCTCCTAATCCTTCAGGTAGACCTGTCCCCTCTCTGGTCAGGTCTGCCCCCTGCAAGTGACACCAATGATGTGATTGAATCACTCGCCTGGCTCTTTCCCCTCTCGACCTTTGTAGTTGGGAGGTATGTTATCGGGCATTTTCAATTTAACACATAATGCCATATGGTGCATATACCATAATCTATTATGAAGCAGTATTGAAGCAAGACCTGTTAACATGTGTTTACAGAGCTTTGTGATGTGAGAGGCAGTATGTTATGCCATTCTATAGTGAGATAAAAGTAGGGTACATTTGAAGGAGGCTGTTTGATATTTCTGATAGTCAAGAGTGTGATGTGTTCCAATTTAGTAAATACAGAATACAAAGATGTCTTCTGGGTTGGAGTTAGTGGAGGAGTTAAACGTTGGGTTGTCTTGACTCTTGCTTTAGTCTCAAGTCCCAGTTACTATTCGTACACAGAAGCCATCCCTGCTAGCCAAGGCCGGTGCTTGGATTTTTAGGTACATAGGCGAAGATGCATTTTTCCGACCCCCCCCCAAAAAAAACATCTTCACCTATGTGCCTCTTAACCAGCCCTCTCCCCTCCCTGACCATTAGTGGTCCCTTCCCTTCCCTGTCCCTTAGTGTTCTTCTCCCCCCCCCTCTTTTCCCTGTCTCTTGGTGTTTCTCTCCCATTCCCTCCCTGTCCCTTGGTGCACCCCACACCCCTTTAGTGGTCACACTCCCCTTCCTGGTGTGCCTCCTACCTCTATTGTTGCATTGCCGAGCTTCAGTTTTCTGTACCCGGCCGGACTGACAGGGAGTGCTCTCTCTGTGAGCACCTCCTGTCAGTCTGGCCAGGTACAGGAAACAGAAGCTCCTGTACCACGCTCCGCTCCGCTACACTCTGTACACACTGACAGTCACACACTCAATGACAAACACACAGACGTCACTGACAGACACAGACTCATTGATCTGACACACACTCATTCATTGACACTGACAGACCCACACTAATTGACACTCATTGACAGACACACTGATAGTCACACACAGACTCAATAACAAACATACTCTCACTGATTTGACAGAAACACACTCATACACTGACAAACACACTCATCATACACTGACAGACACACTCATACACTCACATGCACACACACTCATACAATCACTCACAGACACACACACACACAGAGGCACTCACTCACACACACTCAGTCACTCACAGACACACACGCTGTCATTCACAGACACATACACTGTCACTCACAGACGCACACACTGTCACTCACAGACGCACACACTGTCACTCACAGACGCACACACTGTCACTCACAGACACATCACATACATTCACTAATTATTTTAGAAATAAAAATTTTCCACCCAGCCTCCCTACCTGGAGAGCTGGTGTGGATGATGAATCATTCCCTGGGGGCTGGGGTCCAGTGGGGCTGCTGGGCGGCTTGTGGCAGTGCTGTGATCAGGAGCGGCAAGGGAGCTCTAATCTCCAAGCTCTGCTCCCTCGCGCGCTGTCTGCTGATGCCGCGGGAGTCGGAATATGACGTCATATTCCGGCTCCCGAGGCATCAGCAGACAGCACGCGAGGGAGCTGAGCGTGGAGATTAGAGCTCCCTCGCTGCGCCTGATCACAGCACTGCCGTGCCTGGGGTCGAGATGGTGGCCTGGCAGGAGGGAGAGCTTCCCTCCTGCCGGTCACTGAAATATTGCGCCCCCAGAGCCCGTGCGCCCTAAGGTGGCCGCCTGTGCTGCCTTATGGACGCGCCGGCCCTGCTGCTAGCTGACATATATATTAAAATATATACTTAACCAAAGTTTGCATTCTATCTTTGGGACTAAATGCATGTTAGGATTCTATGATTTATCTGAATATATCACTCATTAAGTTGCGATGTTTTTTGTTTTTTACGAGAGTTGCACTTTAGTCTTGAACTACTAAAGACTTATTCTTACTTTTATACCATTAAAGGGGTACATTATTTAGTGCCAACAATAAAAAGTTGTATTCGTAGCACTGCAGCACTCTCTACTCCCCCCTCCCCCCACACTGTAAGAGTTATAAAAACCCTTATTGTACTCATCCAATTCAAGTGCCAATCTCCCTTAATCCTGGGTCGGCACTCCACCTTTTTCCGACGTCACCTCATGGTAGTGGGGGCTAATGAACATGCGCTGAAAGATTTCACTGATGTGGATGTCCTCATTCAGAGTGTGAGGATGTCAAGCGTCAGCCAACCAAAAGTCACCTAGCAATCAGGAAGTGCCTCTACTGGGTGTTTGATTGACAGCCACTATAGGCACTCTTAATCCTGCAATGTAATAATTTCAGTTTATAGGAGACTGCAATAATTAATATTGCAGGGTTAAGGGGACAGGGTCATTGTACCCAGACCACTTCAATGAGATAAAGTGGTCTGGGTGCCTGTAGTGTCCCTTTCAATCTAGTTCTGTAAGATAAGTAACAGCTATTTTAAAATGTATTGGCTGTTTAAAATCAGATGTTCAGTTGTGAATATGATTATTCAAATACCATGCAATAAAGTTTCAAATACCCAGTATTTACTGTGCTGCATTTAACTTTACTGCTGCAATATGAACGTCCTTGGGGGATACTTCAAATGGTAATGTCTTTTCTTGTCATTAGTTCCCTGTGAAACAGCTTGAGTTAGATTTTGAACCATCTAAACAGACTACGGAGTGACCTCCTTGATCATATGCACTTTATTTTTTATGTTGGTATGCCAGCGTAGTAAGTAGGCCATTTAAATGTCTACTCCATAGGAATAGCCAGGCGGCCAATCATATACAGAAAATAATATGTAAGCTGGCATA
This sequence comes from Pelobates fuscus, assembly GCF_036172605.1. Taxonomy (NCBI): domain Eukaryota; kingdom Metazoa; phylum Chordata; class Amphibia; order Anura; family Pelobatidae; genus Pelobates; species Pelobates fuscus. The sequence continues at coordinate 127,702,656 of NC_086322.1, read as the reverse complement.
GGCTGAAAGCTCACAGTTTGTTAAATGTAAGTGGTATTGGGGTTCAGTTAGTGCATTGCTATTTTTAAAATGCATGCCAAGATTTATAAAGTTACAGATTAATTTTGAAAGCATTGGAATGCAGTTGGTAAAGTAGTATAAACGCTTTTTGTTCTACTTTTGCACTGAAGCTAATCTGGCTTTATGAAGTAAATGGAACAATGTGTAATTGATTTAGTTTACCTTCAAGGTACTATAAAAACTGCTTTTGACTGATGTCAGATATTTGAGGACCTATAATAATGTATTTGGAATACGATATTAACTCAATGCATAAGTTCTCATTTTTGGCCAATCAAAACAGTGGCAATCTCATAAAGCAAGTACTCAGATGGAGACCTTTTGACCACATTCTTTTGATCTTGATCCCCTTGCTCTGATTGGGTTCTGTTCATAAACCGCACATTCTTTATACTTGCTATTTCCTTTTAGTTGGCTGAGAATCATACATCAAGAATCACTCAGCGCCACAAACTGGAGTCTGTTACATATTTTAGAAAAGTTCAGACAAAGAAAGAAAAAAAAAAAAAGAACAGCATTCAGCTAAACCTATAACCTTGCCATTTGCTGTCAGCTATTTGGCATTTAAGATGATTTTATATTGCTCCTTTGCTATGTTTCATATATTCTGTAAGCCTGTTTTATTTTGATAATGACTAGGATATAATCTCCTATTCAACATAAATGGCCGTTTGCTCATCTGAGGGATTCCTGTTATTTTAAATTTTAACTTACTATTTTTATTTAAATACTTGACAATTATGGGTTTAATAGGTTCAAATAAAAAGTAAATTATAAACCGCTTGCTACTTAAAAAGCAGCATGTTAGCCAAAGACAACTATAGAGATTAAAATAATAATACATATAAATTGTGGTTCATTTTTTTTTTTTTTAATTCTTATGACTAAATATGAAAAAAAAAAAGACTGTTATGTCTATTGACACCTTTACATTAAAAATTAGATGGTTTGATCAAAGAATTATTGCCATTATCTCTCCGTTACAGTTAGGTTACACTTGTACTCTTTAATCACCGTAATCTCAAGTGGCTTAACAAAACACAGTGCTTTCCTGGCACCTAAATCTCAGCCTGTTTGCTGCATTGATATGGTGTGAATGTTGGAAATAGCCTAAACCCAGTTCTCACAGTTGTTATTGTTGTTCAGATTTGTACAGATTTGTTTCCGTAGCAATAGCAATTTGTTGTAGTGCTTATGATGGTCAGTGTTGCACTAATGTTCCTGTAATGTAATCAAAGCAGATTGGTGGCCATCTTATTTTTCCAGAATGTCTTATATGGAAACATGTGTATTATTCTGATTATTCTTAATGAGAGCACCAAACATGAGTCATGGTAGGTTACCTCATGTTACCAACCCAACGTCATGTCTGCAAACTTTGAAGGATAAGTGGGATTTAAGTCTACACCCTAAATACATAAAGGGACACTATGGCACCCAGACCACTTGATCTCATTGAAGCGGTTTTGGTGCAGTGTCCCTGTCCCCTTAACCTAGCAATGTAAAACATTGCAGTTTTAGAGAAACCGCAATGTTTACATTGACGTGTTAAGACTGCCTCTAGTGGCTGCCTACTACTGAATTGTTTTAGTATGCAGGTTGACGTTTAGATATACTTTTTTGGGCTAGATCTGTAATGGTGTCAAGAACGTCAGTACTATTGTGTTTTACATCAGTTATATCCAGCTATGAAGATCTCTAGGTTGTATTTTTTCTTCACTTTCCATTCCTGAAGATTTGATTTACCTATCGCTCTTTTAATGGAAGAATCAATAAGAGCTGTACATGGCTTGGCCGAGTTTTGGTTATCAAATCTGACAAACCAAAATGGCTTGCAAGTGGGTCAATCAGTGTGCTTCAAAATATATACATAATATAATATAATGTAATATAATATAATATTATGTATATATTTTGCTGAATACTTTCAGGTGCATTTTCCAGTCATTGATTCACAAACCAGTGAGAAAAAGTAACCAATAGAGGGGGAAACAGCAGGAGATGTAAAAAATCTCTCTATATTATATAGTTATTAAATATTTTACTTTATAACTAACTTCTCAATTGATCTGTGAATAAACTCAACTTAATATAATCTCCTATTCAACATAAAGGCCAGGCGTCATCTAGAATCACAAACTGAAAGGGACAAGCTTGGTCATGGTGGATTTCGGTTGGTTCGTGATTTGGGTACCTTGTAGCTCAAAGCTCGGGGAGTCGACTAATCACCTGATCGTCCCAATAAAGACCTGTGGCGTTTGTCTGTTAACCTCATGTACTCAACCGCTAATGGTAGTCCACATACAAAACACAGAGCTGCATACAATACAGACTTACCCATACAATATTCAGAGCTAGGTATAATATAGAGATATCCTTATAACACTCAGATCTAGGTTTAGTACAAAGACACAGACAATACAATACACAAAACTAAGTACAATACAGAGATACCCATGCAATACACAGAACCAGAAACAATACAGAGATACCCATATAATAAACTGAGTAAGCACTCAGATACAAAGATACCCATTACATACATAGAAGTGGGCACAATACAGAGATACCAGTCAGAGCTTGGTAAAATACAGAGATAAAACATACAGAGCTGGGCACAATAAGGAGATACCAATAACTATTCCACACAGCCAGGGGTTCCTGTGATGGAATACAAAGAGCTGCATTGCACAGACACCCACACAATCCAATGTCTCTGTATAAGCAGTATCTGTCTAACTAGGTTTCTAGCCCTCTCTGAGTCTGCAGAGCTACTTTTCCTGCTCCCATATTCTGTAGTTCTCCTGCTTTGACAACTTTAGACTTCTTGGAAATGTTGGTGCTACTGCTAACTCTGTAGTAGTAGTAATCAACTCTGTCCTCAGAGTCACAGCCCCAGTTCTGCAGTGTGGAGCTTCACAACTTTTTAACTAAGCACAGCAGGTCTCAGCTATGGAGTGACTGAACAGCTATCCGTGTGGTTTGACTTATGTCATACAATTAAGTGTTTATTCCCTTAATACTAGTAACGTTTGTATTTTTAATGTATTTCCATTACCTGTTTTGTTACCTCTGCATTTATAGAATTTTAGACCCTTGCTAACAAGTCTGCTGGCAAAATGTGTAAATTAAATGTGATTCTCTATTATTTAAGATTAGGTTGCATTTCTCATAATAGGTACCCTTTAAAGCAGATGGTGAGCACTAGGCAGCTGAGTCTTTACCAGAGGTAGGCAACCTTTGGCACTCCAGATGCTCTCATAGTCATAATGCTGACAAAGCATCAGGGAAGATGTAGTCCACAACATCTGCCGAAGCTCGCCTACCCCTTGCCTACACTATGCAATGTGCAGTAGGAGTTATTAAATATATTTGTGTTAATGTGTCCTCTCATTGACAGCTGCCCAAATGGCCCTTGAAATGCTTTCTTAATGGAGAATAGGCATGTGCAAAAGCTACTAAAACAGGACAGATTTCAAATCTGCCCTATTTTATTGACATGCCTAGGAGGGGGGGGGGGGGGGAGCTTTACACTATTGAAACCTGATGTAGAATTAAAGAGGTACACCTTTTTATTTCTATTTTGACACACAAATAGGCAGTGGTTAAAGTATTGTTCATCTACTTTACTCCAAGCTTACCCATCATTATTTTTTTTGGTCCAAGGAATTGTAGGTATTGAGCATGCAGTGGCCTGAATTTGCAGGATTCATACAGCCATTATTTTGACTTGTTCAATGCACTGATTCCAGTCTGGCTCAGAGAGCTGTGCTCCCATGTTCTCTGTTCAGATCCTTTTAATTGCTCAGAGCACGCTCACAGCACCGTACTTCAGTAAGCTGTAAAGACTAGTAAGCTGTGAAGGTGCCTGGGGTGTCAATTTAAGGGTAAGCTACAAAACAATGCTACATTTTTCATCAACCATGTTCACTTTACTGATCTGAGAAAATGTTGCATTGCAGCTTTTTTGTTCTTTGTGTTTCTCTTTGTGTATAGTGTAGATTCTTACAGCTCCAGACGCACTGTGCCCTCAGTTTGTCTTGCTTTTTTTGTTTTGTTTTGTTTTTTTATGATCCCAGACCATAAAAATTTTAATTACAGCCATTAATTTTCAAACTTTTAAATGATGAACACATTCTGCCATAAATCTTACATATTTTTCCAACTATCTACACAAAGAGCCATGGTGCTTTTTATGAAGTGATGGCACAATTACTATACTATTAAGTTCTATTTCTTATTCACAGGATTATAGGGTTAATATCTTCTTAAGGCAGAGATGGAATGACCCAAGACTCAAACTTCCAAGTGATTTCAGAGGCTCAGACACACTGACAGTAGACCCCACAATGTTTAAGTGTCTCTGGAAGCCAGATTTATTTTTTGCAAATGAAAAGAATGCCAACTTTCATGATGTCACCCAAGAAAATATTCTACTATTTATATTTCGTGATGGAGATGTCCTTCTTAGCATGAGGTAAGTTTTCCTATTTTTTTTTCCCTTGTGTTTGATCTTTTTCTTTTTTTTTTTTTTTTACATGAAACAACTTATTTTACTGTCTGTCAGTGTGGAAACATGTAGCAATATGATGATCGTTTGTCTAGAAAAGACAGGAAAGGGCCTATAGATCATTTTGTACAGATGAGAAAATGTATGTTTTTGGTTGCTTTTTTCTTTCAGAACTGATGTTGATCATAAAATGTGCATGCTGGTTAGAGAACACACAAGTTTTTAGCTTGATTTGTGGTGGAACCATATTTTGTGTGCTTCATCCTCAATAAATATTGAAATGCCTTTTTTAAGCTTGTTTGCAAACCTCGAAGTGATCGCTTTTTCCATTTCTCCATTTTATGGGGTGCCACAGTTTATTGACCATGTACTTTCCCTGCATGGTTAAAATGTTTAGTCTTCTTGGGAATGAAATATTTTAGTATAACGGCTTACTGGTGAATTTTCTAGTTTTTAGATCTTTTACTGATAACATTCTTTTAGAAGTATATTTTGTCTGCCAGCATTGCAGATTCATATTTCTGTGAAACATGTATCTTTTGTTAACTACATTTTTCTTCAAGTTACTTTGACACATTTCCAACATGCATATTATATTTCTAAATGTTTTTCTTGATGTTGCATTGATACATTTTTCACCATAAATTTACATCTCTCCAAGGCTAATTGTCTCTCTGTCTGTCTGCTTGTCTGTCCATCTATAAACTTGAATTAAGGTGTCAGATAAAAATACATAGTTTAAGACCATATACTGTAATGTTAAGTTTTATAAAGTCATTGATTAAAAATCAGAATCTGACAACTCTATTGGATTCCCAATGTCCTCACTTCTTTAGTTCCAGAACCTTTCTTAGTGTGCCCACTTACTACCCTCCCCAATGTCCCCACTTAGTTCCTTCCTCAGTGTCCTTTCCGCACTTAGTTTCCTTATCTGCAATTCCTTATAGTACCTTCGCTAGTGTTCCCTCTTAACACCTGCTCCAGCTTCCCCTGTTTCCAGCTGCATTTTAAGAATAGGATAGTGTATCTGTATCCGAATGTGTTTGTCAGTGTGTATATGTCTGTATCGGAATGTGTATGTATCTGCGTGTGTCACTGTGTATCTCAGAATGTCTATGTATATCTGTATGTGTTAGTATATATGTGTTATCTATGTCTGAATGTGTGTGTATCTGTATGTGTCAGTGTGTGCTATATATATGTCAGTATGTGTGTGTGTCCATACATACCAGCATTCAAATGCCAATAATATACCAAAACACACCCCTGCATTAAAATACAAACACTATATACACATATCTCTGCATTCAAAAGCCAACACTTTACACAAATACATTTCTGCAGCCAAATGGCACTTTAAACACGTACACATGTGCAGCTGAATGTCAAAACTACACACAAACACACCCACACATTCAAATGCCAACACTACACACAAACATATCTTTGCATTCAAACACCAACACTACACATATATGCACACCTGCATTCGAACGCCAACATTACATACAAACACACCACTGCATTCAAATGGCAACAGTATATACAAATACACTCCTACATTCACACACACATACTCCAAAAACATGCTTACATTTGAACGCACAAACACTGCTCACAAATGCAGCCCTGCAAGGATGGGCAAATGGTAAATTCCCAACTGGCAAAGCATCATGGAAGTTGCATAACAGTTGAGGATCTAACTTTTGGCCACCCTTGAGCTAGAGGGGGCCCCCAAAAAAAATCCTTGCACCAGGGCAGGGCCCTCTCTACATTAGTACTGTTACTGAAGACACCAGGTTCAAGTGGTCAACTGTGCTAATGGATCAGATGATATAGAAAAGTATATATTTAGGATGACAATGGTGCTGGTATCTAGGAGCAATCGCCAAATACAAAACAAACTCAAATACATTATAAAATAGATATCACACTGAGAATATATGTAATACATGCCAAAATAGTTTTTATTAGTAATGTCTGACTTTACTCTAATTAGTGGGGGGCAGAAAAGTCCCCCACTAATAAAAAAATTATAATGAAAAACAAAATAAAAATAAAATGTGTCATCTCTGCAAGTAATGTGTAGGCACATTTTTTTTATTTATTTTGCAAGCAGTTTTTATAACAAAGGCAAATGTTTCAAGTAGAGTATTGGACTGAGCAAAAAATAAGAACAATTGCCATAGTAAGAAAACTCTCAGATGGCAAAGGCTTATGTGATAGCATATTCCATCAAATGCTGAGTACAAAAAGTTGGCAGAGTATAAAAAAGAAACTAAACAGAAAGTGTCCAAGGCTAATTTAAAATTGTTTCAGTTTAAGACATGTGACTTAAAATAATAATAAAACACTCTCCTCAAAAAAGGATAAAAAGTAAAGAAACAAAAGAAGAAAAAATGTGTAGGGAAAAAAATAATTGGTGTCAAAATTGTGATAAGGAGGGAAAAAAAAGGCAAGATGGAACACAAAGAAAAGGGGAGAAAAATATTGCTCCATAAGAAGTCACAATGTGCATCAGTACAAATATTGTAAGGTCTCTGCAAATTAGTTATTAGTTAAAGCCTATAAAACAGCTTAGTGTTAGTCTTAATAATATGAAAGGTATTTGCCTATAACCACAAGGATCAGAATCAGCCAAAGACATCCATAGAGGCGGCTAAACGAGCCATATCAAACCTTCTATATGCAGGAATCGGAAGGAGACACCTGACAGAGCAGATTGTCAAGTAGGTATCAGTGGAAAACGTGGGAAAGAGGGCGGCGCACCTGGAGCCATTTGCAGAGTTACCTTTGTTCATATATGAGTTACATTAATATAGAGTAAACTCTGACATTGCTTCTAAAAACTATTTTTGCATATTTGCATATATTCTTATTTTTTTTGGAGTGCAGTTTAATATATTACTTTTTTTGATTTAGATAGTACGTAAATATATATGATTATTTATATGTATATAATATCCTTTTTAACATTATATCATGATAAATATGGCAGGAAGTCCTGTGGGTGTTATCCCACCAGAAAGCCCATGGTCGTTCCTACCTGGCAGCCATTATGATAATTATAGTTATGACCATGAAAGCCTAATACACTCTCAGTACCCTCTCAGTCTTAATAACAGAGTCTCCTAACACCACAACCTGACTATTTTTTTCCTGAATTCGGATATTCCATTTATAAAAGGGTCTATTAAATGGAACAGCATGCCCAGGACAACCACTTCTGAGCTGCTACTTCCATCATCCTCACTTAAACAGGCAAATCTAGCCAAATCACATGATCACCCCATGCTTCATCTCACCAACCCCCTCCAATACCACATCTTTACTAGATTGTTGCAAGATGCACCCTCTACAGCCTGCTTTATTAGTAACAAGTTTCTCTCGTGATTGTCAGTTTTTCGTACTTCGGTAATTAAACTGAGCAGAGCTCTGTGTGGCCCATCCTTGCTTGTCGCAGTGGTATAGGTCCTGGGACACTTCTCTAAGTACAGACATATATGGAGCATGCAGTGCAATGACCAGTTTGGATAAAGATTGTAATTCCCTGAAACTTGTGTTCTTTTTGTGCTTTAGGTTATAAAACATGTACCTCATATCTTTACAGGAAAACACTAACTAGTCCTTTAATTAATTGGACTGAGAAAAAAAGCATTGTGGTAAAAATAGATTTTCCAACCATTTTCACTTGAAGGTATTAATTATAAAATTATGAATGACAAATTCACAATTAGTTGGCTAGTTCACGTGCATGCAAGAACATGCAAAAAAACCTGATGATAATATTTACATAATTCTACATTAAGCAGCATCTTTTATCATTTAATGCAGGTTTATTTATTTTATTAGTCATATATTTAGTTATGTTTACAGTAGTTTCATAGACAGACTGCTAAAAATACTAATAATTTTTACCCTCATTGCCTTTAGTAAACCTCAGTACTATGTTTATACTTTTTTCTCTATTCATGGGACATGTTTTCACTTTTAGGTTATCCATTACATTGTCATGTCCTTTGGACTTAACCTTGTTCCCAATGGACACTCAACGTTGCAAGATGCAACTAGAAAGTTGTAAGTATATTTGAATATTCCATTTACAATCTGACTGTATAATAACCTTATATCAGACATACTTTTTTACAGCATATAGTAATAGAGTGTGTTACCACACCAGTGTAAGCCTCCATTTTAACAGGAGGTACAATTTACAAAGACATTGTGACACTAGATTTATAGTATATTATAAGTTTTTTATTTTTTTATTTTTTGAAAATATGATAGTTTTTTTTTATGTTAGTGGATCTCAACGCACACACAGACATTAAACCTTTGTTTTGACTAATGCTTGTATGTTTGTTTTTATCTAAATATTTATTTTCATGAGTTTCTGTTAATGTCACATAATCCACTTCCTACCATTCAATGCCCACAATATATGGCAAGGTCTTCTATTAACTTTAAAAAAAAAAAAACTAATCCTGGCAGCGGATATTGCACAATTTGAGAGCAAGACCATTAAACTTGGGTTGTCAGGCAATGGGAAAGCACAGTTTCCGTGCCAGTGATGCAAAGACATAATAATTCTGAACTAAATAACAAATAAGGAAACTTGTTTGCAGATAGTCAGAATGGATGTGGACGCAAATTTAGCAGGTTCTGGTGATGTGCCTTATTTATTTATATATTTTTTTTATTTTTATTTATTTGCCGGAAGGCTTTTAGTGAGAGTGTTTGTGGAATTACACAAACTTCACTCTTTAAAGCAGGTGAACTTCATTGAAGAACGTAGGTGAGGACCCATAAAATAAAAAATATTAAAGGTTTATATTAGCCCCTCCTTACCTTCTTTAAAGCTAGTAAAAACTCACCTTTTTTCAAGCACCACGTGGGTCCACCGGCACTGGCTTCACCTTCTTGGCTGACATCATCAGAATTAATGATCTCAGACAATCTTAATGCTTTGGCGTAGGAACTCATAAGATCTCAGCCAAGAGAAGGGCCAGGGACTGAGCAAAATGCTATCCTGGCCAACAAGCATCTCCTCATATAGATCCATTGAATTAATGCATCTCTATGGGGAAAGTTCAACATCTCCATGCAGAGCGTGGAGATGCTAAATGTCAGTGCTGCACACTGTACAGCAAGCATGTCAAACTCGCGGGCCGTGAGCAATAAAGAAAAGTAAGTGTGTGTGTGTCTGTCAGTGTGTGTCCTGTCAGTGTGTGTGTGTCAGTGTGTGTGTCAGTGTGTGTGTGTGTGTATGTATGTATGTGTGTGTCTGTCTGTGAGTGTGTGTGTGTCCGTGAGTGAGTGTGTGTGTGTGTCTGTCAGTATGTGTGTCTGTCAGTGTGTGTGTTTGTGTGTCTGTCAATGTGTCTGTCAGTGTGTGCCTGTCTGTCAGTGAATCTGTGTGTGTGTGTCTGTCAGAGAGTATGTGTCTGTCAGTGAGTATGTGTGTGTCTGTCAGTGAGTGCGGTGTGTGTGTGTCAGAGGGAGGATCAGACTTGGCACCGGGTGGTAGAGGGGGGTGCTGTGGTTTAGTAGAGGGGGAGACTGGTATTTAGTAGAGGGGGTGCTGTGGTTTAGTAGAGGGGGATGCTGTTTTAATTTTTTTTATACTGTACTTTTTAAAATAAACCTACATTTCTATTAAAATTTAAAGTATTTTTTTTTTTTTTGCTGCCCATATAAACTTAAACCTTGTTTATGTGGCCCATGCCAGACTTTGAGTTTGACATGCTTGCTGTACAGCACTGACCCAGGAAGCACCTCTAGTGGTCATCTAAATGACTGCCATTGAAGGTGTCCCTAGGCTGTAATTTAAAAGACATTTTCTCTGAAAAGGCAGTGTTTACATGAAAATGCCTGCACGGACACACTATACTCACCAAAACAACTATAATAAGCTGTAGTTGTTCTGGTGACTATAGTGTTTCTTTAATATACATTTAGAAGAAAGTTTAGCATTACAGTAAAGTTTAACACAAATTAAATGTGATTTTCAATGTTTTATTCAATGGTGTAGATTTTAGAGACATTAATATTCTGTTTAAATAGATTATTGAGTATTTTAGTAATATGTTGCAGTTTATAATGTACCATATACTCTACAGTTCTTATTGCCCATACCTTCACATGCCTTTCTGTTTCACGTAATAAACATGGTCAAGACATGTATAGGTGAGCAATGACATGTACTTATATTCTATACAGATGATAATATTAACAACATTTAATTAATTTTTGATTGTCGGTTTTTCTAATTAAAAATAAGTGTTATCTTAACTTAAAAGCCATTGTGTGAATCACTTGGGTTGGACTGTTAAAGAATTGTCAGGCTTATTTATGTAGATTACCCAAGCTGTTTCCCCTTTCCTACTTCTCCAGCTGGTGTGAAAGCTGAATGACAATTGTCCATTGTAATATGTCCTGAATATGCAGCCCCATTTCTCAGTCTCCTTGGGTACCATGTCATCAGGGCCGGTGCAAAGATGATTTTGGCTCCCCCCGCAAAAACAAAAAAAGCATTTTCACCTGTGAACCTCTTAACCCACTTTTTGTTTCTTATCCCCTTTTTTAAATGTCTTACCCCCTTTAGTGTATCTTATGCCCTATTATTCCCCATTGTGTCTCTTACACCTCCCTTGTGTATCTCTTACAACCCCCCTTTGTGTGTCTTACCCCCCCCCCCACCGCCCTTTGTGTGTCTCCTTCTCTCCCAGCCCCTTTGTGTCTTTTTCACCCCCAGACCCTTTGTATGTTCACCCCCAGGCCCTTCTATGTGTCGCTTTCATCCCCAGCTCCTCTGTGCATCTTTCTCACCCCCAGGCCCATCTGTGTGTCTTTCTACCCCCTCATGTCCCTCTGTGTGTCTTTCTCCCCACTTAGGCCCCTCTGTGTGACACTCTCCCCTTTCCTCTATGTCCATTAGTGGTCCTCTCCCCTTCCTGTCCATTAGTGATCCTTTTCCCTGTCCCTTCGTGTTTCTCTACCCTCCCTTCCCTGTCCCTTAATGTTCCTCTCCCCTTCCATCCCTGTCCCTTAGTGTTCCTCTCCCCTCCCTTCACTGTCCCTTAGTGTTCCTCCCCCCCCCTTATCTGTCTCTCAGTGCCTCCTCCTTAGTGTTCTTCTCCCCTTTAATGTTCTTTTTCCCTTCCCTCCCCTGTCCCTTAGTGTTCCTCTTTCCTCCATGTCCCTTAGGGTTCCTCTCCCCTCCCTTCTCTGTCCATTAGTGTTATTATCCCCTCCCTCCCCTGTCCATTAGTGTTACTCTCCCCCCTTACCTGTCTCTTAGTGCCCCCCCCCATTCCCCTTAATGTTCCTCCCACCACCACTCCCCTAAGTGTTCCTCTCCCCTCTTTTTTAGCAGTCCCCCCATACCCCAGTGGTCCTTTTCCCTTCCATCTCCTGTACCTTAGTGCCCCCTCTAATGTTCCTATCTTCCCCCCTAGTGTTCCTCTTTCCACCCTCTCTTTTAGTGTTTGCCCCCCCTCCCCTGCCCCATACTGTTTCTCCCTTGTCTCATAGTGTTCTTCCCCCCCGTCCCATAGTGTTACCTTTCCCCAAAAAATTGCACATATGCAGATACACATACAGACACACATGCGGATACACAAACACACATATAGACACGCTTAATGACAAACATTCAGATACACAGAATTATATGCATACAGATTTAAACAGTGACAAACATACATATACATAGGGGCACACACTGACACACATACAGGCACAGATATACATACATACAAATGGGCAGACAAACAGATACACATACAGAAACACACACACATACACATGTAGACACACATATAGAGACATTTACACACATGCAGACACACACACACACACATGGACACACAGATATACAAATACAGACATTCACAAATACACACACACACATACAGACACAGAAATACAGACATTCACACACACACACACACGCAGGTACAGATACAGGCATACAGGCATTCACACACACACACACACATACACATACAGACACACATATATACAGATACAGACATTCACACACAGACATACACATGCAGACACACACAAAGACACACACATACAGACACACAGACACACATACAAACTCACACAAACAGTAAAAAATGTTGGTGACTTCCCTGGGGTCCAGTATCTGCCTTCTGCTGATGGGAGTCAGAGCTCCCACTCTGACTCCTTCCTCTCCTTTCCCTGTGTTCTCCCCCTGCGTTGCTCTGTCACTTCCTCCCAACGGGTGCTCTGACATCATCAATGGGGACCGGTCGCGCTCTTAAAGTCCCATAGCGCTGACCGGGCCCCAGGAAATCCATTGCCGTAGTGTGGCCCCAAGAGAATAGGCCACACGATGGGTCCCTGGAGTGACAGGCCAGGTTGCAGATGCGACTGCGATAGTTCCGCCACTGTCCCTCTTATAAACTGTTTTGAACATATTAAACCTTTGAATGTTGTGTTATTTTTGATAAAATGGTAATTGTGCTATTCAATTTTCAAAAAGAGTTTATGTTTTCAACATAAAGCTATATCTGCTGTTGCAATCTAATTAAATTCTTACACTTTAGTCAACTATTGAGGGTTAGATGTAAAATAGTAATTGGAATACCACATGTCCTAAGACACACAATATTTTGAAACATGGAAACATCTGATGCCAACATCTGAGCAAAGACATGACTAATGCCTATGGCTGCACTTTCTGATGACTTCATTTAATTTAAATGTTTAATGTTCTCAGTGATATTTCAGTTGTATGTTCATTTAGCTGTTGCTTACTTTTTCTGATTGTCACATTTTTTTGGCTGTGTTTTCTCTGTGGCTCTGACAGAAAGCTCTCAAAAATACATTTGTAAAATATAACTCAGAGGGATTAAATGCAAAGAGCAATTGTACAAAAAGTTCTAATATTAGAGTAATTGACATGCAGACAGATAAAACATCCTTTCTAAGTCTTCCACTTTTAGAACTTTGCCCCAGAATTGCTCCTTATATATTATTTCATTGTTATTCATGAGGAGAACTGTTTTAAGCATTCAGATATTACTTATTTTATGGTGCTGTGAAATAAATGTTTTTAATTTAAGATAGAATGATCTTTTTCTGTTACTGGTTTAACTAAAAAGTCAAAGAAACCATAACTAATCCCAGTGTATTTAAAATGATTGACATTCATATTATATGTTACTTGACATTTTGAGAACAGAAGATGGTGGGTGTGATAAATCAATGTATCCAGTAGACTGATTTTTTTCTTAAATTTCTTATTTGCCATAAAGTTGGGTATACAACAGATGATTTACGGTTCATATGGCAATCAGGAGATCCTGTTCAAATGGAAAAAATAGCATTGCCTCAGTTTGATATTAAAACAGAAGATATTGAATATGGCAACTGCACAAAGTACTACAAAGGGACAGGTGAGTACAAGTTTTAATTAGACTTTGAAAGCATTGTTATAATATTATTACTATTAGACTTTTATTATATTATTATTGAGTATATCTAAACTATTTCCCTCAACTACTTAAATGTTGCAATAAAAATATAAAATAAGGAACATTAGTATCATACATAAACAGTCAGATTTTTTTGTTTACATTGCCACGTTATACATCAAACAACTTTACATAAAAGGAAACCAGTAGAAAAGGGGAATATAGGGCAAACTCCTTGTACATTCCATATTTGGAAATTGTCAACACCTAACAATTTTATTTAAAACTAACAAACAAATACTTTCAAACAAATATACAAACCAAAATTAAGCAAGAGCAATTTTGAAAGGTATGTAAAAAATGTTTAGAAACTTACTATAAACTTGGTCAGTTTGCATTGTTAGGCACACCTCTTAACCAGGGGAGTTTCATCAGCCTCCCCCTCTCCCTCTTGCCCACCAACTAATCCACCCATCCTAATTTCACATGCACTAGCCATGCATGAGGAACTATGTGCACACTCATGACTTTTGCAAGCAAAAGACCAAAGTATTAGGATAGCACATAATAATAATGGGAAATTGTCTGAAAAGAAGTGTAACAAGTGATTGTGTGTATGTTATATATTATATTTATATAATATGAGAATTCTGAGAATGGGCAAAAGCTTAGAGAAGCTCAGTAGCTTTATTATCTAATTTTATTAGTGAATCTGGAAGCATTAAAGGTATTTTTCTTGACTTGTGCACACATAAGCAAACACCTTTACACTAGTTTCAGTTAGCTATTCAATCAAATGCTCGCCTGCAAGGATTCATGAACACAGGTGAATGCATGCATTCATAGCATGAACTGCTGTATAGAGCATTTCGTCCTTTAAATTATTTAAAAGACAAAATGCTGCTAGTAATGGTCTTAATATGATTTGTGAAGTTGATATGAGGCATTGTTTGCACCGTTGATTTATCTGACACTATATATTTATATAGTCAGCAGAAGGACATACATTTTTGCTCCTGTGCACCCAAATCCCCTTGGAATGTGCCACACAGACAAAATGCCTTGATAGCTGTTTATATTCACATTTATGTCACAGATCCTCATGTCCTTTCCTAGCCGCATCCCTCCTTGTGTCCCACTATGGTTATTGCTAGTGCACATGAAACTGGGATGGGTGAATTCGTGGGTGGGTAAGAGGCAGGTGGAAGCTGAACAAACTCTCTAGCTCAAAAGGTGTGTCAGAGAAACCAAACTGCCAAAGTTTATAGTAAGTTTAGAAACCTGTATTATATACTTTTCACATTTTCAAATTTTCCTTGCTTTTTTAACCCCTTAAGGACACATGACATGTGTGACATGTCATGATTCCCTTTTATTCCAGAAGTTTGGTCCTTAAGGGGTTAAGTTTGTATATTTGTATAAAAGTGTTCACTTGCTGGTTTAAAAGAACGTCAGATGCATGTACGTTTAAGGCCAAAATGATAAGACCTGATCTGGAAAAATTATCTAAGTCAGCTATGCTAGCATTTCTCACTTTTATGAATAACCCTGCAATTGTTTTCTGTGTACATGATTTTAAAATAAAAGTAAAATCAGGCTGCTTTGTTATAGGACCTTTGTGGTTCGGTGATCAGAGGTACAAGTGTAATATATATATATAAAAGAAGTGTTTCACTATTCCCTTTAACCCTCTAGCCAAATATAGACTATTTGTAAATATGTATCCTAGTGTTTTACTCTTAATTTGTTTTTCCTCGCTATTATAACCTAGCGCAGCCATCATTAGTCCTTTCTTTAGTTTCAATTATATGTTGTAAACACAAAGTAAAAGTTGTTAAAAAACAAACAAACAGACTTTTAGTTCATTGACTTCACTAGGCTTATTTTAGTCTTCATCAGACCGGGACATCTATAGTGATAATTGCGTTCTATTGGTCGTGGTATGGTATTGGTATGTTTTTGTAGTTTTACTATCATGTATGTTTATATCACTGTGTTAAATATTGTAGTTTGTTTTGTTTATGTGTTTATTTATAATGAGAATATTTTCTTTCAAAATGCTTTCCAATGCTGACTATGACATTTGTCCTTTCTGCTAAAGGTTATTACACGTGTGTGGAAGTGATCTTCACATTAAGGAGACAGGTTGGATTCTACATGATGGGTGTATATGCTCCCACGTTGCTTATTGTTGTCCTTTCTTGGCTCTCCTTTTGGATTAATCCTGATGCAAGTGCAGCCAGAGTTCCACTGGGTAATCTATATTTAAAATTGGTATATTAGTACCCTTGTTTTCTTGGAGCATTTGATTCTATAAATGTACTGTACTGTATTTACTCTTGTTGCTATCTTCAAATGAACAATAAACAGGTGTCAGATGTGACAAGCATGTACTAGGTGTGCTGTCACTTGTTAAATAAATTATAAATGTCAGGCGGTATAATTCGACATTTTTAGTCGAGAACTTCTGTTGGGCAGACCACCTCCTTAAAAGCTCCATTAATATCAGGTCATATATTAAAAGGATGCCTTCAATTTATAAATGAGCTGCAAATCTTGTCTCTGTTTTTTTTTTTCCTTTTAATATTAGTGGTACCCGTTAAAAGATTGAATATGCCTCTGTGTTGTCATAATTATCATTTGTCCACAAACACACAACGTTCATTCATAAACATTCTTCTTCAAAAAGCTAAAACAAAGTCACAGAAGATTCCTTTCATCATCATGTGAAAATACCACAACATTCATGGGTCTTACTATAACATTAACATCTGAGATACAATTTTAATGTTATTAATTAGCACAAAAATGGCACAGTAACTGTGCTTTTTATTCCAGACAACACCCAAATATTAACTAATTATTACTCATTTTTTTAGAAATAGCCAGTGCTCTTCATCTTTTAGACTTGGGCTTTTATTACTGAATATTGCCCTTAATATTATATTTTTGCTTTTATTGCAGGGCAGAAGTAAAATGTTGTCTTTTTCTTTTCATGTAGCTCGACGCAGTATTTTATAACTTTACATGTGTACTCCTATGTTTCTTTGAGCCTTTTTATATTATTTGTTTCCCATTTTTCTTCATTGATTAACAGACGTCAAAGGATAATGAATCAGAATGCAGAGTGTAGGGTTTGCTCTTCTCTAATTCGTGTGTGTTGCCATCATTTTTCATTCTCAGATGGATTATGTGATCTCATTCGCAATGTAAAACATTCCCATCTGTATGTTTGACATAAATCTGGATCATCTTCATACCAGAAAAATGCATCATCATCAGTTGGCTGATTCATGTCCACACATCAATGATTAAGAAGGTCTCTGACAGGTGACCATGAAGTGTAAGATTCATGTTATCACTCCTCTGCCACTGTCCATGACAATTATTTATCATCTGATGGGATGAAATGCATGCAAATTCTGAATATTATGCAACTGAACAATCCTGATTGTGTCAATTTAAAAATAGAATATTTGGGTTTAGTAATTCTCCAGTTATGATTAAGACTTAAACCTTTTATAGCTATTTTTTTCAATAAATAAATATTGCAGGACTTGTTTCGATAATAAACAGGCTCTGTAATCCGTTAAAATCAGGGGATTTATCATTTAGACTGACCTCTCAATTTAAGATTAACATATGCAAATATTATGTGACCTAGTAGAAGTAAATTTTCATAACCTTAAATTATGTTACCTTTCCTTTGTTCGCTGTTCCATTTGCTTTGTTTGTTTGTTAGCCTGTACAGTTATTTAAATAGTTACTCAGTTATTTTTAGCACACTGATGATTAGTATCCCTGCAAGAGCTCAACAAAAGTATGCTAGGAACCACTAAATGTCACAAATATTGTCAGTAACAATGTGAGTAAAATGATTTGGTATTTTAATTGGCCTTTTATTGGTAACATTGTTCATTTTTCTAAAACAGTAAAAATTGATTAGAAAAAAAAATTCTCCATTTATAAGAAATGTGTGAGAGGAATATGTCTAAGTGTTAGGTCTAGTTCATCTGTAAATATTGTTGTTAATCCTCTACCAATTTAACCCATTTAGGATGGAGGCAATCCAAGTTCTGATCAAAACAAAAACCTAGAATTTGTGATGTTTTGTGTTTGTTCCACCATAATTTAATTATTTTTTTCAAGTGCACCAATACATATTATATATTTAAAACTAGCACAACAAGAGAACATAGTCTTAAATTAGAGGGCCAAAGGTTTAAAAATAATATCAGGAATTATTACTTTACTGAGAGGGTAGTGGATGCATTGAATAGCCTTCCAGTTTAAGTGATAGAGGTTAACACAGTGAAGGAGTTTAAGCATGCGTGGGGTAGGCATAAGGCTATCCTAGATATAAGATTAGGCCAGGGACTCAAGGCTGCCATCAGAAATTTTGGGGCCCCTGACACAGCTCAAGGTCTGGGCCCCCCTGGTGCCTTTCCCTGAGTCCACCAAAAGAGCCGCCCCCAAGTCCACCTACCCGGGCTGCCCCCGAGTCCACCTACAGGAACGCCCCCCGAGTCTGCCCACAGGGCCCCCAGTACTGATTGTAGTGTGTGTATAGTGGATGTAGAATGTGTTTAGTGGATGCAGAGTGCGTGTGTTAAGTGGATGGAGTGTGTGTGTAATGGGTGCAGTGTGTGTAGTGGATGCAGATTGTACATTTGTGTAATGTATGAGGTGTATACTAGATGCAGAGTTTGTGTTTGTGTTGTGGATGTAGTGTGTGTGTATAGTGAATGCAGAGTGTGTGTTTTTTTACTGGGTGTAGTGTTTGTGTGTATTAGATGCAGTGTGTGTAGTGGATGTAGTGACTGTAGAGTGTGTGTTTGTGTAGTGTGTGTAGTGACTGCAGAATACAGGTAGCGGGGGGCCCACAGTGCACATATATATAGCGTTAATAGCTATATATATATGTGCACATTGGTAATGTGGGACGCGGGACGCGCTGAGCAGTCCAGGCCCTCCAGGACTACCGGGCCCATGACAACCATCATGGTTGTCATGCCCTGATAGCGGCTCTGCAGGGACTAATGAAAGTATTTAGAAAATCGGGCAGACTAGAAAGGCCAAACAGTTCTTATCTGCTGTCACTTTCTATGTTTTTATGTTGACATAATGGGTTGTATGCGATTTTCAATGCTTTAGTAAATGGTGTAAATTCAATAGAAGTGACAGTTCCCCTCGGACTGCGTAAATTTGCTTTGTATGTAGCATTAATACTTTTATTTTATTAACACAAAAAGTTATATATGAAACTAAGTCAAGTAAGTAACCTGATTAGATTGGTGTATTCAAGGTGTAATGACTTTTCATTAAAGTAAAAATGTAATTGTTTTGTGCTCAGGTATCTTTTCAGTTCTCAGCTTGGCATCTGAATGTACCACTCTGGCACAGGAGCTTCCCAAGGTGTCCTATGTGAAAGCCATTGATGTTTGGCTGATCACCTGTCTTTTGTTTGGGTTTGCTTCACTCGTTGAATATGCTGTAGTCCAAGTACTTTTAAACAGCCCAAAGAGAATTGAAGCAGAGAAAGCCAAAATTGCTAAGGCTGAACAACAAGATGGAAAAGGAGCCAATGCAAAAAAGAACACAGTCAATGGAACTGGTACCCCTGTCCACATAAGCACCTTACAAGTATGTACCAAACATACTTTCATTTTTATTCACTCCAACCTCGTTGTTAGACTTTGAATGTGAAATTAACAGTATTTAAACAAAAATATTTACATCAGCATTTATATTAACCAGTGATAGTCTTTACAATTCTCTGGAGACCAAAATAGAATATACAAGAACACGTATGGCAAGGAGCAAAAACTCAAGTTCCTTGCCCCCATTATAGTCTATGCTCAGGTCATAAGCAAAATGTAGCTCAATTGTGCCTTAACAATTGTGGATTTGAGCCATGCATGGGTACTATATTAAGGACTAGCTAACTTTTTTTACCTTTTCAGTATTCTGTTCTGGTCCGTGAAGACATGTGGTCAATGACAAACATTAACACAGAAATAATTGGTTTATTTCTCATTCATGCCACCTGCCTCTGAACAGTACCTGCTGAAGTATGTGAGCAGCCATCGGAATACAAATCTAATGATAGATGGACCCCACTTCTTCTAAGAGAGGACTCTTAACGGGACCCCACTTCTTCTAAGAGGGGACTATTAACGGGACACTCTGGACCGCTAAAGCACTTTAGCTTTCTGAAATGCTTTATGTGTGAAGAGTGTGTCCTCTTTCATTTAAAAAAAAAGTGCAGATTTCAATAGAAATTGACAATTTTATAAACCATGTAACACCCCGTGTTTTATTTATAAAACAAAGGTCCTATATCTTCATGGTTATTTAGTTCTGTGGAAGTAAACCCAAGCAATTGCCCAGAGCACCTGTCTTGCAAAGACTTCTCATTGAGCTGTATTAGGAAGTGGACAGCCACAGTATGTCTGGGCAAGGTTAGAATGTGAAGGCTTGCAAATGCAGCAGACTAGATCTGTAGCTTTTGCAGACTCCAATTAAAAAAAAAATGCAACATTAAAGACACATTTTTTTACATTGGGGTTATATCTACTAAATAGTGTTTTTTTTTAATTTGGGCAGTGGAGTGTCCCTTTAACAAAAAGGGTTAATAAGGTCTTCCTATTTTCACTGTTATTAAATATTCTGTTTTAGTAGTCAGTTTATGTTAAGTCTCTTGTTCGTCACATAATTCCTTGAGGGCGAGGTCCTGCAAAATTAACGTGATCTTTCAAAGAATTAAGCATTAGGCCCTATGGAACATGGATAATGAGAAAATGTGTATATGAATGGAAATGAAAGTAGGACCAGCTTATGTAAGCTGAAAAGCAGTTGCAAAGAGATTGTGTCACTCACTGCTGATGTTTTTTGCTACATGCAAAAACAGAGTATATTTTAGTATTCTAATCTTCTTCAGATTGTGCCTATTAATAAGCATTTCATAGAATGTGGGCTGACAGAACCATCTATGGCAGAGTTGTCGTGTGTTCTGATATTACTGTTAATTATGTCAATTATTTAAAATGTTCTTGACTTAATTTAGTTAATTATTCAAGCAATATGAATAATTATGGGAGCACTGTTTGTGAATTGCTTTAACCAGATTATTGAAAATGTGCATTTAAAGATGTACTCAAAAACGTGTTTCAGTACATTTGCCAGTACTTATGGAATATGTAAATATGTACAGTATACTTGGTTTAGGGTTCTTTTTTTTTCCTAGTTTTGAATTTGACTATTTTAGCTTTCAATTTCTCAGTCAGTAATTGTGCATTATTTAAATTTTCCAGGTGGGCGAAAATAGATGCAAAAAGGTTTGTACGTCAAAGTCTGACCTGAGATCCAACGATTTTAGTATTGTGGGGAGCTTACCAAGAGATTTTGAATTGTCCAACTACGACTGTTATGGAAAGCCAATTGAAGTCAACAATGGACTGGGCAAATCTCAAGTAAAGAATAATAAAAAACCACCGCCGGCCAAACCAGTCATTCCTTCTGAAGCAAAGCGAATTGATCTGTATTCAAGGGCACTCTTCCCATTCTGCTTTTTGTTCTTTAATGTTATATATTGGCTGGTGTATTTATGATGACACTGTCTCTGTTTGAGTAAAAGTAAGCTCACATTACTATCACACTCTTTTAGGCCAACCTGTGATCTTGTCTACATTTGCAAAGCAGTCTCCTTCATTGTAGATGCCATGCAATTGTATTGAAAACATGGCTTTTTTTAAAAAAAAGGAAGCATGACACTGCAATGTCTTTGCTTAAAATGATGTGTAAATATATATACATATGTAAGGTATACTTTCAGCTATAAATAAGGTAATGAACAATGCTTACATAAAAAAAATTATATTATTTCAAAGAGAAACGTTATATGCAATGCTTCCAAAAAGGCAACCTCATGCACGTTGAGTGTAATTAATTCATAGTTCATTTTATGTAGTATTTCAAGGTTTATCATTATTTTCAAAATAAAATATATTAAATAAGTTTGGATAGATTTGAATCCAGAAAAAAAAAAACAACATAAACTTGTACAGTTCTTCATAATGTAAAAAATGACATTCAGAATTAAGATTAAAAGGTAAGTGTGTGTAAGATAAACGATCAGAGAATATTTTTTTGTAAAATAATCTATGTAAGAAATTGCTCTGTATCCTTTGCGTAAGCTAAAGTTAATGTGTAAAAAAAAATCCAAAAGAAACGCTTATTAAAAGTAAAATTTGTCAACTGATGAGTACAAAGAAAATAAAATTGTGTAATAATTGGAAGGCAAACAATATGCTGTCAGTGAACTAACATATTTACTAGCAGCAGCAGGAGCCCTTAAAAAATATTTAATTTACCTCAATAAATAATTAAATTATAAAAAATATATATATTTTAAGCTGGTACATCTTTTTTTTTTAATTCTTTCATTTCTATAAAATAAAAACACATCTTAGATATGGCTGGTTGAAGACCACATTTAACAATAATTTATCAGCAACCGTGTTATATATTACTTTAAATATATGATGGCATAACTTTAAAAAAGCACAACTAACTACCTCAAATCAAAGAACATTCTGATAAATTATTTTGGAGGAATCTACTTTATGTGAAGCCAGAAAATTAAAAATAGCAAGACATTATTACAAAATCGTGGGATTTTCTTTTCACTCTTTCTTATATATATATATATATATTGCAGTTAATTTCTATGAATTATTTAAACATTTACTTTTATTATACATTTTAAAAGGTAGAAAGTGCTGATTTTAAGATGTGTCTGATAGGACAGGATATTTCTTCTATTCCTATAAAAGTTGAATACAGATTTTGCATGAAGAATTTGATTTAGATCCAGGCAGAGTTTTCCATGTTTTGCTATATCCGTGAAAAATATGACCCCAATTTCTCATACATTCATTATATTTCTCAGTTGAACAGGTTGGATTAAGCACAGATGCCTCCTTGCACTTTTCTTAGTAACAGTGAAACTTACACAATTAGTGTAAAAATCCCACATAGAGCTCAGAGCTGTTGTAAAATTGTAGATTATGCTAGCGCAGTGTACCTATAATCTTAATTTTATTAAGGACAGGAGGCGAGTATTTTGCATAATCTTTCTTTACTAAAACTCCAGCAGCACAGGTTTAACAATAAAGTTTAGTGAAAAAAACATTGCCATAGGGTATAAAAGGCCCTTCCTCTTGCATCATTTCCTCTTTCTTTGCTGCGAGATAATCATAAACATATCCTGCTATTACAATAAATAATGATAACGACGAAGAATCAGACTGTAAATGATCCAAATCCCGACTGGAGGATTGTCGTAGAGTGCGAAGACGATCCCATGTATTGATCCATGAAGAAGAATCAAACTGAAAAGAAACAAAAGACGTGAAAGGGATTTGGAAATGAACTGTTTGTCCTCATTATTATTATTATTAGCATAATCAATATTACCGTTTATAAAACGCCAGTTTATTCCGTAGTACTTTACGTAAAAGGAATTTATCAGATGAGACAAGAATATTTTAACCGAAATAGGTAGCTATGATGGAGACATTAATATAGTCAAATTGTATGTATTAGGAAATCATAACAGATAGCAGTCGTAATTTCAAGATGTGATATGAAATAAACCACGTAATAAAGAGATAACCACACCCCCTGAATTCAAATCTTTTATTGAAGTACAACCCAAGGAATGGTAATTAGGGAGGTAAAAAGCAGGGTGGGAAAATACTCGCCTCCTGTCCTTAATAAAATTAAGATTATAGGTACACTGCGCTAGCATAATCTACAATTTTATAACAGGACAGGAGGCTTCATATTTTGCATTTTTAACGCTATGGAACAACACAGGATGTGTGAAGAGTCCGAGGAAGTAGAACACCCTGAAATTCTCTTCTCGTAACCCGGCCAATGAACATCGGTGAAGGAAGATGCGTCGTGGATGTCTAAGACGCATCCATGACCCGAATGACTGATAACCAATCGATCACCGCAACCATATGAGCAATGGTCAATGTGCCCACTCGGTAAGGTGGTGGCCATAACTGGTGTGAAAGGTATAGTATACAAAGGGAGAGAGAGAGGCTGTCTCGATTGTGAGATTCCTCGAGGGTTAGTTGGAGTGAGTATCCAAATCCATAGGACAAACCCGTAGGAATAGCGAGAACCATGACTAAGACCCATAACCGAGTGTATTCCGATACTGGTTCTGGAGCGTATGGCGCCTCGCAGAATACGAAAAGTCCTGTCGTGGAACATGAGCCGCCAAAGTCTCCGATGGTATCTTGTGGGTTGTCCGTAAAAGGGAGACAGTGGAAGGGCAGTGGATAGCCCAGAATGGAGTCAATAGGATCGGGAGCCCCTTCGATTCTGCTGTAGTGGCGAGGTGCGTGTCACCCAGATCTCCGTCATGCGATGGTGACCAAGGAGTCCCGTTGTCAGTTGTTGATACGAAACAGGTAATCTTCTGAGGGAACCCTAGTCGTAGGGTAACCTTGCGTGTAATTTAGAAATGGTAAATGTCCTCCGATATTATTAGAGTCCGATACCAGACTCCGTCCAGGTGTTTTGTGTAGTCGGTTGCCGCGATATTGTCCAAATGTAGGAGAATACAACTATCGGATCTGTCCCAGGCTAGCTGTAGGTTGTCGGTAATCTCGACGCCGGCCGTCTCTTCTCCAGATCATGGTTCTCTGGTAGGGGTATGTGCAGTGAGCCTTCCAGCCCTAGAGACTGATTGTCGATTACGTGTGTAGTAAGTAACGTCTTGTAGTCTAGATAGGTGAGGTAGTGGATTCCCTTGTGGCAAAGGGCGCCATGACCGGTTATAAAGGATTCTTGGGTACCATGGGTCGTACCTTAATGATAGACATGTGAATTGATTTGTTTGGTCCCGTCGATGAAAAAACAAAATGGACAAATGGGTCCCTGGTGTGACTATCCTGGACGGGTATGTGTCCGTCCAATCCTAATGATTGAACCCACCTAGGTGTGGGGAAGCTGTAGGATGGTGCCAGAATGGTAGTCTCCCGACTACTGTGAGCATAAAATTATCCCTGAGTTAATCAGTGACGTCTGGAGCGAATGCCCAGCGCTTCTTGGAAATAAGTAAGTTTCCTCATATGTGAGATTTGTGGTCCTCCAGTACCCATAGAGGGGTGGTACTGGAAGATGTGGACTTCGACCCCCAATGGTCGACCAGGTATCCAGATTAAGCATTAGTTCATTGAGCTAAGTTACCCTACTGGGTCGTTCAGCCCAGGAGTATAGAGGAATCCTGTGTCCTATCCTTCGGCCATCCGGAGTATTCTAGCCTCCCTACTCGAGTAGAGGTAGCTTCCTTATTTCATAATAAGGTAGACCGCTGCCCATGGTTACACCATGAGAGCGTTGAAACCGGAGAAATGTAAGAGTATAGCTGTTTCTCAGTAATGTTCTGTGAGGGCGTGCGACCCGGAGTCGAACACACAGTCTCCTTGGATGGATCGTGGATGAAGGCCTGGCAACCCCCATTTCGTCGATCTCTGTGTGTTGTCTGACCATGTAGCGGTCAAATCCGTGGAGTCTCCGGAGATTTCCTTAATATGTTTTTTGGATAACTTTCCGGCACATCGAGGTTCTGTTCCCAGGCTTGATGTAATTATTTGGAGAGTCCGTGATGGAATACTTGCACTTGTCCTTTGTATATGGGTGCTTGGCCCCGGGCCTAGTAGCTCATGAATTCATAGGCAGATGGGGTACCATGGTTCACAGTCTCTGCAAGACCCTGACCCAGCCTATTGGGGATTGTTGTCTGCATTGAGGTTGCCACTGCAATTAACCTAGGCTGAAAGTCTTGAGTGAGAGGTTGTCTGTTGACCTTTCCGTCTGTTGAGTATATATATCTATATATATATATGGACTAGGTACATGTGTAAATGTGTTAGGACACCTAGAGCACCTCCGGC
Organism: Pelobates fuscus; assembly: GCF_036172605.1. Lineage (NCBI taxonomy): Eukaryota > Metazoa > Chordata > Amphibia > Anura > Pelobatidae > Pelobates > Pelobates fuscus. The sequence goes on along the minus strand of NC_086322.1, from coordinate 127,676,662 downwards.
CATAGTTCCATGTGGAATGCGCATCTGCGAGTGGGGGAATAACCCCAGTAGTAAAGGGGTTCATCCCAATAATAAAGTGCACAGAAGTCCGCAGACGAGTGTTGGAGTCTGATTACTGCAAAATTTTTCCCCTTCCTCAGTGAGGAGTATGTGGATCACCCTAGTCGTATTGTGGGTACCATGCATAGAGAGTCATATATACATATGATATAGCAGGGGGTGAGCCTGCGTGCACTGTGACTCTTAATGATATAGCAGGGGATGAGCCTGCTTGCACTGTGACTCTTAATGATATAGCAGGGGATGAGCCTGCTTGCACTGTGACTCTTAATGATATAGCAGGGAGTGAGCCTGCTTGTACTGTGACTCTTAATTGTATAGCAAGGGATGAGCCTGCTTGCACTGTGACTCTTAATGATATAGCAGGGGATGAGCCTGCTTGTACTGTGACTCTTAATTGTATAGCAGGGGATGAGCCTGCTTGCACTGTGACTCTTAATGATGTAGCAGGGGATGAGCCTGCTTGCACTGTGACTCTTAATGATATAGCAGGGGATGAGCCTGCTTGCACTTTGACTCTTAATGATATAGCAGGGGATGAGCCTGCTTGCACTGTGACTCTTAATGATATAGCAGGGAGTGAGCCTGCTTGTACTGTGACTCTTAATTGTATAGCAGGGGATGAGCCTGCTTGCACTGTGATTCTTAATGATATAGCAGGGGATGAGCCTGCTTGTACTGTGACTCTTAATTGTATAGCAGGGGATGAGCCTGCTTGCACTGTGACTCTTAATGATGTAGCAGGGGATGAGCCTGCTTGCACTGTGACTCTTAATGATATAGCAGGGGATGAGCCTGCTTGCACTTTGACTCTTAATGATATAGCAGGGGATGAGCCTGCTTGTACTGTGACACTTGAGCCTGTGGGGGTCGCCTCCTATAAAGGGGTCACCCCAATAAAAAAGTGCACAGTAGTCCGTTGGTGAATGCACATCTTTGAGTGTGGGGGTCACCCCAGTAGTAAGGGGGGTCGCCCCAATAATAAAGTGCACAGAAAATAAAGTTTGGATAGTTTTATTCTGGGGACTTCTGTAAGGAAGTCAGTGTCTTCCGTTTCAGTGGCCGTTGCGGTGTCGGTGTCTGTTTTCGGGATCTGCACCAGTGGCAATAGCCTTCTCCACTGAGGCAGCCACCGCCGAATTTATCATTGACTGGAAGTCAGATGGTGGTGAGTCACTCAACATGAAGTAGTGGAGTATTCCTCTCTGTGAAAGACAGGAGAATGTCAGGTACTGAAGTACGTGAGTAGTAGTACAGTCGGCTTCCACTAATGACTGGGGGTCACCCAGTCTTATCTGACCCGAGACCCTCAGGTCGCATGGGGTCGAGTGGCCTGAAGAGGGGGTCACCCTCTGTGCGACCGGGATGAGCGGTCGTATAAGTGGGCCGCACCCGTCAAGGGTGGAGGGCCTGTTTGGTTTGGGGTTCACCCAACAATATATGAATTGTGGGGCCTGTACATTTGCAATTTCCTCACTCCTTGGTAAGGAGGTGCGTGGATCACCCCAGTCGTAGTGTGGGTGTCCAATATTCACTGCATATAGTCATCTTGTTAGTGTATGGCAGGATGTTGAACCTGCGTGCACTGTGTCTCTTTGAGCCTGTGGGGGGTCACCCCATCTGAAAGGGGGGTCACCCCTGAATAAATCCTGCACCGAGTGCTGTATGGCTCCGCTTGGGGGTCATCCAGCATAGGGGGTCACTCCTGTTATGGTATTGGCAGGAGCGTGAGTGGGGTTCACCCCCAACTGAGAGGGGTTACCTCTGTATAGACACTCTGCAGCAGTGTAATGGCTAATGTACAGTGCAGTTTGTTATCAGCAATGTTCCACAGTAAATTATTGTTTAATGGAAATACTTAACTATACATATCCAACGTGTAAATCATAATCGCTAGGGGCGCAAATGGCAGTCGTGGGTCTCGCAGGTGCGAGATCTAAGATGACCGCCGTTCGCGCCAAAACGACAGCGCGGCTAGCAGTTGCGGCCCGCCAGCGTGGATACGAAAAATACACAGAAATTAATAGATCACAAGATATAAAACCGTGAACACATTCTCTGGTTACCCAAATAGGTGATTCCTATTTTATCTACTTCAGTGGGGATAGACAGTGTACTGCTAGTGTATTAGCCCATTGAGCTAACCTAATGCATGAAATACATTGTGAAACATCTATATATACACATACATACACAAATATATATATATATATATACACACACACACATATATATATATATATATATATATATATATATATATATATATATATATACACGCACACACACATATACACATGGTGCTATGTATATCACAGCTCCTGACAGGCATTGAAAACCCTGTAGGAGAAATGAGAGCATTCCAGACCGTGTGAATCACGGTCTGGGAAGGTGGCTGGCCGCCCTGGATCTCGCGGTCTGCGATACCCAAAATGGCCGCCGTTCGCGTGCAAATCTTAATGCCGGTAACGCGGATTCCCACACTCCCCCTCCCGCTGACCCTAACCAATGCCCCAGTCCCTGGTATTATAAGCGCGATCGTGGTAACTTGCCGCGATCGTGAAATGAATGACAGGGAGAGAGTAAGAGGGAAGCAAAGGTAGTATAGGTGGGGATATAGGGGAAAAAGGGAAAAATTTAAGAAAATAAATAGTGATAATCAAATATAGAGACAATACATCAAACACAGTGTGACTGTAAAACCATAGTAAGAATGGGCAGAGAATACAAGATTCTGACAGAGTAAATGTAAATTCCATAGTAAGAATGAGCAGAGAAAGGAAGCTCTGACAGAGTAAATGTAAATTCAACAGTAAGAATGAGCAGAGAAAAAGAAGCCCTGACAGTGTAAATGTAAATTCCATAGTAAGTATGAGCAGAGAATGGACACTCTGACAGAGTAAATGTAAATTCAGTAGTAAGAATGAGCAGAGAAAGGACACTCTGACAGTGTAAATGTAAATTCAATAGCAGAGAATAAAATACTCTGACCTGTCTGACTGGAGCAGCAAAGAAAGAGGAAATGATGCAAGAGGAAGGGCCTTTTATACCCTATGGCAATGTTTTTTTCGCTAAACTTTATTGTTAAACCTGTGCTGCTGGAGTTTTAGTAAAGAAAGATTATGCAAAATATGAAGCCTCCTGTCCTGTTATAAAATTTGAGTACTGTGTGCCTCAAATGCACCAAGCATCGTGCACATCTACTCGACCCCCGGTATAAGCAGAAAGTGGCTGAAATGTTACCAAATTACAAGTCGGAAAGGATACAGCATTTGCAAAATAAAATAAAAAGTATGCTTTACACAGCGTATAAGGGTGATGTCACAGCACAACGGGAATCTAACAGGGGAAGAGGTGAAAGTCATCCTCCTCCTCCCATGACCACGCCGGCAAGGACAGGACGCTTTAAAGACGTGTTGTTGATGGAGGACATGCGGAGCTTTTTAAGTCCTACGCATCGCCACAGCCCTTCGGGATCCACCCTCAGAGAACGACTCGACCGACAGGTAGCAGACTACCTCGCCTTAACTGCAGATATCGACACTCTGAGGAGCGATGAACCCCTGGACTACTGGGTGAGCAGGCTTGACCTGTGGCCTGAGCTATCCCAATTTGCGATAGAACTTCTGGCCTGCCCCGCTTCAAGTGTCCTGTCAGAAAGGACCTTTAGTGCAGCAGGAGGTATTGTCACTGAGAAGAGAAGTCGCCTAGGTCAAAAAAGTCTAGATTACCTCACCTTTATTAAGATGAATGAGGGATGGACCCCGAAGGGACTGACAGTGGGCGATACATTCGACTAAAAAAGGCCTGATGAGATGAGCTGCCTTGGGCTAAAAATGGTGACCCTATGTTGGAGGAACAGTCCCTATTCTGCTCTGTGTCAGTGTGTATCAGGGTCCCTGAGGACAGGTGTCAATCCATATCTGCCAAGTGACCCTATGTAGGGGGAACAGTCCCTATTCTTCTCTGTGTCAGTGTGTATCAGGGATCCTTAGGATAGGTGTCAATCCATATCTGCCAAGTGACCCTATGTAGGGGGAACAGTCCCTATTCTGCTCTGTGTCAGTGTGTATCAGGGATCCTTAGGATAGGTGTCAATCCATATCTGCCAAGTGACCCTATGTAGGGGGAACAGTCCCTATTCTGCTCTGTGTCAGTGTGTATCAGGGTCTCTGAGGACAGGTGTCAATCCATATGTAAAGGTGTCAATATGTCATATTTCAGGTTTCAGTCCATATCCATTGTGATTTAGGAATGTTAGGTGATTTATGCCCTTTATGGATTAAAACCAGTCTCTGCATCAACTGTGTAATTTTCCATGGGAGTTTTGCCATGGATCCCCCTCTGGCATGGGTCCAGGTGTTAGTCCCCTTGAAACAACTTTTCCATCACTATTGTTGCCAGAAAGAGTCCCTGTGGGTTTTAAAATTCGCCTGCCCATTGAAGTCTTTGGCGGTTCGCCCGGTTCGCCCGGTTCGCGAACGTTTGCGGAAGTTCGCGTTCGCCATTCGCTAACCGAAAATTTAGTGTTCGCGACATCACTACATGCTATCTTTTGTGATTTGCTTAGCCACTGGGGGCTTTCAATGCACTCTCAACTATCAACTTTCAATTTCAATCCAGCAGGAATTTATTTAGCATGTGTAATTAACGGGCTGACTTTTGCAAACTTACGCTAATGACATGACCATCCAATTGTGTGTGGGGACAGTCTCAAAAATCATCTTCTTTGGAAGAAATTGTGTACACTAATATAATGGCACAAGACTGTCCATGAAACGGTAATGAGATTGAGAACGTTACACAGAACGTTACACATTTAGTCAGAGTTTTTTGTGGCAAGTAACTTTTAAAAGCCGGGGTAGTGTAGGCCTTGAAATTGTTATATGCTGATTAAAACATTATTGAAATGTGTTTTTGTGAATGCCATCTAAATTTATATATTATTTTGTTTATAAAGAGACTGCTTAATTGCAATATCAACTTTTATATTTAGTTGACTCATATTATAAATATGCCCTTGAAAATGAAACACACATATCTAACAAACCCCACTAGGTGCTTCACGGGGAGAAGAGAAAAACTCCAATTAACAGTATTTCCACAGAGAGTCCGGGCACACAGTGATAGCTTTAACTCCTTAAGGACACATGACGTATGACATGTCATGATTCCCTTTTATTCCAGAAGTTTGGTCCTTAAGGGGTTAAGCAGACTTTTTATCGGACCCGGTGGACAAAAAGACAACGTTTCCACTCCGCCTTGGGTAGACAAAGGCTCCATAGGGGAGCAGTAACATTATCTTTTTTTCACTTGATCCAATTAAAGTCTGCTTCAAGATACCATTATGTGATCGAACTCTATAATAATGGAGGATTTACATTCTCTACATTTGAGAAACCCGTGTTATCACCCACAGACCGGGTTACCAATACTTTTTAATTGTTTCACTTTAAATATAATCCACTAATAAAATATTACCAGATGTTCACCATCACAAGGCACATACAGGTGTAACATACCCTACCTGTGGTGCGTTGGAGCATTAGGAGCTTAATTATCCATAGTTCTTGCAACATTTTTGGGTTGTTTGTAACATCATCGTGCAGTAACTGTCTCTACGTTATATGCAATTCAAAGACAAACATCTGGTCCTCCTTTGTCATCAAAGGCTGCTCAATATTGTGGAAGCATATATTTGGTAAGTCCTCGGCACACTGCAATTGTACTCAGATAATGTGTCAGATTCTTACTCCACATCTGAAAAGTAAAATATCTGTTTTACTGACAACAAAACATCTATAACTCTTTGCTGACCATGCCATAGTGTATATTAAAGTTCTTCACTACTTACTTCGATTTTAGTGTTAGAAGTCGCCTTGAGTCTATAGTGCAAATGAAGTTTTTCTATTTTTGAATGTATATACGTGTATATTGTTTATGGATGCATTTTTACACAAGATGAAGGCTTCAGGGCATAAGTTGACTGGTTGGATAGTTTTTTTTATATCTTTTATTTATGGAGTTCTAGATACAGCTTTTTTGACTGTCCTCTTATATGCTAAGAAGTATGTATTCAATTACTTAAGCATAATAGTTTTCATCAAATAGAGACTCCTCACCCCATAACAAATTTTTTTTTTCTCAATAAAATTGTTAAGGAGACAGTAGTCCTTGATCACCATCTTACCTTACAGGGTTAAACTGTTTCAGAGCTTCAAACATCCCATTGTGTTCCTTTAAGGGGCACCTGCCCTCCCCCAAACTACTTATGCTCATTAGATTGTGCATAAAATTTCATCTGTAAATTGTGCTAGCAGTTTTGAAGTTTTTGCAAATGTATAGATTTAGCGAAAAACCCTATTTAGAAATACATTTCTCCCAGCTGTCAGTAAATGCCTTGATGTGCCAAGGCATTGACTGACAAGGGAAAGCAGAAAAGATCTCCTACAGGAGGCACCCTGCTCTCCACCAATGCACAGTGGTTGCTATGGAAACCACATAGCCCGCATCTAGCACTGGCTAGGGAGTATAGGAATGAAGCCAGCATGCCCTGCTTGGGGATGCATTTCAAGCAGGGCAAATCAAAGAAGACTTCGGAAGGAGCGCAGGTGGAGCAGAGAACAGCCAGGAGGTGGGTGTTACCGAAGAGTAACACCCACTAAGCTGTACTGAACAGAGGAAAAGTGAGTAAATCTTTATATTTTGCATTAAGTATACCATGTAACTTATATAGCTTCAACATATTCTGCAGCAGTTTTCAATGAGATTTTATATTAAAGGTAAAATATGCCCATCTCAAATGAGTTTACAATCTGTGAGGATTGGAGGTAGGTAGATGTATACCATTAAGTATCTTGCCACTTACTGGTAAGGTGGACTTACTGGGATTTGCAGCTAGGTGACATTAACACTACTCTAAACATTGTATATATATGTATACAGTAATAATATCACACTGCATCTGGCTGTTGAGAAAAATCCAGTAGCTGCACTCGAATTATGTTGGATTCCTGTCAAGGTGCCTCACAGACTAAGGTGGCATAACCTCAAATTCAGAGGACAAAAGGAACAGATGTCCAGACACTCAATGGTTAATTCGATACAGATTTTATTGGACCTGGAAAGGCAATGTTTAACCTCCAATGAGTCTTTATCAAGCCATAATAAATAACATATCACACAAATCTATATATACACTGATCAGCCACAACAATAAAACAACCTGCCTAATATCAAGTAGGTCTCCTTCTGCTGCCAAAACCGCTCTTATGCGTCACGGTATGGACTTCACAATACCTCTGAACATGTCCTGTGGTACCTGGCACCAAGACATTAGCGGCAGATCTTTTAAAAAAGCTTTATTCCTCACACTATAGTGTCCCTCTGTCCATCTCTCCACAATCCCTTTAAAACCTAATGTGCATGATTTGAAGACACTGGATGTCCTAGTGCACAGCCTGACCACCATTGTTCAACAAAGTTAAAAGCCATGAAACAGCAGGAACTGTCTCTATTAGATTGAAATCTGGGGAATTTGGAGGCCAATTCAATATTTTAAACACTCTTTGTCGTATTCCTCAAACAATTCCTGAACATTTTTTTGCAGTTTGGCAGGGTGCTACTGCCATCAGGAAAAAACATTGCCATGAAGGGGTGTACATGGTTTGCAACAGTCTCTAGGTAGGTGGCACATGTCAAAGTAACATCCATAAATGACAGGTTTTCCAGCAGAACATTACCCACACTGGTTCCACCGGCATGCCCTCTTTCCATAGTGCATGCTGCTGCTGTAAATAATGCATACGCTCCCAGCCATCCACCTGATCTAAAAGAGAACATTATTCATCAGACCAGGCAACCTTCTTCCATTGTCCCATGGTCCAGTTCTGAACCTCCATTGCCTTATAGTCCAGTCGCCATTGAGGGCGCTTTTGGTGGTGGACATACTTCATCATGGGCACTCTGACTAGTCTGCTGACATGCATCCACATACACAGCAAACTGGGCTGCACTGTGTGTTCTGACACCATTCTATCATGCCCAGCATGATGTTTTTCAGCAATTTGAGCTACAGTAGCTCTTCTGTGTGATTGGACCAGGTTTGCAAGCTTTCAGTCCCTATGAGCATTAGTGAGTCTTGAGCACCCAGTTTACCGGTGTCCTTCCCTGCTCTTACTATGAACTAACCAATGCATAAGGGGAACAGCAGCAGTTAGTCTGACCTAACAAGGCTTGCCATTTTCAAATTGCTATGACCCAGTCGTCTAGTGATTACTATTTGGCACTTGTTAAAGTCAGATCTTTTCGCTGCCCATTTTTTCTGCTTCCATCAAATTAAATTCAAGAATTTACTTTCTTTTTTTCACTTTCTCTCTCACTCCCTTCATCATTAAAATCTCTCTATCATTTCACTTACCTGTTCCTGCTAACACCATCTTCATTGCTCCCTCCCTGCTCCCCTCATCTCTGTATTCATCACATGCACTTTACTCATATTTATCCAGGCTTTCTCCACACACCCCTCCTAAATCCCTTAAATACAAGCTCTCATCCCCAACATTTAAATCTTACTCACACCTTCTCTTCCTTTCCATCCTACTACTCCTAGCAGCAGGTGATGTCTCTCCAAACCCTGGTCCCTCCACTACTCAGCCACCTGGTTCAAACACCAGAAACCACAACAACCTAATACCCATTCCATGTAATTCTCACTATAATTCCTCTTTTAAAGCTGCCCTCTGGAATGCACGCTCTGTGTGCAGCACCTTTAAATCTACTTCCATCCATGACCTATTTATCTCACACTCCCTAAACCTACTTGCACTAACATAAGCATGGCTCTCTCCCTCGGATACTGCTACCCCTGCCTCACTGTCCTTTGGTGGTCTTCACTTTACCCACAATCCAAGACAAGCGGAGATTAAAGGTGGCGGTGTAGGTTTTCTTCTCTCACCCCACTGCTCCTTTAAAACCCTGCCCACCCCCCCCCCTTCCCTCTCTTTCCCATCATTCGAAATTCATTCAATTCGCCTTTTCAAACCCTTCTCTGCTAACATTGCCGTCATCTATCGTCCCCCTGGTTCCCCTCTCCTCTTCCTTGACCACTTTGCTGCCTGGCTACCCTACTTCCTCTCTTCCAACATTCCATCCCTAATTCTTGGAGACTTCAATATTCCCATTAACCCACCTTTAACCCCAGCAGCCTCTAAACTACTTTCAATTACTTCCTCCCTTGGACTATTGCAGTGGGCTAATTCTCCCACTCATGTAGCTGGCAATACCCTCGACCTTATTTTCTCCTATTCATGTACATTATCTAATATCTGCAATACTCCATTTCCTCTCTCTGATCACCACCTCTTATCGTTTGCTCTCAATTACCCCCTCACCCAACAACCTCAGCCTAACCCCCCTCAGCTCAGGAGGAACCTTAACTCTATTGACCTCCAGCAGCTGTCGGCTGACATTGATTCACAACTGCTATCCATCCCTTCCCTCTCCTGTCCCTCACTGGCCATCTCCACATATAACACTACCCTCACATCTGCCTTGAACACTGCAGCCCCACTCCAAACATGCACCTCGAGGAGAACACGACCCCAACCTTGGCATAATAAATCAACACGCTATCTGCAGAGTTGCTCCCGCTGTGCTGAACGCTCCTGGAGGAAGTCCCGCACCCAGGCAGACTATCTTCATTATAGATTCATGTTGCTTTCATACAGCGCAGCCCTTGCCCTCGCCAAACAGTCCTACTTTTCCTCTCTCATTAGTTCATGCTCCCGCAATCCCAGACGTCTCTTTGACACTTTTAATTCCCTTCTCCGCCCTGCTGTGGCCACCCCCCAAACTAACCTTACAGCTGATAGCTTTGCATATTACTTTACTGACAAGATTGAACAGCTAAGGAAACAATTCTCCCCTCCTTGCCATTCTCTTTCTCAACCACACATAAATCATGCCTTCCCTACCCTTCAGACTTTCTCCCCAGCTACTGAACAAGAGGTGGCTGCACTCCTCCATTCCTCTCGCCCCACCACTTGCCCACTTGATCCTGTCCCATCTCACCTCATCAGATCTCTCTCCCCTTGTCTTGTGCCTATCCTAACACACATCTTTAACTGCTCTCTCTCTTCTGGCACTGTTCCTGCTGACCTTAAACATGCCACTGTAATACCTATCCTGAAAAAAACATTTCTTGACCCGTCCTCCCCCTCTAACTATCGTCCCATATCCCTGCTCCCTTACTCATCAAAGCTTTTGGAAAGACTTGTCTTTACCCGTGTGTCTCACTTCCTTAATTCCAACTCTCTCCTTGACCCTCTTCAGTCTGGCTTCCGCCCTCTCCACTCTACTGAGACCGCTCTTATCAAAGTGACTAATGACCTAATCTCCGCTAAATCCAAAGGTCACTACTCCATATTAATTCTCCTTGACCTCTCTGCTGCATTTGACACAGTTGATCATGCTCTCCTCCTTAAAACTCTTCAATCACTCGGTCTCTGTGACTCTGTCCTCTCTTGGTTTTCCTCCTATCTCTCCCAACGCTCATTTAGTGTCTCCTTTTCCAAGGATACCTCCTCCCCTCGCCCTGTCTCGGTTGGAGTTCCCCAAGGCTCTGTCCTTGGTCCCCTTCTATTTTCTCTTTATACTGCCTCTCTTGGAAAACTTATTGCCTCTTTTGGATTCAACTACCACCTGTACGCTGATGACACTCAGATATAACTCTCCTCACCGGACCTCTCCCCGGCCGTCCTGCAACGTGTCACTGCTTGCCTCTCTTCCATCTCTGACTGGATGTCGTCACGCTTTCTCAAACTTAACCTCTCTAAAACTGAATTCCTTGTCTTTCCTCCTCCTAATACTGATCCTCCTCTCTCACTCTCCCTTCAAGTCAGTGATATCCACATAAGTCCATCCCTACAAGCGCGCTGTCTTGGCGTCATACTTGACTCTGGTCTCACCTTTGAGTCTCACATCCAGTTTGTTGCCAAGTCCTGTAGGTTCCAACTCAAAAACATAGCCCGCATCCGCCCCTTTCTTACGCAAGATGCTACCAAGGAGCTTGTCCATGCTCTAGTAATTTCCCGCATGGATTACTGTAACCCTCTCCTGATTGGTCTCCCCAAAAGCCGTACTGCCCCGCTACAGTCTGTAATGAATGCTGCAGCTAGACTGATTTTCCTATCCAGTCGGTCCTCTCACACCTCGCCCCTCTGCCAGTCCTTACATTGGCTCCCTGTATCCTATAGGAGTCAATTCAAAGTGCTAACCCATACATTTAAAGCACTGAACAATTCCAGCCCCTCTTATATCTCTTCACTGATCCAGAGGTATGCCCCTCCTCGTACCCTCCGCTCTGCCCGCGACCACCTCCTGACCGCTGCTCGCACCCGTACGGCCAACTCACGCTTGCAGGACCTCTCACGGGCGGCTCCTCTCCTATGGAATAACTTGCCTACTGCCATCAGACTCTCCCCTAGTCTTCAATCATTTAAGAAGGGCCTTAAAACCCATCTCTTCAGGAAAGCGTATGGCCTCCCAGAGTAATCTCTCCCTTACATACCTGTCTCTTGCTCTCCTATGGGATAGTGCTTTGCTCTCTCCTTCAGCTCTGCTTCACTCCTACTTGAGATTTCCTATCCTAATGTTTCTAATACCCCACCTCCTATAGACTGTAAGCTCATTTGAGCAGGGTCCTCTTCAACCTATTATTCCTGTAAGTTTTCTTGTAGTTGTCTTATTTATTGTTACATCCCCCCTCTCAAAATATTGTAAAGCGCTACGGAATCTGTTGGCGCTATATAAATGGCAATAATAATAATAATAATAATAATAATAACTGATCAACTGCTGCTAAACATGGCTGGTCTGTTGTAATTGTTCTATCTGAGACTGCCAAAGCAGGTAAGTTAGGTTAAGCCGCAGTTATTCTGTCCTAACATGGCAACTTGGCCAGCTACAGTGAGACATTATAAGTTAATTACTACAGCACCTTGTCGTGGTAATGGTGCCAGAGAAACTCCCTGCCTCTCAGAATGCCTAAAACTAAGGCTGGCGGTGTGGTGATTAGCTTACTGGCTGAGAGCGATCAACTGACTATCTCAGCCAGTAAGTTGGCCTTGAACTACAAGGCTTATCTCAGAAGAGCCATGAAAGCTAACATGAACATGAGCTTGCCTCTCTCCAGAGCAGAAAAGGAGACATGTGGAGTGGTGTATTGCAAACCCCAGGTAAGAAATGAAATAATTCTAAACAGGTTTACTACTTACATAGCAAGGGCATCATGGCACTCCCGACACGATAGCCACAACAATGTACTGTGGTGGTCTTGGTGCATGGAGGGTGCCTTTCAATAAATACATTACATAGTGTGATATTTTTTTTATATTTTTTAGTAGATCAATCATGGAATGCCTAGCACAAAAGTTATTTTATATTCATATTCACAGCATAGATATTTTTCATTAAACTTTAGAAATGCATAAAATGTATATAATTAGGGGGCGGGGCCTGACCTGCAAGCAGAGCAGTCGCATGGTGGACGAGCTCCCACCACACAGGCTGTTTACAGGGAAATACCGGCAGATCTCATGCCTGGATTAAAGCCGGGGTGTGCTACCCATACTGGGGGCGCCCCGGTGAATCACCCGATACCGGACTCGAAGGTTTCCCACAAGCGAGAACCCCAGGTGGCAGGCTGCGGCCCACGATAGACGGGGCAGGGGGGAGACGGCCGCTCGCCTCGCCTCGACGTCAGGGGCATGGAGCCGCCGATTACCCGCTCCCCCCCCTCAGGACCGGCGGGGGTGATCCCGGTCCAGGCAGCAGGGCTAAAGCGCGAGACGACGGCAGAGCATACAGGGCAGCCCCATGCTACACGAGCACTTAAAATGGCGGACGCCACGTGCACTCCACACTACCACACGGACAAGCATAGCATCATGGACAAACTCGAAGCCATACTCGACGCCTTCTGGGCACGAATGATGTGCAAGGAGCGACACAATGCAGTTCCAGTGAGTACACCCGTTCAAAGACCCGTACATGCCCACCGCAACCACATAGGCCCCCGCCTGATGGGCCCTAAGAGTTGGCGCCGAAGACGGAGATCCCGCCTGCCTAAACACAAACAGGCAGGATCAAGGCATACTGCGACCCTGGCCCGATTTGGCCCACAAGCTCACCCCAAATCCCGCATGTGGCGGACACCCAAACCGCAACCAGCAACAAGCAAGCTACAATCACAGCTCCGATCCTGCTCGAAGCTATGGAGAGCTCCAGAGCACCAAACGGAGAATACACTTACCCGCAATGTCCACACCGGTTCCCGCGGTGACGAGCAGATGAGACAGCAACTGGAACCCACGACGCAGCACATTGCAGAGCCTCAGCAGGACCTTCAAACGCTCCCAACACCCTTCAATGCGCTGGGTATCGGCTGACCGAGCACTCCCAGACCGGGACGCACAGCGGTATAAGTCCAAGGCCTCTACTACAATAGACGCTATCTATACCACAGTGGCACCTCCTAAGCAGAGTTTTTGTACTCCTTAAAATGTATCCTATCCTTTAACACATCACTCATTTGCCTCTCAAACCTAAATCTTGTTCTGATGTTTATACCTTTCTTAATTGTCTAGATCTTCACCTAGGCTAGCTAAGCGTTATATGCTCATTCACTCTAGACATGACTAAACAGCATGTCATATTTAGCATTTACTTAATTAACAAGCTACTGTACCAACAGTCTATATTTTTATTTTGTGACTTAAGCCTCAGTCCATAACCTGTGTGCAAAGCATGTCATTCTTATTCATTACTATTAAGTGTACCACAAGACCTGCAAATCACATTATAAGCATTAATGTACTTTTTCATGTTACTCAAAGTTTTACGCATATCTAACCCAGCATATCATAGTATATACTAAAACAAAAATGTGCAAAGATAATATAGTCCTTTAATCTTAATGTCAGTATGCTGAGCCGATTTTTATAGTTATTTGTATGCTTTTCCTGACAATGTTTTACCCACAGTCAAGCTTGTTTATATAAAAATTTGTGCAGACTTAATCTATGCCATATATCTGTCAACCACGAATGGCCGGTATCTGCTATTGTGGCACTACCAGCATATATGTCTTATTCTTCATGCACTCAAAAATAAAGAATAAAAAAAAATTATAAAAAAAATGTATATAATTATAATATAAAGGCACTTTCATAGAATAGTAATAATCCTACAGACTAAATTACCCAAGTAAAACCATTAACGTTGTGTTTTAAGGAGCAAAAAAAACACCTTTTTTAGTTCACACAATGTAGAAATCAGTCATTTTATCAGTTAAATCAGTGTTCTTTCCATAATCTCAAATATGTAAATATATTACTTATTACAAATGTTATGTCTAACGTTATAGATATCTTTATGCACCAATAGGTTAATGGATTGAACGTTAAAATGGAATATACAGGTTCATATTATGAAACAATCGTGGTACATATACAGGTAAGCCCATAGAACTAATTTATAATCATTATGGAACATCAGCGCCCCCTAGCTGTCAGCTGACAAAATAAATTCCAACCTCTAATCCTTGTGAGTTTCTTGAAATTCAGTGAAATGAATGACAGTATGGCTTGTTAAAAATAGCTGTTTATTTTTTTTTTCTTCTTTGTATTGCACGTGTTATTACCTGTGAGAATATCTTTGATCACAAAACAAGGTAGACATTTACAAAGGACAATATTCAACATTGTTGACTTAAAAGGACACTATAATCACCAGAACCACTACAGCTTACTCTAGCTGTTCTAGTGTCTATAGCATGTCCCTGCAGGCTTTTCAAAGTAAACGGTGCCTTTCAGGATAAAATGCAGAGGTTTTTTATTGTTGCCTAGTAACACCTCTAGTGGGCGTCATGCAGACTCTCTGCATGGAGACGCTGAATGTTCCCCATACAGATGCATTGATGCAATGCATCTCTATGAGAAGATACTAAATGTTGCAGTGTTGCATTTTGCCGTGCATGTGCAATAACCTCTCAATGCTCTCCTATGGGAAAGCACTGGATTGGATAGATCATAAAGAGTGATGATCTCAGCCATGGAGGAGGAGCCAGCCACAGTGAGACCACAGCATAGGAAAAAAATAAAATAACCTTTTTTTCGGGGCCTGTCACCTAAATAGGTGTCACTTTAGGACTATTGTACACAGTACTGGAGACCATTTCTCCAGAAGGATATTGATACTTTGAAAAGCGTTTAGAGAAGGGCTACTAAACTGGTTCATGGATTACAGGATAAAACTTACCAGGAAAGATTAAAGGATCTTAACATGTAAAGCTTGGAGGAAAGACGAGAGAGGGGGGATATGATAGAAACATTTAAATAAATAAAGAGAATCAACACAGTAAAGGAGGAGACTATATTTAAAAGAAGAAGAACTACCACAAAAGGAGGACATAGTCTGAAATCAGAGGGGCAAAGGTTTAAAAATAATTTCAGGAAGTATTACTTTACTGAGAGTGTAGTGGATGCATGGAATAGCCTTCCAGATGAAGTGGTAGAGGTTAACACAATAAAGGAGTTTAAGCATGCGGGGGATAGACAAATAAGCTATACGATAAGGCCAGGGACTAATGAAAATATTAGCGTTGTATTCATGACACTATAGCGTTCCTTTAATCCTTTGCACACTGTCCTGTGGGCCCGTATGTTTGGTGATGTGTGTTGGCAAGTATAATAAACTTTCATAACATTCTAAAACAACAGTGATCTAAACAAGTTTCATTGGCTTTGTGTGGCATACCTTTAAATTCACAAAACAAGATAGAAGGTATTTTTGTTAAAATTTCAGGAAATAATTCCTATATATTTTTATATAAACCTGTTTTTTGTTTGTTTTCAGTATTTTCAGTGGCTAAATTTAGAACAATTAAATAGCTTGGGTAATAATATACTATGGTGTGAATGTCAATATTTAGTCAAAAATAGTTAACATGGAAAAATTATATAAGTTAGGTGTAGTGAGAGCTTGACTAGTTTAGCCTAAATCTCAGAGTTAAAGGACCACTTCAAGCACAAAGATATGTTTACTTTAAAAAAAAAAAAAGTTAAAAAATATTTGCAACTTATATATACGCATGGCCACATTTCTGTATTCACAATGTATGTTTGTAACACTTGTGTGTGTATATACATAATGCATGACATTATGTGTGATACTGGAACATGCTTATTCACTACAGTGTACAGTATATGAAATAAAAAACGAATGTCAAATTTTAGAACAAAATAATCCAAATTGAAAATATAAATGATTGGAAGAAATGTTCCAATTTGCTGTTTAGGCCTAAAATTATTTAAAATTCACTTTTAGATCTCAAAAGTCACACATTAGTAAATAATGGTTCATTTATAATATTTTTATTTTATAGCAACAGTAAATTAAAATAAAGAGATGCTTGTGAATGGCTTTTTTATGCTCAAAATGCCTAGTCTCTAATCCTCTCTTGATGTGCTTTTCAACTAGGAAATTATTGATGTCTGTCTATCCTATCCTAACCCTTTCCAAAGCATTTTTGGCTGATCTTCCTATACTCCTAATTTTGTTTAAACACTTTGTTACTGGAGGTTTGTATATGCTGCTTCTGATTACTTTGGATAATTTAACAAGAAGTGTAATCTATAGTAAGACAGATAGCGCTGTATTAAAGCAGGTCCATATGGTAGACCATTATCAGACTCGTTTAGTTCCTATTGGTTAACAACACTTCAGGGCTCTTTCTTTTGCTTGTTTGTGCAATGTCAGTCATGTACCAAATTCACACACAAAGAGCTTCTATAGTAATGTTATATGATATCCCTACACTCTAGGTGCCCTTTTGGAAGTAACTGCAGGAAAAAATATATTCTTAAGAATACATGTACTCTATTTCGAACTTATGCTCTTTTAAAAGAACATACAATTTTGGCTATACATTAAATACCTAGCCAGTACTACCTAGCGTGATGTGACTTTCATGTGCTGGCAATGAGGCCAGTGTGTTGGCATCATAGAGGAGATTTTCCCTGCATGATGAAGTGTTCCTAAGCAGGACAAATCACAGAAGACTGCACAGGAGGTGTGTGAGCGTACCAGCGGTGGGTGTTACATGAAGAGTATCACCCATGAAGATTTAAAAACACCAACACTGGAATTGGGTCTGGTGAGTAGATCTACATTGAATACATTATATTTTGTATATATTTAGATCTTTAGAGCATTATTTAGATATGCATTTTCATGGTCCTCCCCCCCCCCCCCCCCATATATTTCATTTGTTCTATGTATGTTTGGAGGACGAACCAGATTACTTTTGGGTTAAACATCCCCACTCCAGTTCCCAGTGGTGTATTTTGAAATGGTGTTGACCTAGGCATGACAGCTTTCCGGCACCCCCTAATTTAAATGTACCCACCCCTTCCTGCCAAGGCCACACCTCTTCCTGTTAACCTACACACATTTTGACTGACAGACACACACTCATGGACCAGCACATACTCTCAGATACACTGACATACACACATATACACTCACTGATTTGACACAATCTGACACATATACAATCATTTAGACACACACTGACAGACACATACACTCACTGACAGACGCATACACTTACTGACAGACACGCACAATCACTCAGACACATACATTCACTGGACACGCACACTCACACACACACACATTCACTGACAGACACACACACACTCACTCATTTAAATTCACTGACACACACACACTCACATTCACTGACACACACACTCACTCACATTCACTGACACACACACTCACTTCCTCACATTCACTGACACACACACAGTCACATTCATTGACAAACACAAACATTTTCCCCCAACACTTACAATTATTATTATTTTTTTTAAAAAAATTAAATCCACCCAGCCTCCCTACTTTTTGGATAGCTGGGTGGATTTTTCACCTGGGGTCCAGTGGGGCTGCTGGTTGGGCTGCTGGGCAGGAAGGCAGCCGGACGTGCAGGTGGGCGGGCGCTCTAAGTTGTCAGCGAGGGAGCTTTGATCTCTCTGCTCAGCTCCCTTGCGTGCCGCAGAGTGATGGCGGGAGCTAGACTGACTTCATATTCTGGCTCCTGGCATCACTGCGGGTCGCGCAAGGGATCTGTGCAGAGAGAGCTCCCTCACCGCCTCCAACAGGCTGCCTGCCCCGGGGAGCCCAAAGGTGGCCAGCCAGCCAGCCCTTGGGCCCCCCATTAAACGAGGCAAACAAGGCATTAGCCTTGGGGCAGCGTTTCTTGCCACCCCTGGAACTTGACGCCCAAGGCAAATGCCCTGTTTGCCTCGTGATAGATATATCCCTGCCTGTTCCATTCAAGATGTCCCTTTGGAAGTGACCACAGGAAAACATACATTTGAGGACAGCCTCTTAAAGCAATTAATGAATTGGAAGATCGAGGATTCAGTAATGCCCAGATACCGACACAGATACCGACACTAGCCAACAGACAGATACAGTAGTAAAAATACAAGTTGTCCTGCACAATTATTGAAAAAAGTGATCCTTTATTAACCCCTTAAGGACACATGACATGTGTGACATGTCATGATTCCCTTTTATTCCAGAAGTTTGGTCCTTAAGGGGTTAAGGTGCCACACAAAGTGGTGCAATAACACCCTCAAAGTTAATGATTGACATGAAAAGTAAAAAAAATAATGTGGTATAACACATGATAACACACACGAAAGTGACAGAAGGGTAACAAATACATAAAGTGCAAAATAAATATGCAGAATTGCAAGACAGTTAATTAGTATAGCACAAAATATAAAACCAAAGTGCAAATGTAATGCATGGTACATTGCTCAGTGCAAAAATGACACAAGCTGCATTCTAAATGTGAAAAATCACATAATCATAATACCAATACATGATGTTGTAACCACAGTTGTGCAATATCAAAATGCTACATAATGCAATAACCACTAATGTACAAAGTTGAAATGCCACATTAGAGGAAATAACATGGGAAAATAGATATACCTACAAAGACCACCTTACAAATGTTTTATGTCAAGGGCTGTGCTGAATAAATTGTGCTTTTTACTCTTGAAGCAGTCAAGGCAGTAAGTGCTGCAGTTAGCATGTTTATCCCCCATATTAAAATAAGCGTAGGAACCACTGACATATGGGTACTTGAAACCAGTAATAGCTATAAATATAGTATAGTCCTATGGTGACCAATTCCTCATATTTTAATTGCTGTGGTAGGTTTATTTTTATTACCTTAACCCCTTAAGGACACATGACATGTGTGACATGTCATGATTCCCTTTTATTCCAGAAGTTTGGTCCTTAAGGGGTTAAAACAGCTGTGTCACACAGACACTTTTTTTTTACTCTCCCCTCTTAGCAGAATATTCCCTAACTTTCCCCTTTTAATATATTTTACTTAATAAATCACCCCCTTTCACCTCAAATTGGGCTCCTCTTCGAGGCTCTGGATTCTCATTCCTGGTACCACCATCTTGCTGTCACAATCTTATTGCTGTCAGTGACTTAAATTCACTGCATTCTCCTTCCCACATTATGCGATGGGGGGCCGCGGCCGCTTATGCCCAGTAAGCCACGAATGATGAAAATGGAACTGGGTATGCTCGGTGCTTGAAATTCTTGTGAGGCAACGGAGGAAGGATAGGATAAAGGTGAGTATTTTGGGAAAGTTAGCTTGACAAAGGAAGTGGAGCTTGACTTAAGCTCCATCCTTTTGTCACAATTGTCAAGCACAGGAAAAATACATAAGACAAAGTAGTCCCGGCTTTGTCTTGTGTTTTAAAAAGAAATAGATCAGAAATTAGGAAAAGAAGAACAGATTGGGAATGAGGAAGAGAAGAAGAAACAATAGGAAAAAGGTAAATTTGGGTGACACTTTAATGTGTATTTTACTTGTTGCCATAGTAATACTTATCCAAGTATCATTGTCATGCCACTAAAAGCACATTTTGAGTTTTAGCTACATACTGAATTAAAAGACTTCATAATGCTACTACGCAAAGCAACTCCACAATGAGATTTAGTAGCAAATCATAAATATATAAATATAAATTCGCCTTTTTTTTCAATGGCAACTCTAATCAGATTATATTAAGGGCTGTTGAATGTTGGCATTTCCAGAATGCAGCATAATTATATTTTTTATAAATTATATGCCCTAGGCATGAACAATGAGTGTAAGAAATAGTAACAGTTGAGGCAGACATGTCTAAAATTAGCAACAAGGTTTGCTGCATAGTATATCGTTAGTAACACATTTAATTAAATATTTCAGGTACTGACATTTAACAAAGACATTTATCAAAGTACACCCAGAGTAAATTAAAAACCTTGGAATACTTGAGTGGAAATAACATTAATTCAAACATTAGCTGTGATGCAATTTGTGGACAGCGTTGAAACATCAATTTTACAGGAACACCAAGGCATAAAAAACATTCTGTGTTTTGGAAGAAAAATCTCATTTTTTATGCATGATCACTTTGCTAGAATTACTATTTTAAGTTGAAATAAAGGTACATTTCTAAAAATAGAACTAGCATCCACTAATAATGTAGGGGTGCATTGCTGCTTTTTTATTATTTTGTTAATTATATTAAATTGGATTCATGGTTACATTAGCCATTCGGTAATGTGATTTTTTATTTTTTTTATTTCTAGCCAAATATAGTCAATTAAAGGTTGTATAAAACAGATCACCCTCTTCTCTGTATCACTAAATCTCATTAGTAAGCATAAAAGGTTTTAAATAGTGCAATATTGTTGGGAGAGCTAATTATTCCAATGAAATTAAGCTTACCCATTATGTCGAGGTATTTCTCATTATTGAACATAAACTGCATGGAATCTCAATTCCTGAATACAGCTTTATGCTTGGAATCTTCCATATGTATCTTCTTTCGGCCTCAGGAAGGTTCATCCATGATAAGGAAGTACTTGAACTTGTCGGCTTTCCAGCAGTTGGAAGAGAAATTGGCAATATATATATATAGTTGTTTAGAAGGAACTGTGTGATTAGTGGGCAGAGTTTAACACCACTTGCCCTCTCTGGAGGGTAAAATAGTGCCACATTGACCAAATAATTTTGATCAAAGAATTGGTCAATTCTTCTATAATTTTAAATACACTTTGAAATCACATTGAATTCCCAACAATTCAAGCTTTAATAAAAAGAAAACGTATGTAACGGTATATTAAATTATTAGCAGTTTACAGGAGGCGGAATACAACAATATTATGTTTAATATGGCAAAAGCACTGTATTGGAATATAAGAATAATGTCAAACTCATGTGCCCAAATTGCTATAATGTCTACTTCCACTGGTGATTAAAATCATAATTCAAAATATTTACCCAAAATATTATTATTATTATTATTATTGCCATTTTTATTGCGCCAACAGATTCCGTAGCGCTTTACAATATTATAAGAGGGGGGATTTAACTATAAATAGGACAATTACAAGAAAACTTACTGGAACGATAGGTTGAAGAGGACCCTGCTCACACAAGCTTACAGTCCATAGGAAGTGTGGTGTAAAACACAATAGCACAGGAAATAGCAATCAAATAAGGTGGGAGTGAAGCAGAGCTGGAGGAGAGAGTAGAGTGCTGCCCTTTAGGAGAGAGCAAGTGACAGGTATGTGAAGTAGAGGTTACTCTGGGAGGCCATGAGGTTTCCTAAAGAGATGGGTTTTAAGGCACTTCTTAAACGATTGAAGACTAGGGGAGAGTCTGATGGCGGTAGGCAGGCTTTTCCATAGGAAGGGAGCTGCCTGCGAGAAGTCCTGCACACGTGAGTTGGCCGTACGCTTGCGAGCAGCAGACAGGAGAAGGTCACAGGCAGAGCGGAGAGACCGGGAAGGGGCATACCTATGGATCTGTGAAGAGATATAAGAGAGGCTAGAATTGGTCAATGCTTTTTTTAGGTATGGGTTAGTACTTTAAATTGACTCCTTTAGGATACAGGAAGCCAATGTAAGGACTGACAGAGGGGGTAGGTGTGAGAGGGGGCAGAAGCCAGATTGAAGAGGGTCAAGGAGAGAGTTGGACTTGAGGAAGTGAGACATATGAATAAAGACAAGTCTTTCAAGAAGGAAAAAGGGAGCAGGGATATGGGACGATAGTTATAGGGGGAGGACGGGTCGAGAGATGTTTTTTTCAGGATAGGTACTACAGTGACATGTTTAAGGTCAGCAGGGACAATGCCAGATGAGAGAGAGCAGTTGAAGATGTGTGTTAAGGAAGGCACAAAACAAGGGAAAGAGATCTGATAAGGTGAGATGGGACAGGATCAAGCGGACAAGTGGTGTGGCGAGAGGAAAGGAGAAGCGCAGCCACCTCTTGTTCAGTAGCTGGGGAGAAAGTCTGAAGGGTAGGAAAAGCATGATCTACTTGTGGTTGAGAAAGAGAAAAGCAGGTTGGGATGAATTATTTCCTTAGCTGTTTAATCTTGTCGGTAAAGAAGCATGCAAACAGATTAGATTTTGTCTAAGGCAAAGGAAAGGATTTTTTACTGTATGAACAATAAGGATGTGGAATTCTCTGCCTGAAGAAGTGGTTTTATCAGAGTCCATACAAATGTTACTAGATGCATACTTGCAAAAACAGAATATTCAAGGATATAATCTTTCAATGTAGGGTAATAACTGCTTGATCCAAGGATAAATCTGACTGCCATTCTAGGGTCAAAAATGATTTTTTTTCCTAGCTGGTTGCAAAATTGGAAGTGCTTCAAACTGTTTTTTTTTTTTGCCTTCTTTTGGATCAACAGCAAAATACAAATGTGAGAAAGGCTGAACTTGATGGACGCAAGTCTCTTTTCAGCTATGTAACTATGTAATATGAATCTATAATGTAGAACTTCTGACTGGGTGTGAGACATCTTCCAGGAGTCTTCAGCACAACAGGAGCATCTTTGCAGGTAGCATGTTGATTTAGTATGCCACGGTTGGGGGCGTGTCTTCCTCGAGGTGCATGTTTGGAGCGGAGCTGCAGTATTCAAGGCAGATGTGAGGCTAGTGTTATATGTGGAGATGGCCAGTGAGTGACAGGAGAGAGAAGGGATGTGTAGGAGTTGTGAATCAATATCAGCTGACAACTGCTGGAGGAATAGAATTAAGGTTGGTCCTGAGTTGGGGTGTGTCTTCCTCGAGGTGCATGTTGGTCCTTAGAGGACGAGTAACATAAGTTGGGTATGAGATTGGTGTGTTTCCTTGAGTTAGTACTGTATCGGACCATTTTGCACACAAGAGGTTAAAAACCGTTAAGGCGATATTCCCCTTTCCAGATGCACAGGCAGCTACCGTGAGCACCAATCTCCTGAACTGCAAACTACGCGAATCCTCCAACTCCTGAACAGGAAACACACGAACCCGGGAAACAGCCGAACAGGAAAAGCATACAATCAGCTTACACTCCTGGCAATCGGCATACAATCCAAATCCCCCAATAACGAGACGACACTTCGTTTTGAGGGTCAAGCAGAATCTGGTTTACTGGGGCTAACTGCCCGGCTTTTACGCAGGTCTCCCACCTTGTGGACACTCCCCTAGGGGACCAGATGGAAGACTGGGAAACATATTGGACATTGACCAATCACAAGCTTACAATCCCACAATGCATCACAATCCCTCCTCTCTGCCCTGGAGATAATTGGGAAGTAATCCAATTATCCCCAAGGACAGAGGCAAAACTCCATTACACACATTTTCAGTAAAAGATATAAAATTACATACGGTTACATTTAGTACATACAACATACACATTCTACATATCCCCAGATAGCTTAGATCTGAACGCACATTATTACCGAATGGCGCCCAGATCACATACATACAGTTCAATCGCCATGGAGCCAAAGTCCTTCCCATAGTCTTTCATTACACGAATAGGCTCCATGGCATGGCTATCTGGGGTGATGCTGTTCATACGGTTAAACTACCGAATGAACAGTCAGTCGGTTCCACTACCGAATGCAGAGGTAAGGAGGCTGGCGGCTCAGCGGTGTTCGCGCAAATAAGTGTCCATTTTCAGTTCCATAGTTTTGGCGCTGAACACCGCTGGCCTTCGGGAGGTAAAATGGCTGCTGCCACGTGTTCGGCAAACAAACAAAGGGCACCCAGCATTCATCAATTAAGCTGCGGTTAACCGCAGCTTCTGGGTGGTCAATTGATGGCACACTCCAGTCCTCAGGTGGTCCATCGATCGGTACTTTGTTCGGTAGATTGAATCTACTGAGCACCCCGGCAGAAAGGTACGAATAAGCCTTTCAGCAAGGAAAATAAAAGGTTTTAACTGCTGGGCCATAGTCTAAAGGGAGCAGGCGAGCAACCAGGCTTCTCCAGTGCACAGTGGCGAGGTTGGTTCCACCACAAGTACGTAGTGGATTTGCTGAGGTGTGACCGGGGTTTGGAGAGACATCACCAGCTGCTAGGAGCAGAAGTATAGAAAGGAAGTGAAGGTGGGAGTAGGATTTTAAAGTTTTGTAAGAGAGTATGTATATAGAGGATTTGGGAGGAGTTGGTGGAGATAGGCTGGAAAGGTATACGTAGAGTAAATGGGATGAATAGAGAGGGGAGGGGAGTAAAGTGGGAGCATTGAAGATGATGTCACCAGGGACAGGTGGGCAGAAGGATAGGTATATTTTAGTAATCAGAGAAGTTAGAGTGAAAGTGAAAAATAGAAGGGAGAACATTATTTAAAGAAAATTTATTTTGTTGTGTAGATATGAAGATTATACATATATGCACATATATAATCAAAGACATATACACACACACACACATATACCTACGAGTGTTTAAACCATGGTTAAGGTTGCAGTTTGTTAACAGAGAGATTTCAGGTAATTAGAGGTTTAGTGACTTTATAAGTGTGTTTTGAAAACCAGCTGATCTGTACTATCTATAGGTATGGTAATGATCATGGGGTGGCATGGGGTGGTGTGATGTGGGGACGAGATTGTGGGCAGCTTTCCAGAGATGATATGCTTAGGCTTTTCTGCAGTGCCTGGTTGCTTTTGAGTTCTTGGAGTTACTAATCAATGCTGTTATTTAGGGCCCAGTCTGAAATATAAAGTCAGTGGTTAGAAAAAAAACACCATTACGAGGTGAAGATGTTGAGATGATATAACAAAAATAATGCCTTTGGCAGGTGCTGCAACGATGTAGCTCCCACTAAGAATACATTCTAAATTAAATCCAGATTTTTAAGAAAAATTGAAACCCGCACCTTTTGTTTGTAAAATTCAAAGCTGATATTTAGACGTGATATATTTTTAATAAAATTCCAGCATGTTCCACAAAGTCATTTTACATCTTTCACAAGGACTCTACAGCAAAGATGTATAGCATAAAGACAATACAAGTTATCCGGAAGGAAAATCATGTTCTCCTGGTAAAAGCTTACAGTTTTGTAGTGTGTGGTGGGTGGGTTGTTGGACATAATTAACACAATTAGCTCTCCACATCTGCGGAGTACCACAGTGGTTTCTTGATTTTTTGGCTTTTACTGACAAGCCTAATGCAATTTTCTGTTGCCTTCACTAGTGCAACTTTTAAATAATCCCATTTCTCTTGGACTCCATTTAAATTGCAACTACTACTGTTTAAATATCACATATTTGGACTTTAGTATCACCTGGCTGCATATACTACAGAGAGCTGCAGTCATGTATAGTGGTTTGCACAGGGACCTTATTCATGTGTTGTGGCTAGACCCACTCACGTAGGCTTTTATCTGTCCTGTGGAAGTGCAGAAGCACCACCAATGGTTGAAGTGAGAACTACTCCCATATCCTTTTTTTGTGTGGAGGTATGATAGAAACTTCCATTGAGAAGGCATGTTGAACAGCAGTATCCTCTCTGGTCTCTCTTGTCCCCTTTAATACTTTCTTAGGATTGAGGAATTCATATAGAGAGGGTAATCTCTGAGGCAGCTTTATGTAGGAGTCCATTTCCATTTATTTACCTCTGAATAAATCATAATTGCCGTTGTCTCAGTTTTGCCTTGAAAGCTGTTCTTCAAAAAGGCATTGCACACACTTGCAGGTGGGAGTATAGTAGTCTCTCTTCCTATATGCAAGAGCAGAGCAGCTCTATGGTGTAACAGTTACCATAGCAACTGGAAGAGTTATAGTGCCAGGGTTAAAACTACCTAAATATTTTGAAGTAACAAATCATTTCAACTAAGTTAAATATATATCTCTGTTTTAAACCACTACAAAGTAAGCCAATGGGGCTAACAGTTCAAATAAAGACTTGTAATGTAAGTGTTACCTATAGCAATTTTTATATAAAAACAGCTTTAAATAATGCATTTCTTTGTAAACAGAAAAACATGTTCATTAGATGAATGACTCACCAAAAAAAAAAAAAAGCATTCTGCTTTAAAGTATTTCTTTTTTATTATCTACAACTCACAATTTCCATAGTAACTTCCTTGGGAATGCAGACATTTATTCAGTAAATGAACATTTAGTATTTAAAATGTCCGTATATAAACAA
Source organism: Pelobates fuscus (assembly GCF_036172605.1). Taxonomy (NCBI): domain Eukaryota; kingdom Metazoa; phylum Chordata; class Amphibia; order Anura; family Pelobatidae; genus Pelobates; species Pelobates fuscus. The sequence goes on along the minus strand of NC_086322.1, from coordinate 127,650,016 downwards.
TAACAGCCCCCTTTATAGCAATAAAGTTAATGGGAGTATGTTGGAAAAAAATAGCAATCATTTTAAAACTTAAAATTAAATGCATAAATAAATGGGTAATTAGTACAAATTTCATTTTTGTTAAGCATCTTAATTCATATTGCCTCAGTTTTTGCAATGTTCAAGTGATTTTTTTTTTCATGTAAGCAGAGATAATCAGAATTTAGGAACACTAGTACATGTTTTATAGATTATAGCATGATAATGGCGCTGTACAAAACAGTACAGTACTGTGATCTCAAAAGGGGTTGTTGGAGCTATTAAATAGTTAATGGAGATCTTTTATAAGTTCTCAGAATGTAGACAGTGAACTTTTAAACATAATTCAAGCACAAAAATAATCCCATGGAAGTAACCACAGCAATCTCTATCTCTTAATGAGAAACTATAGTCACCAGAACAACTACAGTTTAATGTAGTTGTTCAGGTGTGTATAGTATGTTCCTGCAGGCTTTTAAATGTAAGCACACTGCCTTTTCAGAGAAGAGTGTTTACGCTACTTCTTAGGCACACCTTTAATGGCAGTCACTCATACGGCCACTAGAGTTGCTTCCTGGGTCAGTGCTGCACAGTGTGCTGCACTGATGTTCAGCATCTCCTTGCTTTGAATGGAGGCGCTGAACGTTCCCCATAGAGATGAATCGATTGAATGCATCTCTACGAGGAAATGCTGATTGGCGCAGCATGGCATTTTGCCACGCAATAGTAATAGCATTGGATTGGCTGAGAATATCAAGGTTGATGATCTTAGCTTAGTGGGTGGTGCGGTGGAAGAGTCAACCACGAGAAGACCGATTCATCGCTGGAAAAATGTGCGTAATGCACCTTTTTACTGCAGGGAGAGTGGCACCAGCCCACTAAAAGACACTATTAAAGCTATAGTGCCAGGAATAAATTTTTGTATTCCTGACACTATAGCGTTCCTTTAATGTTGGTGAATCAATCTATTATAGTTTATTAGTGTAATTAGGTAAGCAATATGAGTTGTTTTTTTTGTGTATTTTATGTTATTCATTAGACAACAATTTGCTCCAAGTACTGTCAAGTCAAGTCATAGAGTGAGCTGCTGAGTTCATCTGAACTTAGAAGAAAATAGCATGTTTGAATTAAAACTTTAGAAAGTAAATTTTTAGGACCAAGTCCAAGAATATAAAGATGGAAATAGGCAGGTGCGCTGAGTTATTGTCCATACTGCTGAAGCTTTGACTCACTAACATAAAACATTTTTTTACATAAGACAGCAAGAATTTGAGAATTCAGAGTTTTTCCTTGTAGCTAACATTTTGTACAGGTTTTAAAATATCACCTTTGGTTTTTCTTTCTTTTGTTTTCTGTCTCAATGCATTCATCTAGTTCACAGTAATGGATCTTTTTATAATCTAACCAATATTTAACAATACCATGGTCCTGTCACTATATAAGACCATAACTGAGTTTATTATTTTATAGACAAACTCTAAATACAGATCAATGGATGGGTCCATTTTAAAAGTTCCATTATTCCAATACTCCATTCTTCTTTTACCTTCCTGATATACAGCTGGACCAAAAAAGAAAAGGTTGCATGGGACACTCACAGAGAATAGACAAGACCATTACCAAGCCTTATAGTTAGAATTTGCTCAGAAGATCTCTTGAATGTTCTTATAAATTAGACTAGCCTGATATACTAGTATTGGAAAGTTTGGAAGCCTAATACTTTATGAGGTTCACTTCTGCATTAATCCCAACTGTAGGTGGCAAGAGAGTCCTGGTTTGTATCAAAGCACTCAGATATATTTTGACAGAAATTTGGGATGATACCAAAAGGTTCCTTGCCTCATACCCACTGCATTGAGCTATAGTGTTATGATGCTTAGAGGATCTCTTGTATTTCATTTTATGTTTCACAGAGAAAATACATATTGAAAGTATGTTTCCAAGCTGACCATCTATATATTTAGAGGTCTATGCAAAGAGTAATTTGCAACAAACGAGATAAAACAATTGTTTTTAGAACATTGCCAGAGTAAAATAGAACCAAAAAAAATGAAAGAAAGTATAGAGAGTTTGTATTTGTGGTCGTTGGTACACCTCCAGTTGTAGGATTGATTCTAGAGAGAAAGAAAATTAAACAGTGTGTTTGGTAATGTGTAGGTCTAAGGATTCCTAATTTAATTATTGTCAATTGTTCCATTGCTAAAGTATATTACACATGTGAACATGAATAATGTTCAGAGGTAGATTCTTTCTGTTTCTGCTAATCACACACCTTACGTGTGAGACATTTTTCTTTATTGTATTTTATTTGTTATGTTACAATATATTCCACAACATCACACAACTGGAATGTGGAGAAGTAGCGAGCAAAAGAAACACAGAATTACATTTATACACATGGATTTATTAGTTATTGACTGTGTGTAGTTAATTCGTTAATTAGCTTTCTTACTAGTTAATGGCTAACAAGGTCCAAGCAAAAATGAAAGGACTTATGATGGCTTTGCTCAAAGAGGTTTCAGTGATGTCAAAGTGGCCTCCTGACAACATGCAAACCTTCCTTCTAATCACCCAAGAGAATGACTCTTTCGTATGATGCTGGAAGGACTGGGACAAAGTGCAACATGAGCACATGTATCTATGCACGTGGGGGGAATCACAGGGCATTTGAGTCCATACATGAGCATCTCAGCAGCTTTCAGTGTAGATGCACCTCTGATTGGCTGAATTGCCAGGTAGTCTGCCAGAGCTGGTTTGAGTGCATGGCATTCCCCTTTATTGGTAATCTCATTGACAATGACACAAACTATATTATGGCCACGCTCAGTCCACTTTCAAATCACAGATTTGCAACAGGTGACAGGTCAGTCACATATTAAATACATATTGGGATATTGAGTCACAATGGAGAGCAGGTTTATGCGATAGCAGCCTGCAGATGTTATTTAGATAGAAGGTTTTAATTACTTTTCTGTACAAAATATGCACACTGATGGGTGTTATAGATAATACTAAATTATTATTCTATTATTGTAGAAGTTTAAAGATATTGAAGATGATATGGAGGTACTTCCTTCCTGTTTAAAAGGTGACGGGATAAGGATTTTTTTTTTCATGCAATAGGGGGAGGAGAGAAACATATTTAGAACAGGGAACGGAATGGGTATTACTGTAATCACCATGATTGAATAGGCAACAAAAATTGAACACTTCAGAAATATATACCCTCTGCATACAAAATATAGACGGAAAATACTGAAGATATTAAGTAGTACAACTGCTGGTAGTTTTCATTAGCAATACGGATGAAGTTCAGATGAGGATAAATTCTGTTTATGTTGAGTTTGAAGCATTGAAGGAAGGAAACTTAATTAAAAAATGACATTTCTTCTTAGTGTTTCTGTTAATGCTGTTGATTTAAGCAAACACGGAAGGAGCCTTCATGGTGTTTGGCAAGTAGAGTTTCAGCAATAATTCAGCAGGGCAGGCAGCATGTTAATGTGAATACCAGGGCAATCCATAACATGTTGAAGACACTGGTCACATTAAAGAGGGAGCCATGGGGAAGCAGGGAGGTTCAGATGTGAAGCTGAATGAATGTGTCGCTCTGAGATTCGCTCCAAGATTGAGAGCAGCAAATATAATTCACTCACTCCATAATGTTTTTACTAGCATATATTGTTTCATATCACAAACTAAAATAAAATAAAACTAAAGCTTGCAAAGTGGGCCAAGCATCCTTGGCAAGAAACTCAGAGGCTATAAACCACTATATGTGGAGACTCTCAAGACCAAAAGAGGAAGCTCTCCCCGCCAGCATCTCTTGCCACCAGATTTAGTCTTTAGCAGGGCAGATAAGGAAAAAAGTCTTGACCTGTGGCAAACGACAAACCATATAAAGATGAATGAATATGCAATGGCATACAGCAGTCTAGACATCGAGTCTAACCTGTAGTCCTACAAGCTGAAGCGTTCAGATTAAGAATATAGATCTGGGAGAAATAAGTGTCCCAGAATCAGTAGGTACAGCCGATTTAACTACCTACGTGGTGGATATTTTCCAGGAGACTGTCACAGCGATCACCCCCTGAAACAAGTGTGAATTATCATTATCATTAAGACATTTACAGAAGCATGGGCTATGTGGGACACATGGAGACTAGGTTCTAGTTTGAATTTGGCCATGCAGTTACCCTGACATGTCTTTACTAGCACTGACTTTATTCCCTTTATGATATCTGTACTGCTCTGGTACTAAATCAATGATAACAAAACACCAAAAAATGGCAATCTACAATACAGAAATAATAGAGACGGACATAGCACAATATTGTCACAGAGAATAAAAATAAGTAATATAGAGGATTGCACTCACAAACATAGTTTGATTGAAGGCATATCAAATATAATGGTGTGGAAACTTCAGGACTGGTTGGACATCAATTTCATGCATAGGAGGAAAAAGAGAAATAATAGTGCAGAGTATCCAAGTAAAAAAGTTACACGCTTTATTCACAAATACACTTACAAAATGGAAGTGTCAAACAGGCACATCAGGTTCAGATGGAATAACGAATCCCAATGGAAGAATCCAATGGAGCAGGAAAGCCAGATGTACAAATAAAATAAAATAAAAATAAAAAGGGAGATTGTGGACTAAGATCTTATGCCTGCATATGGACGGTATTATGCTCGATGCCCCTGAGGAAGTTCAATTTTGAACGAAACGCGTAGGGCTTGTTCAGTACAGTGTTTAGAGTATTTTACTGCTGATTTTAATTTACATTTTTATTTTTATTTTTATTTTATTTTATTTTATTTGTACATCTGGCTTTCCTGCTCCATTGGATTCTTCCATTGGGATTGGTTATTCCATCTGAACCTGATGTGCCTGTTTGACACTTCCATTTTGTAAGTGTATTTGTGAATAAAGCGTGGGTAATTTAAGGGTAATTTGTGTGTTTGTTTCACCTAATACCCACTAAGTGTGTTTGCTGTCTGCACACAGGTGAATTCATATTGTTTTGCTGTTTATTTGATCATACTAAATAAATGATGAATATTTCTTTTGAAAATACTTTTGAAGATGTTATAGAATATGAAATACACTGATCAGCCACAACATTAAAACCACCAGCCCAATATTGTGTAGGTCCCTCAAAACAAGCTCTGATGCATCAAGACAAGGACTTCACACGATCTGGCACAGTATCTGGCATTAAAACATTAGCAACAGACCTTTTAAGTCCTGAAAGCTGGATTTGATGTTCCAGCACATCCCACACATACTTAATTGGTTTGAGTAATTTGGACTTTGGAGGCCAAGGCAATTTCTCAAACCATTTCTGAACAATTTCTTTTTTGCAGTGTGGCAGGGTACATTTTTCTTCTGAAAGAGGCCATTGGGGAACACCATTGCCACTGTACCAATCTCAAGGTAGGTAGTACATTTCAAAATAACATCCACATGAATGACAGAATCCAAGGTTTTCCAGCAGATCATTGCCCAGAGCATAACACTGCCTTCACTGGTCTGCTTTTCAGGTGAGCTAGCCTTCACTATTCCCCACATGCATCAATGACCTTGTGCACTCATGGCCCCGACACTAGGTCACTGGTTGTCCTTCCTTGCACCACTTTTGGTAGATACCACTGCATAACAGGAACACATCACAGGACTTGTCGTCTTGGAGACCCAGTTGTCTAGCCATCGCTATTCGGCCTTTGTCAAAGTCATTCAGATCTTTTTGCTTGCAAATACCTCCTGTTTCCAACACATGCAATTCAAAAACTAACTGTTCACTTGCTTCCTAATATAACCCACCCTCTACAGTCTGATTAGTGTATGTTTCAGTTTGATGCCTATGGAATACCACTTGAGACAAGTTATTAATTGAATATTTGAAACTTTTTATATAGAGATCAACCTTTTCTTTTGGTTTTAATTTTTTTAAGGTTGATAATGCGGGTTTTATAGTGTGACATGTCTAAATATGAGATAGCCCGCCTATCAGGGGCATTGATATCCATTTTAAGTTTAAAAATGTATCAGCTTTTCTAGCAAATATTTTTTTCATTTAAAAGGTTTACCAATTGTTTAACTATGTATTAAAAGAATATAGATGTAGAATTGTATATTGTGATTTATTGGTCCACTATTTCAAATTATGAGAAGCAATAACTTTAGAGATGTCTTAGACAAAACTCAAATACAAGAAACCATATTCCCCTCATCCCGGAGTCCATATACCCCTCCTGAACATTTTCTCCATAGTCCCAATAATATTCTCCAAGTCTAATAAATCCACTGCCCAATACTCCTAATTGCATTACCCTATCCCCAATTACATTACCCCAATCTACATAATCCCTCACCATCCAATTGTCCTAACTTCCTCCATCTGCAATCCCATTACATTGATCGCCATAATAACGTCAACCATGTTACCTATTCTTCACCTTATCCTCATAATCCTTATACTCCAAGCCCCATTGCGACATCACCTGCTATATTCGTCCCATCGCCCAATGCCACAAACACATTACCCATCCCCATATCTCCCATATCCCAGCAGTATAAAAATGTCATCCTCATCTTCTCATCATTCACATCCCAACCATATAACACAATAACTCATACAGCTCAATAACCCCATAATATTCTACATTACAAATTACCCCATCTACATTAGGGCTCAAAATTTCATGTTTTGCCCTGTTAGCAGGCCTAGAGGTTACTTGTGAACAATAGAGCATATGCACAGACTTTCACATAACTACAGGGGTCTCTCTTTAGGAGTGTCAGCACAGAGGAAAGCAAGTATCTGCATAGTGGTAGTGAGGGGATAGGCAGAATAGTAGAATAGTTGAAGTAGAGTGGATAGTGGATGTTGTGGCAGAAAAGTGAAAGTTGGGGCAGTGGTAGGAAAATTATGGTATAAGTTTAAACTGGAGTAGAAGACAATGGGAGTTTGAACGGTGGGGCAATTACGTATGGTAATAGTACAGTTGATTTACAAAATATAATCTGTGCCCGTTATGAAAACTGACCCATATTGTAACACACGCGCCAGAATTTCCGCTAGGTGGAAGTAGCTAGATAGTAGGAGTTGGAGCCATTGGTGGAAAATGGGAGATGGGGCAGGATAATCACAGTAGGGGGTCATTTTACTCTATTGCTTCCCTTAAAGGAATACTTCCAGAACCAGAATCCTTACATCTTACTGCCCCTATTGTAAGTAGTCAAGCTGTTTTAGAATGATTTGACAAATTATCTTGTGTCCGTTAGGTGCTAGGCCGTGCTCTGCAGGGCATTTCTCAGATACAGAGCATAGGCTCTCCACAGGAGTACTAGAGGCAGTGAGCGATGCATGGCAGAATGCCAGGTAAAACAATCAAAATGTTCTAGAACAACTTGACTTTTATTGTGGAGGGCACCAGGGCACTCCTGGCACCTTAACCACTACAGCTTGCTTTAGAGGATATGGAGCTTGCAGTCTTCCTTTACTTATTTACTGTTTGCTACAGACAAATAAAGACCATATTTCTCTATTTAGTAAGACTGAACTGCAAAAAATGCTCTGTAACATATTCAAACATGCTTAGCTGCAAACGATTTTAATGCACGGCTGCTCATTTTTGCTCATTAGGCATATTGCAGTTTAATTTCGCACAGACAGTGTTTGTTCAAACTAACGTCCTTTTTAATTGTGTTTAAATGCAACAATATAATGGTTACATGAAGACAACCACTTTTAAATCAGCTAAGAAATTTGGCTTAATAAATGATCCTTAAAGATATTTATTAGATTTGTAACAGCCTTCAGATATAAGTGTAGCACAAAGTGATGGAGGCAGCATATACAAGAGTATGGAACAGAACATTCCGATGCAAGCAGGGTTGCCATGGAAACATAGAAAATTGTACCTTGAAAGATGATTGCTAATCGTTTGGTCAATTTCTCACATATGTATCCGTATTTGGGAAGAGATCCTAAGGTAAAGTCACAGAGTATGTTTTAAGAGAAAATATTTGAATGCCTGGCAGACGTTTCTTGGATGTTTTCCAGAGTTAGAAGAAAAATAAAATAACCCTTAGGAAAATTCAATATCTTTTCAACTTTGTGTTGGTTTTTACCTTTAAATATAAGAAAAATCTACAGCTTTAATTTGAATATCAAGTTTACACTCCTGTGTATACAGCATGACTTCCATCTAAACTCTAAAATTATTTATGTATACTTAGCCTGCATATTTTATATACAAGGAGCAGCTTTGACATATAACAGAAAAAAGTGCAGCTCAGTTAACAATTTACTGGGTTATTAACTAAAGTGCGAATTGACCCACACAGAATAGGGCAAAACCATCCACTGTGTATAGAGCCATTAGCACTGCACAATCTGGCATTGTTCATGTAGTTTCACAATGTCTAGATTTTGTAATTCTGTATTTTAGCCAGACCAATGACAATGTGCAGCTAAAATCCAAAACAAACTATGCAAATCCAGAAATCCAGGCCTAGATTAAAAAACAAAACAAAAAAAACTGAACTATTTGCCTGCTAACCAGTGGGTAAATAGTTAAAAAAAAAAAACAAAAAAAAAACTGTGGCAGCTGGCCAGTACTTGCTAGCCAGATACCACATTAAAATAGGGGAAAAAAATTAAATATTATGCTATGGGCCTCCATATTACTAAAAGGACGTTGAAAACCTTCATATGCGCCTACCTGCCATACGGCAGCTGGTAAAATGTCTACTAAACTGCTAAAATGACAGTCAAGTCTCAAGCCAACCAATCAGAGTGTTCTTGCTCATATTGCATAGTGTGGGAAAGCCTATATATCCTCTGCCCGGATCTCCACCTCTGATGCTCGCCTTCAATGTTTGTCACATTCTATGTTTCTATAGTGGTAGAGGTTAACACAGTAAAGGAGTTTAAGCATGCGTGGGATAGGTATAAGGCTATCCTAACTATAAGATAAGGCCAGAGACTAATGAAGTATTTCGAAAATTTGGCAGACTAGATGGGCCGAATGGTTCTTATCTGCCGTCACATTCTATGTTTCTATGTCTATGTTTCTATGTTTCAAGACTTCTCCAGGGCTGCACCTCTTCTGTGGAACTCCCTTCCCTCCTCAATCAGACTTTCACCCAGCCTCCACTCCTTCAAATAATCTTCGAAAACTCACTTCTTCATTAAAGCGTATCAATTACACTGTCAGCAGGTTTCTCATCCCCCACCCCATGACTCCTTTCCTGCAACTGTCAAAAATGACCTACCAAGCACTCAATAAACCCTTCTCTAACAAACTATTAAATTCCCCTACTTTAACCCTTTGTGTCACTATACCCCATTCCCTCTAGCATGTAAGCTCATCGAGCAGGGCCCTCAACCCCCTCTGTTCCTGTACGTCCAGTGGCCTGATCTCAATTATGTGTCTGTTAGTCCACCCATTGTACAGCGCTACGGAATGTGTTGGCACTATATAAATAATAAAATAATAATAATAATAATTCATTAGGGTCCTCGCCTGCCACCCTTGGGTAGAGAAGGCGGTGCTGTATCCTCCCCCTGATTATTATTATTAGGGCCCCCACCCACTACCAATGAATAGGGTCTGGGGATGGGACCCTAGGTCATGTCCTCTAAATATTATAATAGCAGCTATGGAATTGAGTCTTTTCTAGTGACGGGGCAACAATTAATAAAAGGTTTTTTTATTTTTCTAATTTTTTTTTATTGAAGTTTTTAATTAGCACTGCTGCTTCCTTCGCCCACTTTATTTGCTTGTGAGCTTGTATGCAATGTTTGTATGTAGTTGTGTGTTGGATGGATGTGACTCGTACATGAAGGTGACTGGGTTAATGGATAAATGCAGAAGGTTAGGGATAGGGGATTTGGTGAGAAGTTGTGACTAGGAGGGTTGTTTGATGGGTGGCTCTGTGTGGAGGCAAATGGTGTACTATGTGATAGAGTATAAGACCGATTAGTTTTCATCATTGCCTGCAAATGGTCATGAACTATATATTGTATAATGCACAAGCAGGTTCTAAGACTACCTATACTACTGATTCTTATTTTCATGCTGATGAATAGACTACACCCACATATACTTAATGATACACACAAAGAGCCATATAAATGCATTCACATCATGATGCACACACTGACACATACACATACATATACACTCACTAATACACACAGTGAACTTTATGAATACACTCACATCATGTTACACACTGACCAACCTCTACACATGCACTCACTGATGGGTACACACATTGATCCATATATATATATATATATATATATATATATATATTCACATCATATTACACACACACACACACACACACGTGTGTATGTATGAATGCATCTATCTATCTATCTATCTATCTATCTATCTATCTTTCTACGTATCTTCACCAAACATGAATTACTACTCACCAGTGCCAAACTTTAACTCACTCATATTTATTGAAGAGAGGAAATGTTGGGCTTTATAAAAAAAAAAATACTTCTATATAATTCTATATTAAACCTCTGAGTGGTGAACCTTTCATAGTGTCCCGGTGGAGTTCCTATGGTCATGAGTTTGAAAATGCCTATGGGAGAGAGCTAGTGCTGCAAGTAGAGCATGACATTGAGCATTTGCCCATCTAGCCACCTCACTAGTCAATCTACACAGTAACACTTGGAGAAACCGGTAATGCATAGTATGCAAGACTATGATATCTCATCTCGCGGTCACTGGACAGCAAGCAGAACAACCACTACCGGGGGTCTTTGCAAATTATGAAAAGACCCCAGACAGTGAGAAAGCAGCTTTAACACATCTAAAAATTCTATTTGCAGGAAATTATTCAATAAGATTGTAGTAAACTCTGAATCCAATTAGAAAACATGTGCATAAATAATTAAGCGGTTATTATAGCTGAGTTGGAAGATTTTTCCAAACTTTACCAGTTTTATATATTCGGTTTCCAATTCACTACAACTGAGCTTCCTAATTCTTCTATCACAGACAATAAAATTTGCTCAGCTAAAATCAAATAATATAAAAAAAGTTTGTTTTGGACTAATTCTTAGTTATTGCTTTTTTTTTTTTTTAATTCTTTATTTTTGTCGTGCAGGTGAGTACATTACAAGATTAAACGCCACAACAGCGTACACGTTTTATACAAGGCGAACAGTGGTAAGGGTAAATGCACGTTTTTATATTAGGATACATAAAACAAGATTAACTGAACAGTTTTTTTTAAAGTAAATGAGTTTCCAGAGTAACGTTAAAGTCTTCAATGTTCATGTGGGGGGAGTGTGGTGTAAGTGAGTTGTGTCAGTAGTGCAGGCTATGTGTAAGGTGCGAGTAAGTGTCCTGTGGAGCTGTCTTCTTGGCTTAGGCAAGTGTAGGTCATGTGGACCCCATGTTGGATGCACATAATATCAGGCTGAGCTAAGCATCAATTCAGACCATGGCAGGATGAGTGCAAAGTGGGGTGCTGAAACTAAGCTTTTACAGCTGTCTTAGAGCACGTAGTTAGTTTGCCTAGGAGGCACCATAGTCCTGACTGGGTATCATAGTAGGCTGCTTGACCATTAGTGTATCACATCGTATACTAGCGTCTGTAGTTATGGCTATTGCTGATTAAGGCTTCACAGCACGCGTTAAGGAGTAACCTAGCGGAAATTCTGGCGCGTGTGTTACAATATGGGTCAGTTTTCATAACGGGCACAGATTATATTTTGTAAATCAACTGTACTATTACCATACGTAATTGCCCCTAGCCGTTACATCCTAGTATAATATGCATAATATTGCCTAAGTAAGCTTAAAAGACGCTTGCTTAAAATACGCTTTAAATTAAAATACAATAAGAAAACAAAATAAAAAAAATAGAACAATAACGCTTTGAAATTTGTCTAGCGTATAGTGATGCGTTCTAATAGCAGGGTATCTATTAATGCTAAGGCTAAGGCTATCATACTATGCATTGAATAGTCCAGCGCTTAGGCTTGCCTAGCCGATACCTAAGGATGGCAGGCTGCTAGCCCCAGATCTCGTAAGTCCACCTTTCAGAGCACGGTGTCGCCGCCATGTTTGCTTGCCTGCATGCTCCTGCATCTCCTCCACGGACAAGTAGCAAAGTCTCTTAACCGGACCCTGGCTTCTCAGTATTTCTGGTGCTCGTGAGCGTTGCCACCAGGGGTATGCCATTCGATCAGGCGGCTTGTGAGTGCGGACTCGTCCTCCGCCGGTGAGATCCCGTTGCGGGCTGCTTTCTGCAGGAGTGTGTGGCTGTACCGCTGCTAAGTGTTGGTTGTTTGTCGTTGGGGCCACTGAGTGCTGGGCAAGTTGGTTCTTGTTGCGTTGGTTGAAATCTTCTGTTGCTTCGTGTGGGAGACCTGTTGCTTGAGCCCGCCCTTTAGAGTTTTGGCTCCGCTTCATTCTGGAGGACGCTCTTGGGGCACGGTGTGGGGTCCCTTGCAGACTCCGCCGGGTGGCCGGTCTAAGCCATGCCGTCACCTCTCTCATAGCTGCGTGGTATACCTGTCTCTGGGTCTTGAATCTTGCCCACAGGTAGGTACTGAGACGGTTGATGTATTCCAGTGCGTGCTTGGGCGGTTCAATTAATGTGGGCCTGGGCCTGTGCTGTGTCCACGCCGCCATTTTGTTTGGGCCCAGTAGGTCTCGTTGTGTCGTAGGCTTATTCATCCCCATGTGGGGTTTAGTAATGTGTTCGTCGTTTGGTCGGTTGCGTGTGCCGGGATATCCCTCACCGGCAGGGGGGGGGTAATCGGGATCTGTAGCGTTGCAGTGTCTTCCCGCTGGTCCGCTGGCGGGGAGGTCGGCCGCCTCTCCCACACCAGCGCACGCTGGTAGGCCGCAGATCTGATTCTGCTTCAGAGTGCCACTTTGAGTCCGATGAACCGGTCAGGTAAGTCCCCGGGTGTCACCGTTGGTCTGCTGTGCCTGTTTATGAGGTTCACCGTGAGTTTGTGGTTAAAAGTCGCTTGTTTGCAGGGCTTTCTCACGGAGCTCCTGTTCAGTGCGACCAGTCTGCTCAGCGGTCAGGCCCCGCCCTTAGTTATTGCTTTTTGTAAAATATATTTGTTCCCAGTGGAATGTGTGTTTTACGTCTTGCAAGCATTTTATGGATATGTGTTCAATCTTGTGCAAGCGATTTATTTTGCGGTAACCTGGAAATCACATTCATGCTATATTAGGCATATAATAATGTTTCATGCTTTCATCCAACAGTATTCCATGTGCAAGAGACGCATTAAAGGCTTTCGGTTTCTCTAAGCACCATGTCCACTACATGGATTTAAAGTGGTCATGGTGTCTTGAGTCTGTATGTGCAGCATTATGAAATGCGGCATATATAGATATTAACACCTTAGCTGCCAGAGGTGTAATTCCATCTCTGGCAATGTCTTTAGCCAGGCTGGAACTAAGTTCCCGACTGGCTAATATGAGCTCTGTTCAAAATTGGCGTCTAGTGCTAGTGCGCTCAGCATGATGGCGCCATACTGCCAATCGTGGCAGAGCCTCACTCCTCCGTGCCACCCCCGTCCTCTCCTCAGCCCGTGATTCCTGCCTTTCCTCCCTGATATGGTAAAATATTATAATTAATCTGCCATTTTGAGTTCATCCGCCATTTTGATGTTTAATGCTCATAATTGCTAAGAAATGTGATCCATATAAAATGAAGTATTAATCACATAAAATATGTATAACCTTTTGCCTAAATCTGCTCTTAACAGATGTTTCATTTATAATATATAAATACTTTAAATAATAAGGAACTTACCAAACTGCAACTCTTCCTGACTAATTGCTGATATTGCCAAGTTCGAATTTAGGCAATAAACTATAAACAAACAATGTCTTGAGACTATATGTAATCTTTAACAATTATCCAAGTCTGAATAATGTGATGTAATGTGACATGACTAGATACCTATTTAATCAGGTGAGTTATTCCAGTAAACTCAGAATAGTTTTGCACCTCACAGTGGTGTTGTTTCTGAGTCAATTCTCCAGGCCTGTAGTCGTGGTGTGCAGGATGGATATCCTGAAGTACAGACTACAGCTGTTAGGGCTTTACCCCAGGGATCCTAACACTCACACCCTGGTGAGGGGTAGCTACATCTGCAGGGAGAATAATGGGAGAAAAATGTGTGTTTTATGAAAACACTTTTTTGGTTGAAGTGAGTAACCCTTTACATACATAACATTAGCATAATTGAGGTAAGAATGAAATCAGTTACTTAGTTACTTTAAAAAAATAATTAAACATTGAATATGTATTCCCACCATAAAACCCATGACAAGAGATTTCTTCTTCCTCGATCATTTTATTTTTTACATTGCTTTTCCACACCACATTGTAATGATGAATTCCAAGGACACAATAGGGTTGATTTTACTTACTTAAAATGATTGGTCATACACATAAACATATTTGAGTTAACAATGATTAATATAATATAATTTGGACAACAATTTCATAATGGCTGATTGCTCAGTGTGACTTTGTATCCCGGGGCCAGAATTTGTAACTCCACAGTGTGAAAGAACTACCAGTGGTGAAAATATCATCAATTTTACTATTTAATTTTCCTACCACTCATTAGCAAACCCTGTGTGAAGTGAACAAAGAAAACAGCAGAAATAATGCATGAAACTAGCTAAATCGTTTCCCCTTCAACTCTTGATCTAAGCATTAACATAAAAGCGTGCTAAGTAAATGGTAAAGACGGGGACCGCAAACACACAGGATGGCAACTCTTAATTAATTCCTAACTGAGCTTTATATGAAGGGAATTTTGAGCATCATACAAGTGTTTGTATAACTATTTAAATCATGGGATACACTATTGTGTTTCTTTTTATTTATTTTTTTTTTAAATTCTTTATTTATTTCAAATTTTTCAAGTACAGTAAAATGCAGGGGGGGTTACAGAAAAGAAGTGGGGTAACAAAAAATTGCATACAAATATTTTCATCATCACGGTGGGGTACAGGTGGTGTTTATTGTGATAGGGTTTCGTATAGTTCAGGGTTCGTGTATGAATCTACACCAAGAGGGGTACAGGAGTGTGTGCGCTGCTGGTCGCCCTGGCGTAGGTGGTCTGGTATAGTGTTTTTTTCAGGTTGGGCGTACAGGGTCTAGTGTTGTGAGCGTTATCGTAGATGCGCACGGTCATTGCCCTAAGGGCCTTTTGCTGTGTCGTTCTTTTGTGGTGTGTATCCGAGGGGAGGGTTAGGTGAGGGAGAACTTGGGGTAAGTGTGTAACTTGGGGTATGAGGTCTGTACATAGTGCCGTGTTGAGGGGTGTGTGGGTGTGGTGGGTTGTATGGTAGTGAGCTTTTACATTGTGGAGGAGCATTAGCTCTTTACAAGGATGGTGCCTCGTGGGTCTATGTTGTGGGGTTTGTATGGGTCTGATGCCCTGGGGGGTGGGCAGTGGGATTTCCAGGGTATGCGAGTGGTGTTCCTTAAGGCGTGTTGGCCGCGGAGTTCCTTCGTAATTGGTTGGCGTGCTTGTCTGTGTGTCTTTACTAGGCACGGGCCCTTCCACCCCCAATTGGGGGTCTGGTAGAAGGGCCGGCGCTCAGAGGTTTGGGTTCATGGGGCCATTCTGTTAGCGATATAAGGGGGATTTTCTTTTCTATCCTAATTCATATGTTCGGGGCATATTTGTAGGGGGGGAGGGCTGGTTGTGGGGGTGGGTAGAGGAGAGGATGCGGGGAGGGTACTGTGGAGGTGTAGGGGGAGGGGGGTCCAGGTGGGCAAGGGCAGTAGCGGGCCTAGTGGATTCAGGGTGCTAGTATGGTCCCGATGAGCCACGGGTCCCATATCTTGTGGTAGGATCTTGTGGTGTCGTGGGCGAGGGCGGAGAGCTTATCCATTTCCATCGCGTCTGTAACTTTTTTCAGTACCTCCGGCATGGATGGGTGCGTGTTACTACCCCAGTGTTGGGCTATGGTTCTCCGGGTGGCCAGGGCAACTCTCGCCGTCAGTTTGTTTTGGGCTCTGGTGAGTGAGTCGTGGGGTTTTGACAGGAGCCATATCCAGGGGTCAAGTGGAAGGTTGCTGTGTAGTATTCTGTTGACTGTGTGGGCTATGTCGTGCCATAGTTGGGCTATTGGTGGGCATTGCCACCACAGGTGTATGTATGTGCCCTGTGCGCCACAGCCTTTCCAGCACTGGTCAGAGGTGGCAGCGTGCATTTGCTTCAATCGTAGGGGGGTGAGGTACCAGCGGAACATGGTTTTGTACGCTTGTTCTTTGTGTGTTACACATATGGAGACGGCCGCAGTGGCTTCCCATATGCTCTGCCAGTCGGATGGGTCCCCGGGAGGGCCTACGTCTCTTTCCCAGGCTGTGGTGTACGTTAGTGCGTTGGGGGTGTTGGTGAGGTGTAGGATCCCATAGATAGTGGAGATTTGTCCCCTTTGTATTGGTGTGGTCATGCACATCTTTTCAAACAGTGTATGTTTGGTGGTGGCTGTGGCTTGGTTAGTTGGGTGGGATAGGAAGCTCCGGATTTGTAGGAAGCGGAAGTGGTCGAAGGTGGTGAATGGGGTGGTGTTTGGGAGGTGTGTGAAGGGTAGGAGGGTTTGTCCTTGAAAATAGTGATAGAATCGGGTTAGGTTGTTGTCCTCGTATCTTGCAAAGTGTTGAGGGGTCATCCCGGGGAGGAAACTTTTGTTGCGGAGGATTGGTGTTAATGGGGAGGGGGTGTTGATTAGAGCGTGTTTTCTGGTTATTCTGTCCCAGAGTTGGATTGAGTGGGTGATTGCTGGTGTTGTGGGGGGGAGGGGGTTTGGTCTGTCTTGTTTGGGTAGCCATAGGTACAAGGAAGGGAAGTCGCGGCCAAAGAGGTCATGTTCTATGTCCACCCATAGTTTGAGTCCCGCTGGGGCGTGGAGGTTTTGGATCTGGGCTAGTTGTGCCGCTTGGTGGTAGTCCCAGAAGTTTGGGAGTCCCAGTCCTCCTTTCTTATGTGGGATGTAGAGGGTTGCCCTTTTGATCCTGGATTTTTTGCCTGCCCATATGAATCTGTCTATTTGGGTCTGTAAGGTTTTGAAGTCTGGTCTGGAGATGGGTATAGGCAGGGCCTGGAACAAGTATAAGAACCGTGGGAGTAGATTCATTTTGACTGACGCTAAGCGTCCCAGCCAGGATATTGATAGGTTTTGCCATGTTTCCAGGTCTAGGCTAGCGCGTTCTAGTAGTGGGAGGTAGTTAAGTCGGTAAGTGAGTTGTAGGTCTCGTGGCATGTGTGTACCCAGGTATTGTATGCTTTGTGTTTCGTAGCGAAACGGGTATAATTCTTTTAATGTTGGTAACATGTCGTTGGGGATATGTATTGGTAGAGCCTCGGTTTTGCTGAGGTTCAGTTTGTATCCTGATATTGCTGCATATTCGTCTAGGAGGGTGAGTAGTGGTGGCAGGGAAGTGTCTGGGTTCGTCAGTGTGAGCAGTAGGTCGTCTGCGTAAGCCGCTATTTTATATTCTGTTGTGCGTACGGTGATGCCGCTTATAGTCGTTGTCTGTCTGATTTTTTGGAGGAGGGGTTCCAGGGATAGGGCGAAGAGGAGGGGGGACAGGGGGCAGCCCTGTCTTGTGCCGTTGTGGATCGTGAAGGAGGGGGGTTGGGCATTGTGGATTAGGAGGTTCGCTGTAGGGTGGGAGTATATGCCTTTTATGGTGTCTAAAAAGGATTCAGGGAAACCCATCCGTTGGAGGGTCGCGAATAAGTAGGGCCAGAGGATTCGGTCAAACGCCTTTTCGGCGTCCAGGGAGAGGAGAAGTGTGGGTTGGCGTCGGTGGTTGGCCGTCCAGATCAGGTCGTATATCCTTCTGGTGTTGTCGCACGCCTGTCGGTGTGGGATAAATCCGACCTGGTCTGGGTGGATCAGCTTGGGGAGGAAGGGGTGGAGTCGGTTTGCTAAGATTTTTGTGAATAGCTTTATATCTGTGTTTAATAGGGATATCGGTCGGAAGTGGCCTGGGTCTTGGAGGTCCTTGTGGGGTTTAGGGAGTAGGCAAATATTGGCTCTGAGCATGTCCGGGGGTGGGGTTTCCCCTCCCTGTAGGGATGTGAATAGGTCTAGGAGGTGTGGTAGAAGGTTCGTCGAGAAGGTCTTGTAATACAATCCTGAGAATCCGTCAGGTCCTGGGCATTTGTTGGGTTTTAGAGTTTTCATAGCTAGTGCGATTTCCTCTATTGTTATGGGTGCTTCTATGGCCTGTTGTCCTGCGTCCGTGAGGGTGGGCATGGGGATTCGGTCTAGGAAGGTCTTTATCGTGGCCTGAATGTGGTTTGGGTTTTGTCGTGCTTCTGGGTTGTGGTCATAAAGGGAGGAGTAGAACTTTTGAAAGGTTGCTGCTATTTGTTCCGGGGTGTTGCATGTGGTGCCTTCAGGGGTTCGGATTTGGGTTATGTGTTTGGTGCGGGTCCGTTTACGGAGCCTGTGTGCCAGGAGTGTGTCGGCTTTGTTCGACTTCTCGTAGAACATCTGTCTGGTCCATTGGAGGGCCTTTTTTGAGTCTTGTGCCATGAATTTTTGTATTTCCTGTCTGTGTGTTTGCAGTTGTGCCGTGAGGGTGGGGGTTGGATTTGTTTTGTGTTGGGGTTCTAGTGCTCTGAGTGCGGTTAGGTGCGTTTCCAGCTGCTGTAGCTGTTGTTTCTTATGTGCCGTGGCCACTGCTATCAACTTGCCCCTTATGACCGTCTTGTGGGCGGCCCACAGGGTACATGTGGATGGGACTGAGCCTTCATTAGTAGTGAAGTACTCAGTGATCTCTGTTCGGATCTTCTCCCGGATTGATTTATCATGAAGGTGTATGGGGTTGAGTCTCCAGGACCATGTCTTTGCTGTTTGTGGGATAGTGATTGTGAGGGAGGTTTCTGCGTGGTCCGACCAGGTGATCGGGCCTATGGCTGCGTTTGTGACTTGGGGGAGTAGGGAAGGGGATATGAGGAACATGTCTATGCGGGAATAAGAGGAGTGTGGGTTAGAATAGAAGGTGTAGTCCGCAGTGGAAGGGTGGAGTATTCTCCATGCGTCGACCAGTTGGGTGCGGGAGACGAATGCCTGTAGTAATTTGTCGTTCCGAGTGGGGGGTTGGGGTCGTGTGTGTGGTGTTTGAGGTCTCCGTCTGTCAATCGCTGGAGATAGGGTGGCGTTGTAGTCCCCGCCTGTTATCAGGTGGTGTGCGGAGAATAGGCGGAGGTGCGCCTGGAAGGAGTTCCAGAATTGGGTGTTGGGGTCGTTAGGGGCATAGATGGAGGAGATGGCGTATCTGTGTGTTCCTGCCTGGCCCAAGATCGTCACATATCTGCCTTGAGGGTCTGGGATTGATCGTGTAATGGTTAGAGGGCATGTTTTCCTAACCATGATTGCCACACCATTAATCTTCCCTGTGGGGGAGTTTGCCATGTAGCAGTCCTTGTAGTGCCTACTCATGAGCGGGAATGCCCGTGTGTGTTCGTAATGGGTTTCTTGGAGTAGGATGACATCCGCTGAGGTGCGGTTGGCCCACCGGAGAAGGCGGTGTCGTTTGGCCGGGTTGTTTAGGCCTTTACAATTAATGGAAATGCATGTGAGTCGTGCAGGGCCGGTGTTTCCCCGGCTTTCTGTTCCTGTGGGGGGTGGTCTCTGGGGTTGTGGTGGCATTGTGGTGTGCCCAGGGGGGTTGAGTGTGGGTGGGAGGGGAAGGGGAAGGGGGGGGGAGGGGTGGGAGGAGTGGTGGTTGGGTGTAGTGTGGGTAAACCTGGTCTTACTTTGGTGTTGCCAGGTCGTCCTGGGGGTCGGAGTGGTCAGTCCTTTTCTCGCTGGTCTAACGAGGAAGTGTGGTGAACAGGGAAGAGGGAAGGAAGAGGTGGTTCGTCCGTGTCCACGTCTCCCTTCTCTCCCAGCATCGGCGTACTTGAATACGCACTAAATCAGTATCTGCGGGTAGAGAACATTTGTTAGATAAGTAGAGTGTCAATGTGTTCATGCGGGTTGTGGTGGGGTGGGTGTATAGATGGTTATACATAGATGGTTATACATAGATAGTTATACATAGCTAGATAGATATATATATAGCAGATGTGTTAGATATGGTTGCATGTCAGGAAGCAATGATCTTCAAAGAAGAGAGAGGGTTGATCTGCATTATTAACAACAATAATATCAACATCAAAAACTTTAACACCATTAATAACATTTATAACATTTATAACATTTTGCCTAACGCTGTTGACTTTTGTCGCCCTGACTCCGGTGCGATACGGGTCGTGTCATGGTCTAAGGTGGAGGGCGACTGCGTCGGTCTGGACTAGTTGGTCGGGGGCCCATACCTGGTGAGGCGTGCCGAGACAGGTAATGTTTTGGGGGGGTGTGAGGGAGTGAGAGGCTGTGGCGGTAGTACAGGAGCTTGTCTCCCAACCCATAGGTGTTGGTTGTGGTAGTCTAGTGTCTGCACTTGGGTTCGTCTCCTTGGCCCGCCTCCTGTCCGGGGGTACCGTCCGGTTCGGTTGTGTGGCGCGGCCCAGCGTGTGTTATTGGGCCGGTAATATGTTGTTGCCCGGTCCACGAGGGCTGCAACTGGGGACGGCTGGGCTGTCAGGGTTCGGGATCATCTGGTTATGAGTGCCCGGTATATTGTGGATGGTGTGGCCCTGCTATGTGGGTCGATCAGGGGCAGAGGCCCCTCGTCAGTGGAACTACTAAGTTTTTATGTCGCCCGCTATTCTCCCAGATCCCTATAGGTTCCCCCCCGTGTGTCGTCGAGCGGTAGGGGTTAGGCTGTTACCGGGATATGCCATGATGTGTAGTGGGCTGCCGGTAAGTCAGAGTGGATGTCTAGGGGGGGGCTAAGCTATGTCCTGCTGGTGTCAGCGTGTAAGGTCCCTCCATTTTGTCTTGACTCGACTTATGTCGTGGGTAGGTGACTAGGCATGGTGTGGGGCTGGGTGTTCCGGGGAGTCCATGTCTCTGAGCTTGTCGTGTTATGGTAACCCCTTAATTTGGCAAATAACAACATTATACAACATATGTGTCCCATACCCCACACATTAGAAGAGAAAAGAAAAGGGAGAAAGTTAGGGCACATTATCTCTGGGAGGTCGGTAGGTTAGTTAGTTCAAGAGATGGCGTTGGTTTTCTTTCAGTCCCCGGTCGCCATCGCCAGTGCCCACAGGCCGCAGGGGTTTTTTGGAGTGTCTCGGTGGCCGTGCTATAGGCAGGTTGGATGCCAAGTACCCGTCAGGGTGTGTGTGCCTAGCGGGCTAAGTCTCTCTGCGTTGGGGTGACCGGCTGGTTGCTCGAACGTGTGGGCCTCTTTGCAATGTCCCCTCCTTACATGGGGGGTAAGTATTTAGCAATTTCTAGGTGCGGGATAGGCGTAGTGGGCAGGCAGGGCCCTGGGAAGTGGGAAGATGTGTCTATAGGCCGTGGCCGGGACAGTTGCCCCTGGAGGGGCCCCCCATCCGGGTAAGCGGGGCAATGGGTGGTGTGGGAGAGCTTGAGTTTACTTGCCCTGTTTTGGAGCGTCAGGATGAGCCGTCTCGGGGTCTCAGGGTGCGGGCCCAGTCCCAGTGTCTAGTCTCTGTCTTCGGTTTGTGAGGGCGTTCTTTTGCGTGATGTGCGGCGTGGAGACCTGGCATATCTCTCTCTCTGGGGCCGGGTTCTGCCGCCTGCGTTCCGGCCCGTCATCGGTGGTGGTGGTAGTAGAGTGATGCCCAGTGATTCAGCAAATGGGGTCATCTCTGCCGGGTTCGTCAGAATGTAGGTTTGGTTTTCTTTGCGCACTATTAGTTTAAACGGGTGCCCCCACATGTATCGAATGCCGTGGTGGTTTAGGGTGAGGGTCAGCTGTCGGAGGTCCCTCCGTTTCTTCAGGGTGGATGGGGCAAGATCTTGGTAGAGTGCCAGTCGGGTCCCCTGGTATTGTGGCGGGGTGGTTCTGGCAAGGTTGAGGATTCTTTCCTTGATCGCGAAGAAGTGTAGTCTGATGATGACATCTCTGGGGGTGTCTGGGTTCATGGCAGGCGGCCGGAGTGCCCTGTGTGCCCGGTCGATGAGGAGGTCTTGCGCTGAGGCGTTGGGCAGAATAGTTGTGAACAGGTCAGTGAGTGTTGTGTGGAGGCTCTCAGCTGTGACCGTTTCGGGTAGGCCCCGGATCCGGATATTGTTCCTTCTGGATCTATTATTTAAGTCTTCCAGACTTTCCTCCATGGCTTCGATTTTGGCGTGGAGGTATGTGATATCCTGGGAGTGTGCCTGGGTGGAGGCTGTGAGCTCTTTAATGCATGTCTCCGTGTGGGTGGACCTGCTCGTCAAGGCCTCGATGTCTTCTTTCAGGCCTGAGAGCCGTTTATCCAGCTCCGTCGCCATGTGAGTTTTTATGTCCATCGTGGCTTCTTGTAGCATGCTTTTCATATCGTGCAGTGTCAGAGGGGCATCAGATGTGGTTGTGCATTCGCTACCTTCGGAATCTGTGCCATGTTCTTCCGTCTGTTGGCGGCAAGATGGCCGCCGTTGTTCTTGTTGCGGGCGGAATATTGTGGCGACGGAAGGTGTCTGATCCTTCTTTTGTTTGCCACCCCCCATCTCACCGGGTTGTTGCTGAGCGAGCGGGGTAAGCGGTGAGGGTTCTCTGAAGGGGATTTGCGGGTCGCGCGTGCGGATGTCGGCGGATTGAAAATGCTGGGAAGAGGGAGCTATAGGATTATGCTGCCATCTTCCTGAACGGTCAGGCTCCGCCCCCTCTCTTTTTATTTATTTTTACATACACACATCATTTCTTCATATTTTTGTATACCAATGATTTGAGACGTGGAAAGAGATTATAAACTAATTATGACAAAATTATAAATTATATTGGTGCTTTTTGTGCTTTTTGACCAGGGCCGGACTGGAAACTAAAAGCAGCCCTGGAAAAAAATTCTATACCAGCCCAATAATGCGTCGCGCCAGCATAGTGTGCTGATATAGAGGGTGAAAAAATAACTTGAAATTGAAAACTCTTACTCCAACGAAAGAACGCATATAGGGCTTCAAAATAAACAAAAGAGCGTCTTTATTTTAAGTAGACGTACATTTGCATGTAATCAATGTTTCAGTACAACTACTTTGGCCTATTAAGGACATTTTAGTAATGATACTGAAATGCTGAATGTCTGCAATTGCACAACTAAACAAAAATGAAGTTAGCTTGTTTATTTTGAAGTTCTATGGGTGCGCTCTTCACTTTAAATATGTTATGGTGCATGAGTATGCATCTAGCAACAAGACTGGGCCAATACGTGCTCATGACATATATATATATATATATATATATGACATTTATGTGTGTATTATGCATATATAAATATTATAGGCATAAATATGTTACTAATACACACATCAATATATATATATATATATATGTGTGTGTGTGTGTGTGTATTACTGTCAGGATCACATCAATTTACGTCTATTACCTTTACCTCGTTTAGTGTATCTTGTCTCCAATTGTCTCCTTTTTTTTCTCTTACAGCGACCCTTGTGCATCTTTTACTTCATCCCAGTCCCTGTGTGTGTCTTTTTACCCTTCTCCAGCCTCTGTATTTCTCTTTCCCTAGCCCCCTTTTGTGTTGTCCAGCCAACAAACCTTCTGTGTCTCTTTCTCCCCTCTCCTCCCTGAGTCTCTCTTCCCCATCTCCTCCCTGAGTCTCTCTTCCCATCTCCTCCCTGTGTCTCTCTCTTACCCCTCTGTCTCTTTGTACCCCCATCCCCTGTGTCTCTCTATTACCCCTCTGTCTCTTTGTCCCCCTTCCCTGGTGTCTCTCTATTACCCCACCTGTCTCTGTGTCCCCCCTTCTCCTGTGTCTCTCTATTACCCATCTCTTTGTCCCCCCAACCCCTATGTCTCTCTATTACCCCTCTGTATCTTTGTCCCCCCCCCTTCCCTGGTGTCTCTCTATTACCCCTCTCTTTATTTCCCCATCCCCTGTCTCTCTATTACCCCTCTGTCTCTTTGTCCCCCCTTCCCTGGTGTCTCTCTATTACCCCTCTCTTTGTCCCCCCCCATTCCCTGTCTCTCTATTACCCCGCTGTCTCTTTGCCCCCCCCCTTCCCTGGTGTCTCTTTATTACCCCATCTCTTTGCCCCCCCCCATCCCCTGTCTCTCTATTACCCCTCTGTCTCTTTGTCCCCCCTTCCCTGGTGTCTCTCGATTACCCCTCTCTTTGTCCCCCCCATTCCCTGTCTCTCTATTACCCCGCTGTCTCTTTGCCCCCCCCCCCCTTCCCTGGTGTCTCTTTATTACCCCATCTCTTTGCCCCCCATCCCCTGTCTCTCTATTACCCCTCTGTCTCTTTGCCCCCCCCTTCCCTGGTGTCTCTTTATTACCCCATCTCTTTGCCCCCCCATCCCCTGTCTCTCTATTACCCTTCTGTCTCTTTGCCCCCCCCCTTCCCTGGTGTCTCTTTATTACCCCATCTCTTTGCCCCCCCATCCCCTGTCTCTCTATTACCCCTCTGTCTCTTTGCCCCCCCCCTTCCCTGGTGTCTCTTTATTACCCCATCTCTTTGTCCCCCCATCCCCTGTCTCTCTATTAGCCCTCAGTCTCTGTGTCCCCCCTTCCCCAGTGTTTCTATTACCCCTCTATTTGTCCCCCTTCCCCTCTATTTGTCCCCCCTTCCCCTCTATTTGTCCCCTTCCATATTTTTCTCTGTACCTGCTGCTGCTACAGGAGGACTGAGGGAGGGGGCGGAGCTAACTACCATGCTCCCTCCCGGTTCCCATAATTCCCAGCATCTACAGATCATAGAGTAATCCCTACTCTATGATGTGTAGATGTTGGGAATTATGGGAACCGCGAGGGAGCTTGGTAGTTAGCTCCGCCCCC
This sequence comes from Pelobates fuscus, assembly GCF_036172605.1. Taxonomy (NCBI): domain Eukaryota; kingdom Metazoa; phylum Chordata; class Amphibia; order Anura; family Pelobatidae; genus Pelobates; species Pelobates fuscus. Next base: position 127,625,094 of record NC_086322.1, on the reverse strand, counting down.
TCCCTCAGTCCTCCTGTGCTGACTGACTATGCTGCTGTCAGTATCAGTGAGTGTGCTGCTGCATCGCTTAGGCGGCCGCCCGGCACACTCACTGATACTGACAGCAGCATAGCTGTCAGCACAGGAGATGGGGCCGCCGGCTGCAAGGTAAGTATAAACCCTCAGAGTGTGCCGCCGGACCGGCCACCCGGCGGCACCGACAGCAGGGCTCCCTCTCTCACTCCAGCCCCCCAGGTGCCGCGGCCCACCGGGAAATTTCCCGGTATCCTGGTGGGCCAGTCCGGCCCTGTTTTTGACTATTTGGTGCTGTACCGTGATAGCACGATGTTTATTTATGAAGTACTGTTTATTTAACCCCTTAAGGACACATGACGTGTGACATGTCATGATTCCCTTTTATTCCAGAAGTTTGGTCCTTAAGGGATTAAACTGGTTTACAGGAATGTTTTTTTAAAAAACATATTTTAACTTGCTTTATGCTAAATGGATCTGATGATTATGTGTTATTGTTGCCAAATACCTTTTATTTTTTGTACATCTGTCTGCACACCCAATCATGTGATCTACTCTAAAAATAAGTAAAATGTTGCTGTGCTGCAGCTAGAAACGTTTACAATTACAAGAGTTGTAACTCCAGCCCGGCAGCATCACTGGGATGTTATCATCCCCCAAGCTGGCAAACATCAATTCTGTGCAAATTTTATTGAACATTCTGTAATTCATTGGTTGAGAGTGGTCAGTTCACTCTCTCAGCCAGTATATGGTGTCGGAAGTGTACCACTAAACCAGCATTGATAAATGGTTTTCCCCGTTACCTGGGTATTGGGCCACTGTGCTCTTCACATCATACTAATCCAAACAGTGTATCAAGTGCTAGATCAGTTCCATAGATATGTAGCAGCAAAAATCCTGCCAAGGGTCTCTCTTCCTGGCTAAAAAATTGACAATAGTTCACAGTATGTGGATGGTTGCTCTTCCAGTAGATGTATATGAAAGGAAAAAAGGAAGAAACAAAAATTCAATGGTGGATTGTCTCTCTGTATAGCAAGGCCGATTCTAGGGTCACAGACTCAGGTTTAGAAATCTTTTTGATGCCCCTGTGTGGGCGTGGTTATCTTACTAACAAATGCCCACACATGCATCTTTCTACTCATTTTTATAATCAGATACACACTCACTGACAGTCGCACACTCTCACTGAGAGATGCACACTGGCAGACACACTGTTAATGACATCCTGGAGTGCTGCCGTTTCTTGCTTACCTACACTCTCAATGACATACACTCAGTCTCACTGATTTGAAACACACTCACTGGCACACATAGTCAGACACATACACACACAGTGACAAATAAACATACTCACAGACACACACACTCACTGACAAACACACTGACAGACACATACGCACTGGCACTCTCTGACTCAAAGACACACCTTTGCTGCATTCCCCAATGCCTGCAGTGATTGAGAAAGGTAGTGGTCTGTTTTCAGCAGGATTGCCATGCATATATACTCTTGGACAGTGCACATTAGCTGTATAGCTTGAGGATGGCTGACAGGGGTGGTGGACCCAGTATGCTTGATCTTGATAGTAGGAGCAGGGCCGGCCTTATCCCTTTAGGCGCCCTGTGCGAAAAATCCTGACAGCGCCCCCCCCCCCCCCATCTTCATCCATGTATAGTGTGTGTGTATAGGGGTGTAGTGTTTGTATAGGGAACAGTCATACACACAGTTAGTAATACACACACAATTACACACACTTGTAGTCACACACAGTTACAGTCACACACACACACACACACACACACACAGTTACAGTTTCACACACAGGCAGACAGTCACACACACACACGAAGGCAGTCTCACACACACACAGTCGCACACACACACACAGTTACAGTTTCACACACAGGCAGACAGTCACACACATACGCAGTTACAGTCATACACAGTTACAGACACACATATACACAGTTACAATCATACACACACACAGTTACAGACACACACAGTTACAGACACACACAGTTACAGACACACACAGTTACAGACACACACACACACACACACACAGTTAGACACACACATATACACAGTTACAGACACACACACACACAGTTACAGACACACACAGTTACATCAGAAACTCACAGTTACAGACACACACAGTTACAGACACACACACACACACAGTTACAGTCATACACAGTTACAGACACACACCCAAATGGAAGGTTACCTCTCTCTGGTCAGTAATTATAAGTGAGAAGTGGAGGCAGTACAGCTCCTAGAGTTGTTGGGGAAGCAGGTACTCCTTTCCTTTCCCCTTTCCCTGTGCAGCACCAACACTGGCTTCTGGGTGAACTTAGCTCCGCCTCTGCTGCCATTTATAGCCCCACCTCCATGTAAGCTCCGCCCACTGCAAGGTAAGCCCCGCCCACCCGCACATGTGTGTTTTGGGATAGTCGGCTACCCAGGTGGTGAAAAATGAAATCCTCCACCCAGGTGACAGGTGCACACAGTTCACATCCGGCCATGTGTGAGCTGTGTCGGCTGCCAGGGCACCCCTGTTGCCATAGTGCCCTGTGCGGCTGCACAGCTCACACACCCCTAAGGCTGGCTCTGAGTAGGAGTCACTGTGTGGAAATGGATTATCAGGGCCTGGTACAGGGTAACCCCTGCCCTCTGGTGTTGAGCACCAGCGTTTGTGAGGCCACATACTAGGGCCCTGATGCAGCTTCTGCGGATCCCAGGTGCCAGATGACAATATGCAAACCTCACAGAATCTAAATAGGGAGGCTCTGCAGCAGACATGTGTCCAGTACAGAAACAAGGCAAGACTAGAATAGACACCAAACAAGAAAACAAGACAAAACTAGGAGAACCCAGAACCAGAGTAGGACAGAAAGAAGAACCCAGAACATGTAAACAAGAAATGAGGAAAACAAGAACAGGGCAGGACAGGACTGTACATGAACTGGGAATACAAGACAAGAGACACAAGGCAAAACAAGAGGAGACATAACTAAGTACTAATATGTGCAATAAACATTGGAGATTTAGACATACATAAATGGGCAAGATGTTTGCAGCCCACCACTGCACCAAAGTACTCCAATTAAGGTGGGTCCTAGACTTCCTAGATATGCATGACTAAACACACAATAGTAAAACACACACAGCACTTACCTGCAAGAAAGGGGCAGAGGACTTGGAGCAACTGCCTGCAGGAACCAACTGAAACAAAATGATTAATGGAAAAGGAAAGGGTGTGTCAACATAAAACAAACATATTAAGGAATCCAGGAGACTGGGAATTCCAGGAACGGAATAAAGGAATGAACCCAGAAAACCTAGCATAAAGAAAACCAGACATGGAATAGAAAACCAGAAAAACTAAACAAGAATTGTAAAACGAGTACTGGATACCAGAAGCCAAGGCCAGACATCTCCGCAGAACAGAGCAGGATGTGACACACTGGTAGACACACACACACTCACCGACAGACACTCACTGAAAGACACACACACACTCATTGACAGACAGACACACTGACCGACAGACACACACTCACTCGCTCACAGACCCACACTCACTGACAGATATACTTACTGACATACACACACACTCACTTACAGACAAACTCACACATTCTTGCACACACTCACAAATTAATTTTATTTTTTGAGTCCCATCCAGCCTCTCGACCTCTCCCTGGGGTCTGTGCTTTAATCTTGCAGTTCCTCACTCCTCCCGTGCGCTGTTTAGTATGTCAGGCCGGAATTACATCACATTTCAGCTCCCGCATCACAAAGTGCGCGCGAGAGAAGAGTGAAAAACAGCAAGATCAGCGCTTCCTCATCGCCGCGTGCTGCCTTTCTCCAAGATTGTGGATACAAATGTTAGACAAGATTTCATTCCATAGCTATAGTATACTTTTAATTCTAAATTAAAATGAAGTTTTTAAACTACCACCAGGCGACAAGATTCAGTTTGCAGTGTGCATTTATAAAATTTAAAGTTTTTTTCATCAAGGAGTTAAAATTTTAAAGGAATTTGTGCCGTGCCAGTATAGCTCAGTATGCTTTCATTCCTTAATGCTGTTAATGTGAATTAGACATTTACATAAACAAAACACTAGTATTACATGTATGTGTGTCCTTGTATTCATTGTATCTCACCCATAACCTTTTGCTTAATGTTCATAAATTTGTATCTAATATATTGGAGAACATATTGAAATGTCCTACAGATATGTGATTTATTGTTAGATAACATATGGATTATACTTTTCTCAAGAGAGCAAGACTGTACTTTACACTTCTTTTACCATGAATTATCGTCATAAACTTGCATTTGCATAATGGAATAATGGGATGCCAGAAAGCCTTAGTGTGTATATAGTATAAACGAAATGGACGAACTGTACTCCCTGTGTATCTGTAGCGTTACTTACCTTACCGGCCGAGGTCCTCTGTTCCCGGCGCGCTCAGAGCGCCGATGACGGCGGGCGCTGACCGCGGAATGCGGTCACGTGTCCTGTCTAGCTTTGAGAGCGCGCCGCGCGTAACAAGCACGCTCTTAAAGGGGAAGTGGGAGCCGAAAATCAAAACGGTCTCCCATTGGCCCCTGTCACCCCACAGTCCACATACTCTCACATATTGGGGGCGTGGATATGACAGGGGCCAATCAAGAATAAGTTGAAGGTATTTAAACTTACCTCTCCCTTTACTCCCTGCCCTATCGTGGTTTCTGTTTCAGTTCCCTTTAGCGCTTCTTGTGTTCAGTTGTGCTCCTTCGTACTTGACCTTGGCTTTGTTTCTGACTACGTTATCTCTTTATCCTTATCTGTTCTGTTTGCCGGCTTGCTGTTTACTGTGTACCAGACCCCGGCTAGTCCTAATTTACGCTGTCTCTCTGTGCCCTTGACCTCGGATCGTTCCTGACTCTGTCTCCTCTCATATACGTCGAGTCCAGCCATTCTAAGGTCCGGTAGACGTATCTCTCCTCTGTGTTGTCTTTTGTCGAGTTGAATCCTGCGAGTTGGGGTATATTTCCATTACAGTATCATAATCATATGAAGCATACACGTATTCAATCATTCCTCAACAAGGCATTTATAAACCACACAGAATAAACTAACAAGAATAGAAAAATAATATTTTTAATGGGTTATTCCAAGCATTATAACCATTACAGCCTGCTGTGATAATGGGTCTCTACAGGTTTGGATATAAAGAAAAAAAGGAACATATACAAAAACATTGTAACCAACAAAAAGGAAATAATTTAAAAATGGGGGTGGGGGGGTTGTGGGACATAAGAGTCTGGGGTCCAATGAAAAAAAAGATTTCTTGTAAAAACTGTACAAAACCAGACATGAAAAAATAGAGCTAATTAGACCAAAAGCTAATTGTATTGTTGTCTGTGTTGTCCCTTATCTAATTCTGAATTGTATTTTTTTTTATTATTTATTTCTAATAGTAAATTAGGGGATCAGAAGAAAGAATCACAATTTCAGTTTTTTTTTACCAAATACATGAAAATTATTTGTTAAAAAAAAAGAATAAAAATCACTTACAATAATACTCCATAGGCAATATTAACAAAAAGGAGACAAATGTAACACATAGGCCGTAATGACAGTGACTGTCTTTGTAACTCAATGTCCATTAAAAAAACTCAACAATACAAAAAAGATTAAATACATGTGCACTGCTCTGCACTAATAATTTGGTTAAATATACATGCAATTATTTCCAGTTGCATCGACACTAAATAAATTGAAATTTATGTATTTATTATTTACTACTGGCATTTATAAATCGCCAACCTATTTTGCAGTTCTGTATAAATAGGAGCGAACATACAATTAGTGATGTCCCGAACGGTTCAATTAGTGATGTCCCGAACATCGCTTGTTCGGTCCGCCCCCTATTCGTCATCATTGAGTAAACTTTGACCCTGTACTTCACAGTCAGCAGACACATTTCAGCCAATCAGCAGCAGACCCTCCCTCTCAGACCCTCCCACCTCCTGGACAGCATCCATTTTACATTCATTGTGAAGCTGCATTCTTAGTGAGAGGAGGGACAGTGTAGCTGCTGCTGATTTGATAGGGAAATTGATAGCTAGGCTAGTGTATTCTGTGTCCACTACAGTCCTGAAGGACTCATCTGATCTCTGCTGTAAGGACAGCACCCCAAAAAGCCCTTTTTAGGGCTAGAACATCAGTCTGCTTTTTTTTTGTGTAATGTAATTGCAGTTGCCTGCTGCCAGCCTGTGTGTCAGGCTCACAGCACATACTGTGCCCAATTGCCCAGTGCCACCACTCACTCACTGGTGTCACAATAGCTTGCATTTAAAAAAAAAAATTTTTTTTGACTGTAATATAATAGCAGTCAGTTTCCTTCACTAGTATGCGTTTCAGGGCCTGCCCAGTGCCACCACTCACTCACTGGTGTCACAATAGCTTGCATTTAAAAAAAAACCAAAAACACTTTTTTGACTGTAATATAATAGCAGTCAGTGTCCTTCACTAGTGTGCGTTTCAGGGCCTGCCCAGTGCCACCACTCACTCACTGGTGTCACAATAGCTTGCATTTAAAAAAAACAAAAAACGTTTTTGATTGTAATATAATAGCAGTTAGTTTCCTTCACGCGTGTGCGTTTCAGGGCCTGCCAGGGCACAGTGTCACACCAGTGCAACTCATATCTGGTGTAACAGTAGTGTACATTTTAAAAAAAAATACAATGCTGACTGTAATAGATTGAATCGCAGTTAGTTGTCTGCCAGTGTGTGTCAGGCTCACAGCGTATACTGTGCCCACTTGCCCAGTGCCACCACTCATATCTGGTGTCACAATAGCTTGCATTTAAAAAAATACTAAACTTTTTTGACTGTAATATAATAGCAGTCAGTTTCCTTCACTAGTATGCGTTTCAGGGCCTGCCCAGTGCCACCACTCACTCACTGGTGTCACAATAGCTTGCATTTAAAAAAAAAACAAAACTTTTTTGACTGTAATATAATAGCAGTCAGTTTCATTCACTAGTGTGCGTTTCAGGGCCTGCCCAGTGCCACCACTCACTCACTGGTGTCACAATAGCTTGCATTTTAAAAAACTAAACTTTTTTGACTGTAATATAATAGCAGTCAGTTTCCTTCACACTTGTGCGTTTCAGGGACTGCCAGGGCACAGTGTCACACCAGTGCAACTCATATCTGGTGTAACAGTAGTGTACATTTTAAAAAAATATATACAATTTTGACTGTAATAGATTGAATAGCACTTAGTTGTCTGCAAGCATGTGTGTCAGGCCTACAGCGTCTACTCTGCCAACTTCTGCCACTGCACAGTGCCACTCATATCTGTTGTCACAGTAGCTTGCACGCATAGTACCACTAATCGAAAAAAAAATGACAGGCAGAGGCAGGCCACCCCGCAGGGGCCGTCGTGGTCGTGGTGCTGTGATTCCCTTTGGCCCTAGAATAATGCCCAGTGTTCAGAGGCCACGTACCCTGAACTTGAAAAGTTCTGAGGACATAGTTGATTGGCTAACACAGGACACCCAATCTTCTACAGCTTCCGCTCGGAACCTTGACGCACCATCCTCCTCCAGCTTAGCTTCGGGAACCTCTCAAGTTACCACTCGCTTGCCTGCCGCCACCACCAACACTAGCACCACAGCCGCTTCACTTGGTATGTCAGAGGAGTTATTTACACATCAGTTGGAAGAAATGAGTGATGCACAACCATTATTGCCAGAGGATGTAGATAACAGGGATATGTCTCAGTCAGGCAGCATTACACACGTACGGTGTGATGATGATGATATTGTACCCGCTGCTAATTCCTTTGCTGAGTTGTCAGATACAAGTGAAGCGGTTGATGATGATGATGCGTCCGTGGATGTCATGTGGGTGCCCGCTAGAAGAGAAGAAGTACAGGGGGAAAGTTCAGATAAGGACACAGAGAGGAGGAGGAGGAGGAGGAGACGAGTTGGAAGCAGGGGGAGGTCGTCGCACGGAGCTAGTGGCACAGTCAGACAGCATGCATCGGCACCCGTGGTCAGCCAGACAGCACGCCAATCAACGCATGCTGTTGCCACCACCAGAATGCCGTCATTGCAGAGCTCAGCAGTGTGGCATTTTTTGTGTGTGTCTGCCTCTGACAACAGCGATGCCATTTACAACCTGTGCCAAAAGAAACTGAGTCGTGGGAAGTCCAACATCCACCAAGGTACAACTGCTTTGCGAAGGCACATGATCGCACATCACAAACGCCTATGGGATCAACACATGAGTACAAGCAGCACACAAACTCAAACCCGCCATCCTCCTCCTGGTCCAGCATCTTCAGCCATGATAACCACTGCTGTCCTCCTTGCCCCCTCTCAACCATCTGCCCCTCAGTCTCTCGCCTTGAGCAGTTCCTGCTCATCTGCCCACAGTCAGGTTTCTGTCAAGGACATGTTTGAGCGTAAGAAGCCAATGTCACAAAGTAACCCCCTTGCCCGGCGTCTGACATATGGCTTGACTGAACTCTTAGCCCGCCAGCTTTTACCATACAAGCTGGTGGAGTCTGAGGCGTTCACAAATTTTTTAGCTATTGGGACACCACAGTGGAAGGTACCCGGACGAAATTTCTTCGCACAAAAGGCAATCCCCAACCTGTACTCGATTGTGCAAAAGGAAGTAATGGCATGTCTGGCACACAGTGTTGGGGCAAGGGTCCATCTGACCACTGATACCTGGTCTGCAAAGCATGGTCAGGGCAGGTATATCACCTACACTGCGCATTGTGTAAACCTGCTGACGGCTGCCAAGCATGGAATGCGTGGCTCTGCAGAGGAGTTGGTGACACCGCCACGACTTGCAGGCAGGCCTGCTGCCACCTCCTCTACTCCTCCTACTCCATCCTCTTCCATAACCTCCTCGGCTGAGTCCTCTTCTGCTGCTGCGTCTTGCTCCACATCAACGGCACCCCCCCAGCTCCCCAGGTACTATTCCACATCCCGGATACGGCAGTGTCACGCTGTCTTGGGGTTGACTTGCCTGAAAGCAAAGAGTCACACCGGACCAGCACTTCTGTCCGCCCTGAACGCACAGGTGGATCAGTGGCTGACTCCTCACCAACTGGAGATCGGCAAAGTGGTTTGTGACAACGGAAGAAATTTGTTGGCGGCATTGCATTTGGGCAAGTTGACACATGTGCCGTGCATGGCACATGTGTGTAATCTGATCGTACAACGCTTTGTGCATAAGTACCCAGGATTACAGGACGTCCTTAAGCAGGCCAGGAAGGTGTGTGGCCATTTCAGGCATTCCTACACAGCCATGGCGCACTTTTCCGATATCCAGCGGCGAAAAAACGTGCCAGTGAGGCGCTTGATTTGCGACAGCCTGACACGTTGGAATTTAACACTCCTAATGTTCGACCGCCTGCTCCAACAAGAAAAAGCCATTAACGACTATTTGGATACAAATGCAGAAAGAAAAGTCCTGCGCTCAACTCCCATCACTACTGGGCGGCTGCAATGACTACAGTACACATCAGCCCCAATACATAGTAAAAACCAAAGAAAAACATGTTACTTGCGCTCTCTCCTTTATCCCTATGTATTTTTAAAACAAATGGAGGTCTTTTAGTTACCTCCAATGGCCATGAGAGGTTGAGCCCACCTGCCACATCAAGGCAGACCCCCCTAGGTGGGTCCTAACTCTAACCATTCACCTTGCTTCCTTGAGCCTCTGGCAAAAATCTCTAATGAGACAGAAAGGGGTATTTTTTATATACACCCCTATACATTATTAACCCTTAATAGGGAACACATGGGATGGGAGGCTGCGTTGTAACAAGGCTGAGTAATACAAAAATTGGATACAAATGCAGAAAGAAAAGTCCTGCGCTCAACTCCCATCACTACTGGGCGGCTGCAATGACTACAGTACACATCAGCCCCAATACATAGTAAAAACCAAAGAAAAACATGTTACTTGCGCTCTCTCCTTTATCCCTATGTATTTTTAAAACAAATGGAGGTCTTTTAGTTACCTCCAATGGCCATGAGAGGTTGAGCCCACCTGCCACATCAAGGCAGACCCCCCTAGGTGGGTCCTAACTCTAACCATTCACCTTGCTTCCTTGTGCCTCTGGCAAAAATCTCTAATGAGACAGAAAGGGGTATTTTTTATATACACCCCTATACATTATTAACCCTTAATAGGGAACACATGGGATGGGCGGCTGCATTGTAACAAGGCTGAGTAATACAAAAATTGGATACAAATGCAGAAAGAAAAGTCCTGCGCTCAACTCCCATCACTACTGGACGGCTGCAATGACTACAGTACACATCAGCCCCAATACATAGTAAAAACCAAAGAAAAACATGTTACTTGCGCTCTCTCCTTTATCCCTATGTATTTTTAAAACAAATGGAGGTCTTTTAGTTACCTCCAATGGCCATGAGAGGTTGAGCCCACCTGCCACATCAAGGCAGACCCCCCTAGGTGGGTCCTAACTCTAACCATTCACCTTGCTTCCTTGAGCCTCTGGCAAAAATCTCTAATGAGACAGAAAGGGGTATTTTTTATATACACCCCTATACATTATTAACCCTTAATAGGGAACACATGGGATGGGCGGCTGCATTGTAACAAGGCTGAGTAATACAAAAATTGGATACAAATGCAGAAAGAAAAGTCCTGCGCTCAACTCCCATCACTACTGGGCGGCTGCAATGACTACAGTACACATCAGCCCCAATACTGTCACGTCTAAACATTTGTTATGAAGGAACACAACTGCAGATTTCTTATAGTTTGAATATTTATTATGAAAAGTAAAAGGTATTGACTTTAAGTCCAAATACAGGTACTGTAGCTTTAAGTAATAAACGATAACTGAAGTCCACAATTACAGGCACTGTAGCTTTAAGTAATAAACGATAACTGAAGTCCACAATTACAGGCACTGTAGCTTTAAGTAGTAAACGATAACTGAAGTCCACAATTACAGGCACTGTAGCTTCAAGTAGTAAACGGTAACTGAAGTCCACAATTACAGGCACTGTAGCTTTAAGTAGTAAACGATAACTGAAGTCCACAATTACAGGCACTGTAGCTTTAAGTAGTAAACGATAACTGAAGTCCACAATTACAGGCACTGTAGCTTTAAGTAGTAAATGGTAGTAATTAGCATATACTGAATCAGAAAGAGTCTCTTAGTAGTATTAATGAATTAGGTGATAAGAAGTTACAATAGCTGTTCCATAGACTTTAACTGAAGCGATACAGATGCAGCTAACTGAGATAAAGTATGAGTTGAAGTTAGCTGTAACGGTTTTGTTTTATCGAAGGACTTTGAAGACAGGAAATAACAGCTTTGAAATGCAACGCTTATCACAGAGGTTTTACTTAGCTTCCGGCACATAGAACACTGGTTCCCGAGATCTCCTCAGAGGCGGTTATCCTGGAAGGAGAGAGTTAAGCTTTAGTCGTGGAAGAGGAGAGGTGAAGGGAACTTGAAGTCTTCTAGTCCGGTCCGGTAACAGAGGGCTTTCACAACGATGTTGTAGCCGGTTCGTGAGTACGGAACGTAGTTCAATAATCCAGCTTCGATCAGCTGGTGCGGTCGGATTAAATAGGGAGACCGTGCCATAAAGGGGTGTGGCTAAGCTCCGTGGAACCAGGAAGTAAGAGGATACCATAGTTAAGGCATGACAGTACCCCCTCCTTAATGAGCAACCTCTGGGTGCTATTGACTTGGTTTAGAAGGGTAACGCTTGTGAAATTGGGAAATCAATTTGTCAGCATGAACGACAGAGGAGTTTTCCCAAGTATCTTCATCAATTCCATATCCTTTCCATCTGATGAGGTATTGTAAAGAGCCACGATGGATCCTTGAATCCAGTATACTTTGAATTTCGTATTCTTCTTCGCCCTGGACCAATATGGGATCAGGAGAAGTAGTGACATTTCTTTGGAAAGGGTCAGGATGATGAGGCTTTAGCAAGGACACATGAAAAACAGGATGTAGCTTTAAAGTAGGTGGAAGCTTCAATTTAACAACATTACGGTTGATAACCGATAGTATTGGAAAAGGACCAAGAAAAAGGGAACTTAACTTCTTTGATGGACGGTTTGTAGAGATGTTCTTTGAGGAAAGCCAGACAAGATCACCGATTTTATAAGAGGGTGAAGGTTGTCTTTTTGTATCAAAAAACTTCTTTTGAGTGGAGGAGGCCAATTCCAGATTTTCATGTAATTTCTTGAATAAAGAGGACATATGAGAGATTTGATTCGAATCGGAGAGATTAGATGAAGAAACTGTCTGAGCAGGAAATGAGGAAGGATGAAATCCATAATTGGATAGAAACGGAGTCATTTTGCTGCTGGTATGAAAAGAGTTATTGTATGCGAATTCTGCCATGGGTAACCATGTTATCCAATCGTCTTGTAAGTGCGAGCAATAACAGCGTAGATATTGTTCTAAGCATTGGTTGACTCTTTCAGTTTGTCCATCTGTTTGAGGATGATATGCAGATGATAGTTTACGTTGGATATGAAGAGTGGCACATAATGCATTCCAGAATTTGGAGGTAAATTGAGTTCCTCGGTCTGAAATGATATCGTCTGGCAGTCCATGAAGTTTAACTATGTTGTCAAGAAATATTTTTGAAAGTTCAGAGGATGAGGGTAACTTCTTTAAAGGAATAAAATGAGACATTTTCGTGAAGCGGTCTACTACCACTAAAATGGTGGTATGATGATGAGAAGGAGGTAATTCCACCATGAAGTCCATAGAAATGGATTGCCAAGGTCGTTCAGGAATCGGTAAATTCAATAATTGACCGAATGGTTGTTGATGGACATGTTTGGATCTTTGGCATACAGAACAAGATTTGACATAAGATTCAATAGTTTGGTCTTGACGAGGCCACCAATAGTATCTTTTAGACAATTCAAGGGTCTTTTTTATACCTGGATGACCTGCCAGAGGAGAATCATGAATAAATTCGAGTACTTTAATTCTGAAAGAGGGAGGTACGTAAATCCGGTCTTTAAAATAGTAGAGACCGTTTTTCTTGGATAATTTAATTGATTTAGGAAGTTCAAGAGCATCTTCACTGAGATCTTTAATGTCGTCAATAAGAGAAGATAAGATTCCAATGACTGTAGACGGAGGAGGTTCAATTTTAGTGTCTTTATGGATCCTGGAAAGGGCATCAGCCTTTTTGTTTCTAGACCCGGGTCTAAAGACTATTTGGAAGTTGAACCGGGAAAAAAAGAGATTCCATCTTACTTGTCGAGCAGACAGTGTTTTATTGGAGTGAAGATATTCGAGAATTTTATGGTCAGTATATATGATTAAAGAGTTCTGAGCACCTTCAAGAAGGTGTCTCCAGGTTTCTAAAGCCACTTTAATAGTTAATAATTCTTTTTCCCCTGTAGGATAATTCTTTTCGGCAGGAGATAATGATCGTGAAAAGAAGGCGACAGGATGAAGAGGTTCTTGAGGAGTTTTGTGTTGAGAAAGGACAGCTCCAATTGCAAATTCTGAAGCATCCGTTTCAAGGACATAAAGATATGAAGGATTTGGAAGTTGAAGAACAGGAGCTGTTGTAAACTTTCTCTTTAATTCATTGAAGGCAGTTTGAGCCTTCTCGTTCCAATTGAAGGGATGTTTTTTACTGTTAAGTTGATTGAGTGGGTGAGCTATCTCAGAGTAGTTTTTAATAAATTTTTTGTAGAAGTTGGCGAACCCTAGCAATCGCTGTAATTATTTTACTGTAGAGGGAACAGGCCAGTTGATGATACAATCGACTTTTGAATTATCCATAGGGGCACCAGGTATGAGGTCTATAGGACAATCGTAGGAACGATGAGGTGGGAGCGTTTCAGCTTCTTTTTTACTGAATACGTCTGAAAAGTCTGAATAACAAGAAGGTATAGTTGGTTCTTTGGAGATCTGAAGAATAGGAATTTGCTGTAAACATGTTTCTTTACAATAATGTGAGTTAAAGGTGAGAGAGAAAGGAGACCATGAAATTTGAGGGTTGTGGTTCCTTAACCAGTTGATCCCTATTATAACGGAATAGAGAGGTGATGGAATAACATCAAATACTAGAAATTCAGTATGAATATGATTGGTGGTTACCTTTAGAGGGATGGTTTCATGAAGAATCGGTCCCGAGGATATAAGGGAGCCATCAATCACTTTAATAGGAACAGAAATGGTTTTTCGAACACAAGGAATTTTATTCTTTGTTACAAAGGTTGAATCGATGAATACTCCATTTGCACCAGAATCGATGATAGCTTCAGTCACAATTCTCACCTTGTCCCACTGTAGTATAAGAGATATAGGAGTGAACTGAGTGGTTGGTGTAGAAGGGAGTGCACTGAAGATCGCAGAGGTATAGGCTTGCCTACCGGCCTTTGTCCGTTTTAATAAGGGACAATCAGAAACCAAATGATCTTGAGAGGCACAATACATGCATAGGTTTAATTGACGTCTTCGGTTCTTCTCTTCAGGAGTGAGAGGACTTCTTATTACCCCTATTTCCATAGGTTCACTTGGTAAGGAAGTCTTTTCTGGAGCTTTTGAGGGAGTAAAAGGTTTGCGGTCTTTAGAATGTAAAAGGGCTTTTTCGGCCTTTCTTTCTCTTAATCTTCTGTCAATGTTGATTGATAGGCGAATTAGAGCGTTCAAATTAGTAGGGAGTTCTGTTCTAGATAGTTCATCTTTTACAGCTTTAGATAAACCAATTCGAAACTGGTTGCGCAATGTGATGTCATTCCATTGCGTTTCTATAGCCCATCTTTTAAATTCAGCAATGTAATCTTCAACGGGTCTATTTCTTTGCTGTAGTGTTCTGATTGTTAAATCAGCTGTAGCTTGTTTGTTAGGATCTTCATAGAGAAGAGACATGGCTTCAAAAAAGTCATCCAGTGAGCCTAAGATGGGGTCATCATTGTCCAAGAAGGTATGGGCCCAGAACATAGGTTCACCTCTTAGAAAGGAAATAACTAAGAAAACCTTAGATCTTTCTGTGGGATAAGATCTAGGTTTTAAAGCAAACAATAATTTGCAGGAATAAAAAAAACTCCTTATATTTGGAACGATCACCATAGAATTTTTCAGGGTTACATACAGCAGGATCGCTAGCTGAGTGCAGAACAGTATGAGGAGTATGAGTTTTTAAGTCTCTGACATAAGTGAGAATTCTTTCATTAGTAACTTGCAGGTCTTGCACACCTTGGGCTAGAGTATCAACTCTTTGATTCAGCGTAGTTATCGTAGAATCGAAATCTGCTGGATCCATTACAAGGGCTGGATTATTCTGTCACGTCTAAACATTTGTTATGAAGGAACACAACTGCAGATTTCTTATAGTTTGAATATTTATTATAAAAAGTAAAAGGTATTGACTTTAAGTCCAAATACAGGTACTGTAGCTTTAAGTAATAAACGATAACTGAAGTCCACAATTACAGGCACTGTAGCTTTAAGTAATAAACGATAACTGAAGTCCACAATTACAGGCACTGTAGCTTTAAGTAGTAAACGATAACTGAAGTCCACAATTACAGGCACTGTAGCTTCAAGTAGTAAACGGTAACTGAAGTCCACAATTACAGGCACTGTAGCTTTAAGTAGTAAATGGTAGTAATTAGCAGATACTGAATCAGAAAGAGTCTCTTAGTAGTATTAATGAATTAGGTGATAAGAAGTTACAATAGCTGTTCCATAGACTTTAACTGAAGCGATACAGATGCAGCTAACTGAGATAAAGTATGAGTTGAAGTTAGCTGTAACGGTTTTGTTTTATCGAAGGACTTTGAAGACAGGAAATAACAGCTTTGAAATGCAACGCTTATCACAGAGGTTTTACTTAGCTTCCGGCACATAGAACACTGGTTCCCGAGATCTCCTCAGAGGCGGTTATCCTGGAAGGAGAGAGTTAAGCTTTAGTCGTGGAAGAGGAGAGGTGAAGGGAACTTGAAGTCTTCTAGTCCGGTCCGGTAACAGAGGGCTTTCACAACGATGTTGTAGCCGGTTCGTGAGTACGGAACGTAGTTCAATAATCCAGCGTCGATCAGCTGGTGCGGTCGGATTAAATAGGGAGACCGTGTCATAAAGGGGTGTGGCTAAGCTCTATGGAACCAGGAAGTAAGAGGATACAATAGTTAAGGCATGACAAATACATAGTAAAAACCAAAGAAAAACATGTTACTTGCGCTCTCTCCTTTATCCCTATGTATTTTTAAAACAAATGGAGGTCTTTTAGTTACCTCCAATGGCCATGAGAGGTTGAGCCCACCTGCCACATCAAGGCAGACCCCCCTAGGTGGGTCCTAACTCTAACCATTCACCTTGCTTCCTTGAGCCTCTGGCAAAAATCTCTAATGAGACAGAAAGGGGTATTTTTTATATACACCCCTATACATTATTAACCCTGCTCAAGGAAGCAAGGTGAATGGTTAGAGTTAGGACCCACCTAGGGGGGTCTGCCTTGATGTGGCAGGTGGGCTCAACCTCTCATGGCCATTGGAGGTAACTAAAAGACCTCCATTTGTTTTAAAAATACATAGGGATAAAGGAGAGAGCGCAAGTAACATGTTTTTCTTTGGTTTTTACTATGTATTGGGGCTGATGTGTACTGTAGTCATTGCAGCCGCCCAGTAGCGATGGGAGTTGAGCGCAGGACTTTTCTTTCTGCATTTGTATCCAATTTTTGTATTACTCAGCCTTGTTACAATGCAGCCGCCCATCCCATGTGTTCCCTATTAAGGGTTAATAATGTATAGGGGTGTATATAAAAAATACCCCTTTCTGTCTCATTAGAGATTTTTGCCAGAGGCTCAAGGAAGCAAGGTGAATGGTTAGAGTTAGGACCCACCTAGGGGGGGTCTGCCTTGATGTGGCAGGTGGGCTCAACCTCTCATGGCCATTGGAGGTAACTAAAAGACCTCCATTTGTTTTAAAAATACATAGGGATAAAGGAGAGAGCGCAAGTAACATGTTTTTCTTTGGTTTTTACTATGTATTGGGGCTGATGTGTACTGTAGTCATTGCAGCCGCCCAGTAGTGATGGGAGTTGAGCGCAGGACTTTTCTTTCTGCATTTGTATCCAATTTTTGTATTACTCAGCCTTGTTACAATGCAGCCGCCCATCCCATGTGTTCCCCATTAAGGGTTAATAATGTATAGGGGTGTATATAAAAAATACCCCTTTCTGTCTCATTAGAGATTTTTGCCAGAGGCTCAAGGAAGCAAGGTGAATGGTTAGAGTTAGGACCCACCTAGGGGGGTCTGCCTTGATGTGGCAGGTGGGCTCAACCTCTCATGGCCATTGGAGGTAACTAAAAGACCTCCATTTGTTTTAAAAATACATAGGGATAAAGGAGAGAGCGCAAGTAACATGTTTTTCTTTGGTATTAACGACTATTTGTATGACCGGGGTGCTAGGACAGCCTCTGCGGAGCTGGGAATTATTTTGCCACGTTACTGGACGCTCATGCGCAATGCCTGTAGGCTCATACGTCCTTTTGAGGAGGTGACAAACCTAGTCAGTCGCACCGAAGGCACCATCAGCGACTTCATACCATTTGTTTTCTTCCTGGAGCGTGCCCTGCGAAGAGTGCTGGATCAGGCCGTAGATGAGCGTGAAGAGGAAGAGGAAGAGTTGTGGTCACCATCACCACCAGAAAGAGCCTTATCCGCATCGCTTGCTGGACCTGCGGCAACGCTGGAAGAGGATTGTGAGGAAGAGGAGTCAGAGGAGGAATGTGGCTTTGAGGAGGAGGAGGAAGACCAACCACAACAGGCATCCCACAGTGCTCGTTGTCACCTATCTGATACCCGTGGTGTTGTACGTGGCTGGGGGGAAGAACATACCTTCAGTGAGATTACTGAGGACGAGGAACAGGACATGAGTAGCTCGGCATCCAACCTTGTGCAAATGGGGTCTTTCATGCTGTCGTGCCTGTTGAGGGACCCTCGTATAAAAAGGCTGAATGAGAACGACCTGTACTGGGTGTCCACACTACTAAACCCCCGGTATAAGCAGAAAGTGCCTGAAATGTTACCGAATTACGGCAAGTCGGAAAGGATGCAGCAGTTCCAAAATCAATTAAAAAGTATGCTTTACACAGCGTATAAGGGTGATGTCAGAGCACAACGGGAATCTAACAGGGGAAGAGGTGAAAGTCATCCTCCTCCTCCCACGACCACGCCGGCAAGGACAGGACGCTTTACAGACGTGTTGTTGATGAAGTCCTACGCATCGTCACAGCCCTTTGGGGTCCACCCTCAGAGAACGATTCGACCGACAGGTAGCAGACTACCTCGCCTTAACTGCAGATATCGACACTCTGAGGAGCGATGAACCCCTTGACTACTGTGTGTGCAGGCTTGACCTGTGGCCTGAGCTATCCCAATTTGCGATAGAACTTCTGGCCTGCCCCGCTTCAAGTGTCCTGTCAGAAAGGACCTTCAGTGCAGCAGGAGGTATTGTCACTGAGAAGAGAAGTCGCCTAGGTCAAAAAAGTCTAGATTACCTCACCTTTATTAAGATGAATGAGGGATGGATCCCGAAGGGACTGAACGTGGGCGATACATTCGACTAAAAAAGGCCTGATGAGGGGTACGTAACAGGGTGTCGCGGCTGCCGGCCCGCCGCGTGATATTTAAATCCCTAGCTCACCCCAGTACCTTGCCCTGTCGTGGTTTCCTGTTCCTGGTTTCCTGAGAGTGTGAATCTAATTTCCTGGTATCCTGATCTTGGCTTTTCCCTGGTTATTCTGAATTCTGGTTTCCCTGACTTGGCTTGTGTAAACGGTATTGTGTATTTTCTGGCTTCCTTGACCTCGGCTTTCCCTTTGACCATTCTCTGTCTCTAGCGTTTTAGTCCGGCCATTCTAAGGTCCGGTTTACGCTCTGTCCTTTTATTTTCCTTTTCTTGCCTATGTATATGTTTACATAGTTTCTGCATGCTGGACCACACTAGTAGTCATGACATTGGGATTAAACCGATAAGAATAGTACTACTGAACACACCACTGCTATCTGGTGGCACATTAGATTGCACGCGCAGTGCCCCAAATTTGAAGTAGGAGGACCGACCAAGCATCTTTTTCCATCTCCCGGTTCCTAAAATCGATGCCTTATATACACGTCCCCTGATAGGGGATGTAACAGGGATTAAACTGATAAGAATAGTACTACTTAACACACCACTCCTATCTGGTGGCACATTAGATTGCACACGCAGTGCCCCAAATATGAAGTAGGAGGACCGACCAAGCATCTTTTTCCATCTCCCGGTTCCTAAAATCGATGCCTTATATACACGTCCCCTGATAGGGGACGTAACAGGGATTAAACTGATAAGAATAGTACTACTTAACACACCACTCCTATCTGGTGGCACATTAGATTGCATGCGCAGTGCCCCAAATTTGAAGTAGGAGGACTGACCAAGCATCTTTTTCCAACTCCCGGTTCCTAAAATCGATGCCTTATATACACGTCCCCTGATAGGGGACGTAACAGGGATTAAACTGATAAGAATAGTCCTACTTAACACACCACTCCTATCTGGTGGCACATTAGATTGCACGCGCAGTGCCCCAAATTTGAAGTAGGAGGACCGATCAAGCATCTTTTTCCATATCCCGGTTCCTAAAATCGATGCCTTATATACACGTCCCCTGATAAGGGACGTAACAGGGATCAAACTGATAAGAATAGTACTACTTAACACACCACTCCTCTCTGGTGGCACATTAGATTGCACGCGCAGTGCCCCAAATTTGAAGTAGGAGGACCGACCAAGCATCTTTTTCCATATCCCGGTTCCTAAAATCGATGCCTTATATACACGTCCCCTGATAAGGGACGTAACAGGGATCAAACTGATAAGAATAGTACTACTTAACACACCACTCCTCTCTGGTGGCACATTAGATTGCACGCGCAGTGCCCCAAATTTGAAGTAGGAGGACCGACCAATCATCTTTTTCCATCTCCCGGTTCCTAAAATCGATGCCATATATACACGTCCCCTGATAGGGGACATAACAGGGATTAAGCTGATAAGAATAGTACTACTTAACACACCACTCCTATCTGGTGGCACATTAGATTGCACGCGCAGTGCCCCAAATTTGAAGTAGGAGGACCGACCAAGCCTCTTTTTCCATCTCCCGGTTCCTAAAATCGATACCATATACACGTCCCCTTATAGGGGACGTAACAGGGATTAAACTGATAAGAATAGTACTACTTACCACACCACTCCTATCTGGTGGCACATTAGATTGCACGCGCAGTGCCCCAAATTTGAAGTAGGAGGACCAACCAAGCAACTTTTTCCATCTCCCGGTTCCTAAAATCGATGCCTTATATACACGTCCCCTGATAGGGGACGTAACAGGGATTAAACTGATAAGAATAGTACTACTTAACACACCACTCCTATCTGGTGGCACATTAGATTGCACGCGCAGTGCCCCAAATTTGAAGTAGGAGGCCCAACCAAGCATCTTTTTCCATCTCCCGGTTCCTAAAATCGATGCCATATACACGTCCCCTGATAGGGGACGTAACAGGGATTAAACTGATAGGAATAGTACTACTTAACACACCTTATATTAACGCAGAGAGAGGCAACGCAAAGAGAGAAGAGTCTGATGAAGAGGAGTCAGAGGAGGAAGGTGGCTTTGAGGAGGTGGAAGACCAAACACAGCAGGCATCCCAGGGGGCTTGTTGTCACCTTTCGGGGACCCTTGGTGTTGTACGTGGCTGGGTGGAAGAAGAGACCTTCAATGACATCAGTAGGAACGGGACATGGCTAGCTTGGTATCCAACCTTGTGCAAATGGGGAGTTTGCGTTTGTGCAAATGGACTGTTTGCGGTTGTTTGCGGTGCGTTAAACGGGGAGTTTGGTCTGTCACTGTGAAGCGGGCGTAACCCTTACACTACCTGATCGATACAACATCATACCTGATGTTTTAAAGCAGGTTATTCCAAACAATTTAGGAATGTTAGGTGATTTATGCCCTTTATGGATTAAAACCAGACTCTGCATCAGCTATGTAATTTTCCATGGGAGTTTTGCCATGGATCCCCCTCCGGCATGCCACAGTCAAGGTGTTAGTCCCCTTGAAACAACTTTTCCATCACTATGGCCAGAAAGATTCCCTGTGGGTTTTAAAATTCGCCTGCCTATTGAAATCTATGGCGGTTCGCCCGGTACGCCCGTTCGCGAACATTTGCGGAAGTTCGCGTTCGCCGTTCGCAAACAGAAAATGTTATGTTCGCGACATCACTACATACAATATACACAGATCAATACAAAAGGTAAGAGGGCCTTGCCTGTGAGCTGAGCCCTAGACATTGAAGCTCCTTTATACAAAGTGTTTAGTTAGACAGCCGTGAGCTTACAATCTAATGTCAGTCTATTGCTATCTGTAGTGATTTGGCTAGCAATATGAAAGAAGTGACATCTGTAATTGAAGGTCATTTTTGTTTGTTCAAGGTTAAGAAAAGGGTCTAAAGGCCAGATGCTCTTAACCAACAAAGAAATAAAATACTAATGCATTACAATATACACCAGCCATGGAAAATAAATAAAAAAAAAACTAAGAATGCAAATGTTTCCTGTAAAATTGGTGGCATTCAGTTACATTTTGTGTGGTAATGTCATTTTGTTTTCTAGTAGTGCAAATAACTAACTGGAGATTGCCCAAAATAATTTCAATATGAAATAATCTACATTAAAAACTATAAAGAGTTTTTTGAAAGGCTGTCCATGATATCACATTTAAATAAAAAGGCAATCATTCTGATTTTCATCTTAAATTGTGAACTGTCAGAAACTGACCAGGAATTTCTAATAGTATGTCAAATTATAAATTGGGAAAATCATCTGAAATCATTCGTTTAGTCTAGTGGCCCCCACTCTTGGTGCACGAAATGTAAAAAAAAAGTCCCCCCCTTTTAATTATTTATATAGGTGCCTCATTAAGGGGCACTTTATTAAAGTAGTGGCGGTTCATTTTTGCAACAGTGAGCAGCCACTGGTTGCTCATTGTTTAGTAGACATGCCTCTACTCGCGGTATAGCGAGTAGGGGCAGATTTATTACTAATACTAAGTAATCTTTACTTAGTATTAGTAAATTTGCCTGAAAGGCTAATTTAAGTCTTTCAGCCTTTTAGTAGATTGCTCCCTAATACCGTGGGAATTAGGGTGCTATTTACTCGTGGCACGAATAGGATTCATTCGAATGAAATTCTGACCCACCAAAAAAGTCCAGAATTTCGTCCTAACACGAATAGAGAAACTGTTCTCATTCTATTAGGATGAAATTTGGTAGTTTCACCGGCGTTTGAACGCCAAATGAAGCAGCAGGAGGAAGGGGAGAATTGTGAGAAAATTGCTTTGACCACAGGAAATGAAGCGGACTTTACTCCTCCCCTTGGTCAAAGCTGGTCAAGTGTAGGAAAAATATATGAGACAAAATAGTACCTACTTTGTCTTATGTTTAAAGAAAACTAGAGCAGACAGAAAGAAATGAAGAACAGATCCTGAGAGAGGGAGAGAAGAGAAAGCGATTGGGGAAAGGTAAGTTCGGCATGACAGGGCCGCTTTAAAGGATCTGCTGCTAATATCTTGGTGCCAGATACCACAGGACATGTTCAAATGTATTGTGGAGTCCTTGTCTCGACACATCACAGTTGTTTTGGCAGCATGGGGGGGATCTGTGACCAGGTGGTGCTGATATGAGCAGGTGGTGATGACTGCATAACTGATTTAATTGGACAGGGAAGACACCACTTGCTAAACAGCTAATTTGGACTATATCTCCATCCAGCCTAGTCTAGTGGTTGACAGGTCTTTATAAATATTAGTTCACAAGAGCTTTATATAGAAATTTAGAATTGTAGTGAATACACAAAATTAAAACCCTTACTAATACAGCCATAAAGCCCTAATCTTTAAATCCACTTATCTATGAGAAGCTTTGGACTGGAAATTTATCCTCATTGCTCCAGCTTGTAAAGTATTGATTGGACAATACCCAGCAAATAAGGGCTGGGCAAAAAGGGGAGGATATTCATTAGGTTTAGAGGTCAACATTTGCAATGCATATTTTTTTTTACGATTAAATTATTATTCAAACCAAGTAAAAAAATAAAAAAAGCAAAAACAATTAAAACATAGTTACATTTAAAAAAAAAAAAAATGTGAAGCCCTTACAAAACAATTGTTGAAAGATTGTAAAGGTATATAAAATAATGAAAAAATACTCTTTAAATACATTCTTGTTTCTTTACGTTCTCAATATAAGGTCTTGGTAGATGGAAAAACAACAGTTTCAGAAGCAGTAATGCTTTACATTATCTGAGAAAATGGACAACACCTCTGTACCAAAACCACGACATTAATACGTAGTAGATTGGGTGCTTACAGTCTCCTATTACAATTTATAATTTAAGTGTTTAATAAAAACAAGAAAAGATGTTCTCAGAATAAAAGGAGAAGAAAATAGAATATATATATATGAAATGAAATATAAAAAGTGCACACACAGATTCACATATATCTAATAATAAGTCAGCATACAATACATATTAAAATATAAAAAAATATACTTGTTATAAAAATTAGAGTCAGAACAATTCTGGCATTGCATATCTTTGTAATCGTTTTAAGATATCTAAATAGTGCTGGTCTCAGTTGCTGCTAACACCATAGAAGAATCATTACACTTGGCTTGCTTGACAGAGTTTGTGTTACTTGACATTGCACTGGCAAATCGAGGACTCATTTTCTAAACTAGAAGCAATGTACACGCAAGTAGCAAAGAGCAGTCAGTGTCTGGTCGTAACACATCAAAGGAGATGGGTATTAGAATAATTTTCTAGGCTGCTAAAGTAGACATGGAGAAAAGGCAGTGTGCACATTTAAATAATCAAGGTGTCTTACAATCAAAGATCAGTTTGATGCACTTTTAAATCATACACCTGTTTATTTAAGTATGATGGCGACTTTTCTCCTCTCCTATTTTATTTGTGTAATTTTATTAGGTGTTGAGAATTTCTCCTGAATTTAGAATTGGCATGTAGTATTCATACTTCATAAATAATGATTTCAGTTTATATGTTTGGTAGATGTGAGGCAGGGCTGGGTAAATAGGAACTGACATGTACGATCAAACAGAAGACAATCAGGAGATAGAGCCAACTGGGGTGGAAGAGTGAGATGATGTGGGAGGTCAGAGGAGGAACATTATGAGAATAAAATGTCATTAAAGAGAAAATAAGCAATTCTAATGTCTCTTTCTAGTACAAATGTATTTTTTTGCAGTTACAATCTGTGACAGATATCAAGGTCCAAATGCACAGGTGTACTTTACAAAAAATGTGTTATAAAATAGCACAAATAAAATAAATAGCTCACAATGGATAGACCTGTGTGTTCTAAGTGTACATCAGCATTCAC
Organism: Pelobates fuscus; assembly: GCF_036172605.1. Classification (NCBI taxonomy): domain Eukaryota; kingdom Metazoa; phylum Chordata; class Amphibia; order Anura; family Pelobatidae; genus Pelobates; species Pelobates fuscus. The sequence continues at coordinate 127,600,569 of NC_086322.1, read as the reverse complement.
TATTTGTTCAGATTATGGTTCTCCAAACTCTGGTCCTCCAAAGGTTGCTGCACTTCAACTCCCATGATTCTCTGGATATATATTTCATTCAAAGAATCATAGGAGCTGTAGTTCAGCAACAACTGGATGTCCAGAGTTTGGAGGACCCTGGTTTAGATTGAAGCATTTGTGTAAAAATATGTGTAAAAATTTTTTTGTACTTTTATAACCATTCTCCAAGGAAAATAATGTTTCATCAGTCAGCTTCGCTCATAACTTAAAAAAAGAGCTGTCACCTCGTAACTATTTTTTAATATAATATGCCTTTAATTATTGTAAGGAAATATATATATTTTTAAATGAAGTCTATATAAAAAATGAGAAATCTTTCTTACCTTTACTATAACAGGATCCTTCAGCCATATATATACACCTTGGGTCAGACATTGTTTGAATTGATAGTCAGTCGATCTGATGATCTGTCACTGCGCTGTGCAGGGTGTGAGGCAGGGAAGACCATAGAGACTATATAGACGTTTCAAACACTGTCTGACCCAAGGTGTATGTATATGGCTGAATGATCATGTCATACTAAAGGTATTTTCTCATTTGTTTTTAACATAAGCTTAATTAAACAAATAATCTATTTTCTTTCAAAACCTGATGAAAGGATCATTATATTAAAATATAGTGTTGAGTGCAGTTGTCCTTTAATTCTTGAACTTCTCCTTTTTGAATATATGAACAAAGAGAAATGTAACAGTAGTGATGTGCTGTGAAAACACTACCCTTTATTCACACAAACTAAAAATAGCCATGCTTGCAGTGCTTCAGATTAGATGCTTCATGTAACATACTGTAATAAACTGCTCAGTGGGCGCTCACCACACTTTCACTTCAGTAGAAAAATCCTGAAGGAAAAAAGACTCCTCTTGGATATCGTATTTATTTAGGCAGCAATTTCTCATCTTTAACTGCTTTGTTGCATATTCATAGAATAAGAGAGCAAAGGACCAGTATCATACAGACAAAACACATTTTCCTTTCATGCTGAAATAAACATTATTCAGTTTCATTTGACATAAATGTTAAGGATATTTCGCATTTGTGTTAATGAAATCAACCATATGTGACATATTTGAAAATGATGGCTTAAATGAGCACTTTAGTGTTGGGAATACAAAGATGTATTTCTATCACCATAGTTTCCCTCTGCCCCCATCCATGAAAGGGTTAACAACTTTCATTCACTTACCTGACTTACCTAATGCCAGTGCTAAAGATGGCCGCACTCCTGCTCCACTGACTAATGCACATGCACAGGGAGTGCAACGCACACATTAGGCCTTATCCATAGTGACTTAGAGCTTCCTTCTTGGGGTTTTGCTTTTATGTTGGATGTCCTCATGCAAAATGTGAGGATGTCTAGAGTCAAACTCTGTGGAACTGCAGGAAGCGCCTCTAAATGGCTGTCTCACCAAAACTGCAATGTTTTATATTGCAGGGTTAGCATAACAGGGACACTGCTCCCAGACAATTTCAATGAGATCAAGTGTTTTGGGTGCCTATAGTGTCCCGTTACAGGACAACTGTCACCACATTTTCACTTCTCTCTCTCTTTAAAAAAAATAAAATAAATATTAATTACATAAAAATGCTATTTTTAAGTACGTATAGTGCTATTTATGGAGAAAGTTTAACCTTTGTATGTGGCTGAGCAGCTTTTTGGGTCTGACTCTACTGTTATCTGCCCAACTGCTACTCAACCTAACTTCCCTGCTGATGTGATCATTCTATGTTAATCTGCTGTAGCAGGCAAACTAAATTTCATCCCATGTAATAAATGTTTAAAAAACAAGAAATAAAAATATGATGAGAGTCATTTACTTTTTAAATAAATAAATGAATACATGACTTATTAAGGATTTGGGCTGGCACAATGCAGCCAGCTTAGAACGTCTCATGTACAAGCTCTCGATAGGAAATACATAGGAATGCTTTATTTGACTTTATTTTGCTTCATGGAATAGCTTTTGTGAAACACTGAAACTGAACCCTTTTCACATGATTTTTTACAATGAAGAAAAAGGTTTCTTTCTTTTATCCCTAACATTAACATGGGTAAAGATAAAGAAACAATTATAAGCAAATATGTTAAAGAAATTCAAAGGTTACTCTATCCATCATAATCACTACAGCCCACAGTAATGTTTTTGATGGTAGCAGTATAGGTAGGAGTACAACTAACCTAGTAACCCGGTAATGGGGCAAAGCATTTTATAAGGGTTTGCTATCTTATATGGTCTTGCCAGGTACCAGGTCTCCTCTGTAAGCAGGTTTAGTGCACACCTTCCAACATCAGTCATTCCAGAATCGAGATGGGAGGGGAGTAAAGGTGGCGTGAAAGTGACACAATCTCTTCACTGCCCAAAAGGGGCATACCTGCCCATAAAGGGGGGGTGTCTGCCCATATTACTGGCAGGTTAATCATTTTAGCCGGTCCACTAAGGGCTGACATGGCAGGAAGCACTATTTGAGTGCCCCCTTTAGGTCCTAGTGCCCCACTCATGCTATAAATGTTGGGGACAGTTATTTTGTGTCCCCAAAAGCGAAGCTGAAAATTGGGACAGAATCCGAAAAGCGGGACTGTCCCACTGAAATTGGGATCGATGAGAGTTGCAGACGCTTGATGTCAATTATGATGCTCATTCATTGGCTGAAAGCGTCTGCTGAACACTCTTAGCCTATGAATGAGTGTCTGTGCATCAAAATTTGCACAGTATTGACATTAGCCAACAAGAGCTCATAACGTCCCATGATGCTGCTTGAAGTGAAGTTAGACCTCCGTCAGCAAAGGAATTCAACTTTGTATGTGCATCGGTTGCACGCAGATATTTCAAGCACCATAACCACGTCAAATCAATTAAGGGGTTATGGTGCTTTGAGTAACCCTATAACCTGAAGAATAGTTTTTTATACTTATAAAGTTTGAACACACTTGCAGTTTCAGCACTAGATGGCAGTGATACTGTCCACACAGGTCATTGCTGATTGACAGACAGAAGCCCTTTTTGGAGTGAGTGTTCAGGCTATAACAAGAACTGGCAAGAAAAAAGAAACACATAAAGCTCATTCTTTGTGTAGTATATGTTTTGCTGTGTGCAGACAATCCTAGTAGTATAAAACATTTATATCACGCTACTTGAGATAGCTTGATCTTTCTTTATTATTGTATTAAATATTGGAAACTGTATAGGGATTTCAAGATATGTCAAACTCAAAGTCTGGCACGGGCCACATAAACAAGGTTTAAGTTTATGTGGGCCGCAAAAAAAAAAAAAACCCTTACATTTTCATAGAAACTTAGGTTTATTTTAAAAAAGTACAGTATAAAAAAAATCCCCCAGCATCCCACTCTACTAAACCAAAGCCCCCTCTCTACTAAATCACAGTCCCCCCCTCTACTAAACCACAGCACCCCCTCTACAACCCTGTGCCAAATCTGATCCTCCCGCTGACACACACATACTCACTGACAGACAGCCACACATCGACAGACACACTGACACACACACACACACACACTGACAGACACACACACACACACTGACTGACAGACACACGTTCACAGACAGACACACATATTCACAGACAGACACACACATAGTCACACGCACATACTCACTGACAGACAGACACACACATACAGACATACTCACTGACAGACACACACATACTCACTGACAGACACACACATACTCACTGACAGACACACACATACTTACAGACAGACACACACATACTTATGGACAGACACACACACAGACACACACATACTCACTGACAGACACACACATACATACAGACAAACTGAAAGACACATACTCACTGACAGACACACACACACATACTCACTGACAGACACACACACATACTCACTGACAGACACACACACACATACTTACTGACAGACACACACACAAATACTTACTGACACACACAAACATACACACACACTCACTGACAGACATACATACAGACACAAACACACTCACTGACAGACAGACACACACACACAGACACACACATACATACTTACTGACACACACACACACACACTCACTGACAGACAGAAAGACAGACAGACAAACACACTCACTGACAGACACACACACACACTGACACACACACTCACACACTTACACATTCTTGTACACACATAGTTTTTTTTATTGCTCCCTACCTTTTGGAGCTGATGTGGGGTATCTCCCTCTGGTCCTTCTATCTGCTCCTCACTACTCCATTGCACGGTTTAGTGATGCCGGGTGCCGGAATATGACATCATATTCCGGCACCCAGCTTCACTACAGACGGCTCGCACGAGGGAGCAGTGAGGAGCAGGAACATTGAGCTCCCTCGCTGGCCATCCTCCCCGGCCTGGTAAGTGTTAGCAGAGTAGGCACCTGCAATGTGGGAAAAGCAGGTGCCTACTCTGCTATAACACCAGCATGTACTTGCGGCTCGCTGAGCTGCAAAGATGGCCCTTGTGGGCCGCGGTCCGCAAATTTGACATGCTTGCTCTACACAATTAGAGAGCTGCATGGTGGTTGTGCAACGATCTATATTAATGTTATTCTAGGATGGCTATAAATCTGTTGTACATGCTTTCTTAAACAGTTAAATGGATGCTCCACTGCAACTTCTGCATTGCGTCCATCATACTTGACGTTTATCCTATTTTAGTAGAGGTATCTACAAATTATGTCAAACAGGTTAGTTAATAAAACATCCTGTAGATACATGTAACACCCTATTGATGTAGCAAATACTTTATTTAATTATCTTAGGTTACTGCATTGCTGAATGCAAGGTTCTACATGTATATATATATACACACTTTAGTTTGTGTGTGTGTTGCTCATCAAAAGAAAAGGTCTGTATTTATGTGTGAAAATTCTCAAACATCATTCCACTTTATATACACTTAAAAACTGTCATTAATGTGATGTTATGGTGTGCATTAGCAGTGCATTTTAATGCTTTAAATGCCTAAACCTAAAAATTAACCCCTTACTTTAATTGTTTGTTTAGCTCCTATTAAAAACTAAACAACTCAATTCTAAATATAAATGAACACTATAGGGTCAGGACCACAAACATGTATTCCTGACCCTACAGTGTTAAAACACAATCTAGCCCCCCTGTTACCCCTAAACATAGTAAAATCCTATTATTTTTTTAGTCTGCTGGTGCTGGCTCTGTCCCTGACTGCCTTCTTGGTTGACATCATCAAAAGTGGTGATCTCAGCCAATCACAACACTTTCTCATAGGAAAAAATTGAAATGGTTGAGATTGTCAAGGGGGCAGATCAGGGACAGAGCCAGCAGAAGCCAAACACAGCCCTGGACAATCATCTCTTCCTCATAGAGATGCATTGAATCAGTGCATCTCTATGAGGAAAGTTCAGTGTCTCCATGCAGAGGGAGGAAACACGGAATGTGCACTGCCTCAGGAAGCATCTCTAGTAGCCATCTGAGGTGTCGCCACTGGAGGTGTCCCTAGGCTGCAATGTGATAACTGCCTTTTCTATGAAAATACAGTGTTCACTGCAAAAAGACTGCAGGGCACTGGCGGATCCAGAGCCTTATCTCGGGAGGGGCACTCATAGATTATTTAAAGAAACAATCCAGGCACAATAACCAGCACAGCTCTCTGTAGTGGTTATGGTGCCAGGACTGCCGTGGTGCCCTCCCAGAGTAAATAGTCAAACCATTTAAGAACAGTTTGATAATTTACCTGGGGTCTGCCAGGATGGGGGCTGTAGTATGGGGATAGGGCCTCTAGGTAGGTAGGTGTGTGTGTGTATGTATGTGGGACAGTGTATGTGAGACAGTGTGTGTATGGGGGTGCAGTGGGAGCACGGTGTGTTGGAGGGGCAGTGTGTGTTTGTGTGAGTGGTATAGTGTGTGCATGGGGTTCAGTGGGAGCACTGTGTGTATGGGGTCATTATGTGTATAGGAGTGCAGTGGGGGCAGTGTGTGTGTATGGGAGTTTAGTAAGGGCAGTGTGTGTATGGAGAGTGCAGTGTTTGTGTGGGGGAGCACTGTGTGTATGGGGGTGCAGTGTGTGTGGGGGAGAAGTGTGTGTATGGTGGTACAGTGGGGGCAGAGGCGGCTCTAGACTTTATGAGGCCTTAGGCGAAACTCAAACACTAACAAAAAAGTGTCACATATACACATTGATGCCCAGTTTACCTGTGTATGTGCCTGAGAGTGTGTCTGACAGAGAGTATCCTTGTGTGTGAGAATGTATGTCTCTGTGAGCATGTTTGCGTTTTTGTCTGAGACTGAAGTGTGTTGTGTGTATGGCGGGTGATGGTGTGAGAGGGGTGATGGTGAGAAGGAAAGGGGGGTGATGGTGAGAGGGAGAACGGGGTGATGGTGAGAGTGAGCGGGGGTGATGTGAGAAGGAGGGGGGTGATGTGAGAAGGAGGGGGGTTGATGTGAGAAGGAGGGGGGTTGATGTGAGAGTAAGGGGGGTTGATGTGAGAGTGAGGGGGGTTGATGTGAGAGTGAGGGGGGTTGATGTGAGAGTGAGGGGGTGATGTGAGAGTGAGGGGGTGATGTGAGAGTGAGGGGGGTGATGTGATGTGAGAAAGAGGGGGGTGATGTGAGAAGGAGGGGGGTTGATGGTGAGGGTGGTGAGGGGTGAGGCTGAGGGTGGTAAGGGGGTGAGGCTGAGAGGGGTGAGGCTGAGGGGGGTGAGACTGAGGGGGGTGATGCTGAGGATGGTGAGGAGGTGATGCTGAGGGTGGTGAGGATGGTGAGAGTGGTGATGCTGAGGGTGGTGAGGGAGGGTGATGCTGAGGGTGGTGGGGTGGTGAGGCTGAGGGTGGTGGGGGGTGGTGAGGCTGAGGGTGGTGGTGAGGCTGAGGGTGCTGAGGCTTAGTGTGGTGGGGGGTGCTGGGGCTGAGGGTGGTGGGGGGTGCTGAGGCTGGTGGGGTGGTGAGGCTGAGGGTCGTGAGGGGGTGAGGCTGAGGGTGGTAGGGAGGGTAGTGAGGCGGAGGGTATTGAGGAGGGTGGGGAGGCTGAGGGTGGTGGGGATTGTGAGGCTGAGTGTGGTGGGGGTGCTGAGGCTGAGGGTGGTGGGGGGTGCTGAGGGTTGTCAGGTGCTGAGGGTGGTGGGGGTGGTGAGGAGGGTGGTGAGGCTGAGGGTGGTGGGGAGGGTGGTGAGGTTGAAGGTGGTGGGGAGGGTGGTGAGGCTGAAGGTGGTAGGGAGGCTGAGGGTGGTGAGGCTGAGGGTGGTGGGGAGGGTGGTAAGGCTGAGGGTGGTAGGGAGGCTGAGGGTGGTGGGGATGGTGGGGAGGCTGAGGGTGGTAGGGAGGGTGAGGAGGCTGAGAGTGGTAGGGAGGGTGATGAGGCTGAGGGTGGTGGGGAGGGTGGTGAGGCTGAGGGTGGTGGGGAGGGTGTTGAGGATGGCTGAGGGTGGTAGGGAGCGTGATGAGGCTGAGGGTGGTGGGGAGGGTGGTAGGGAGGCTGAGTGTGGTGGGGGTGAGAGAGCCTACCTTTAGTCCCTGGTGGTCCAGTGGGCTCCCTGGTGGTCCGGTGGCCACTGCTCCCGGTCTGCAGCTCCCCAGAGCTGCAGACCATGACATCTCGCGAGACCATCAGAGCGTTGCCGTGGTAACCCGCGGCAATGCTCTGATTGGCCGGTTTTCGCGAGACACATGGTCTGCAGCTCTGCACACTGCGGAGCTGCAGACCGGTGTCTGCGGTGGCTGGCCGGGCAGCCAGGAGGGGCCTCGCACCCGGCGGCATACCGGGCAAGCCGCCGGGCCCCCTCCTGATGTCAGGTCCTCGGTCAGTGACCGAGGACCTTACACAGTCTGCCCACAGGCGGTTTAGGCGGCCGCGAGGCCCCAGCCAGCGCAAGGCCTTAGGCGGCCGCCTAAACCGCCTAATTAGAGAGCCGCCTCTGAGTGGGGGCAGTGTGTGTATGGGGGTGTAGTGTTTGTATGGGAAGATGTGTGTATGGGGGTACAGCGGCGACATTGTTAGTATGGGGGTGCAGTGGGGGTAGTGTGTGTGGTGGGGCAGTGTGTGTGTGTGTAGTTGGGGGAGAGGGCTGAATAAAACAAATAAGTGTTTTTTTTTAAATTAAAAAACATATGCTTTATATACCCCCTCCCTTCTTACCTTTGCCCAAGGAGGGAAGGATATAAAGCATAATTTGTTTATTAAAAAAACAAAAACACTTATTTATAATTTACTTATAAATAGTATCCCCCCTCCCTTCTTACCTTTGCCCAGGGAGGGAGGATATCCATTGTGAAGCACTGGTGGTCCTCGTGGTAAATCTCCGGCGGTTCTAGTGGGGGAGTGAACTCTAGCCTGCCCCTCCTGGTTACCATGGGAACGCTCCATGCTAGAGAGAGGAGACCCGGCGGAGCTGCAGGCTCGAGCTCCCGGGTCTCCTCTCCCTCCTGTGACTGCTGATCAGCAATGTGTCTGTGGAGCGGTGAGGTAGATCTTTGATCTCCCTTACGGTCTTTGAAGGCACTTAGCAGAGCCATCGTTTGGATAGCACCGGCCCTGCAGGGCAGAGCATTGGCTCTCGAGCTGGCAATTGCCCCATTGCCCCTCCTGGATCCGCCACTGCTGCAGGGACTGAATATACTCACCAGAACAACTATATTAAGATGTAGTTGTTCTGGTGGCTATAGTCAGTCCCTGCAGTAAACACTCAATAATCCTTTATACTACAACTTTAACCCCACTCAATCTGTTAATCTTTTTAACACTAAACACCCTACTTAATCTAACTCTGCTGTTAACCTCTCTAACCTCAAACCCCCTCTTACCATAACCATTTATAATAACCCTGCATGCATTTATATAGCTGCATAAACTCACTATAGTGACAGAGTTAAACAAAATACATTACAAGCAGTTACAAAATATTCACATACAGACATTTATACATATGCATTTGTCAAAAATGAATATGCTTTTAGACTTGCAATGTCCAGTTAATAAATTAATTACACTTATTATATCTGCATTATTTTGGATTGGGGAGCTGGGTGCGCGTTATAATTTTGTGCCTACAGGCGCCTGACATGTAAATCTGACCCTGGTTATATCTGTTTCTCGTCAGCCTCCCCACACATTTAATTTATTTTTGTCCCCTTCTTTTCAGGGGAGCTAAAGAAAGTAGGACATAATTCTCCCTGACTATTTGATTGACAACCAGGGTGGAGTGTCCTAGTTAATTTATAAAAGTAATTATTTCTCATAGAAATCAGCACTTTTATAAACTGGGGTTAAACTAGGGTACTCCTCATTTAAAAAGGCTGAATTGCTTTTGGGGTTTGGAGTGGTCCTTTAACCCCTTAAGGAAACATGACGTGTGACATGTCATGATTCCCTTTTATTCCAGAAGTTTGGTCCTTAAGGGGTTAACTGGCTTGGAAAAAAGAGAATATCCACATTGTGGACAAATTGGGCAAATATATGAATTAGGAAGTGCACGCATACTCAAAAGAACAATGCATCGTACACTTATTAACCAAAATGATGTGGCAGAGAGAAAAAAAAAAAAGCATGCTAGATGTCAATATTTATGCTGTGAGATTGTTGGAGATATAATCCTAGAGTGCCCTCAACATGTTCTTTACCTGTGGCACAATAAAGTTGTTGCCCTTACTCTTCCCCTGTTGAGTGCTAAAGATGTGTGTGGTGTTCCTCTGTTAACACTTGCAGATACCTGGTTAGCCTACCCTCAGCCTGCACATGACAACACTGCTGTCAGTCTCGACAGCGAGTATTAAGGAAAAGAATAAACGTTAATTTGCCACATATGCTATATTATCATATGGAATATGCATACTGGGAACTGCAAACTTTCCTAAAGGAGAGTCCAAACTTTGGAAGAAGGCAGTAGGAGAAGAGATAAAATCACTGCACAAAAATAGAACTTGCACACTCACAAATCTGTCACCTGGACATAACAGTCATGCAAAATAAGCTGACCATTATTTAATTATGGACATGTTGATGAAGAGGACTTTATAGAAAGCAACATCATTCATTATATATTACCAGTGTGTTTGATAAACTGAACAGCAGGTGGAGCTTAAGCAAGCTAAAATGTCCCTTGCTTTATGTACTCTATGATAGCTAGAAGTACAGTTTGGGTTTGTTGTCTTTTTTTTTTTTTTTTTTTTTTTACGTAATCTTCTGATTATGACTTTTGTAGTGTTTTATGGTATTTTTGATCTAATACCTGACATCACCATTAAAGACCAGTGCCCTACATTAATGGATCACTCCAGACCCCTTAAACAACTTTAGCTTGCTTAAAAGCTTTATGTGAAAGGTGTTTTTTTTTTTTTTCAATAGAAAATTTAGTTTTTTTAAATGGCTTTCATCCAGACAACCGGTCCTGTTACTTACTGGAGGGGACTACATGGGGACTGGGTTTTACACATCTTTTACCCAGCATACATTGCTGTACCAAGGAGATACTTATCCCAGCATGCATTGCTAATGGGAGTATCCCTTGGTACAGAGGAATACAGTTTTTAGATTAAAATCCATAACTCCCATAATTTTCCTGTTATACAGCTGTTTAACCCTTTATTACATAGCTGGGACCTGGACGCACAGTTAAGTGAACTTGCGCCCAGATCCCAGAACAATTGACAGAATGCCGTTCAGTTTCCCTTATCAGGCTCAATTCGTTTAAACGATTGCCTGAGTTGAGGGAATAAAACTACCGAAAATGGTAAACTCCCGAATGGCTTGGAAGTCCAGCGGGGCTTGTGTTGCCGAGTAGCCGATTTTAGTTCCAGGCACTCAATGACAAAACCCCGCTGGCTTTCCGCGAACAAAGATGGCCGCCGCCTTGTGATCGGTACACGAATGGCGGCCACCTGTAACAAACCGCAATTAGCTTCGTTACAATGTTGCAAAGTACCTAATTGGAGACACACAACCGTCTATGGGTGGTCTCCCATTCGGTACTTTGCTTAACTCACGAACAGTGTGGGAATACACTGTTTGTGTAGATGTAGATTTAACATTAGCGGTATTCGTATGTTTGAACCACACGAATGCCGCATACATAGTAAAATACATAGCAAGAACATTACATTAGTCAGGTTACATCACAATTTACAGTCTCTTAGTTGCTGAATTTGCCACATTAATTAACTACAATTAGCGGGACCTGCCTGACAACCCATGCCAAAAGTATAGGGAATTTAATTTGTTAGCACTATATTTAACCCTATAACTTTCCAAGACACCATAAAACCTGCACATGGGGGGTACTGTTTTACTCGGGAGACTTTGCTGAACACAAATATTAGTGTTTCAAAACAGTAAAATGTATTACAACGATGATATCGCCAGTAAAAGTGAAGTTTTTTGCATATTTCACGCACAAACAGCACTTACACGGATGATATTATTGCTGTGATACTGTTTACTGTTTTGAAACACAAATATTTGTGTTCTGTGAAGTCTCCTGAGTACAACAGTACCCCTCATGTACAGGTTTTATGGTGTTTTCAAAAGTTACAGCGTCAAATATAAGGCTTGTGTTTCATTTTTTTCACATTAAAATTCGCCAGATTGGTTACGTTGCCTTTGATCCCCTATGGTAGCCCAAGAATGAAAATTACCTCTATGATGGCAACCATTTGCAATAGTAGACAACCCAAGGTATTACAAATGGGGTATGTCCAGTGTTTTTTCTAGTAGCCACTTAGTCACAAACACTGGCCAAATGTGAAATTTTTTGCATTTTTCACACGCAAACAAATACTAACGCTAACTTTGGCCAGTGTTTGTGACTAAATGGCTACTAAAAAAGACTGGACATACCCCATTTGCAATACCTTGGGTTGTCTACTATTGCAAATGGTATGCCATTATGGGTGTAAATTTAATTCCTGGGCTACTATACAGTCTCAAAGGCAACGTAACCAATCTGGCGAATTTCAATTTCAAATGTAACGTGCTATATTTGACCCTGTAACTTCCCAAAACACCATAAAACCTGTACATACTGTACTGTACATACGTACTGTTTTACACGTGAGACTTTGCTGAATACAAATATGTGTATTTTATTGCAGTAAAAGCAAACAGTATTATGGCATTGACAGTTAAAATGTCATGTAGAACTAAAAAAAATAACAACATTTCTTATTTTCTCCCATGTTTTTCATATTAATTTATTTTTCATAGCTAAATATTTGATATTAAATGAAAGCCCTGTTTCCCCTGAATAAAATGATATATAATAAGGTGGGTGCATTTAATATGAAAGAGGTGAATTACGGTTGGACAGACATATAGTGCAAATGCCAGGTTTTGTTTACGTTTTGTTTTGTTCACAACGTGTACATTTGTCACAGTCCTTAAGGGGTTAATCCCAGAAATTGTGAAAATGTTAACAGTGTTGTATTATTTTTGTAAACAATACAATATATAAAGAAACAAAGAGCTCACTCTGAATAATTTATTAATACTTTATTTCTTATATATTAAATGCTAACATTGCATTTGGAATCTTGCTGAATTGGTCGTTCACCCTGAGTATCTAGGGAAATTGCAGTAATCAAAATGAATTTAAAATAAAACAACGTTTTCATTACTAGCATATTCCTACATGCTCAGGGCAAGCGACCAACTCACCAATATTCCATTTACCATTGGTTGTAATTATTACATAAATTATTCAAACTGTTCTATATGGCTGTATAGCTTGTTAACCCCTTCACTATTGAGTATTTTCCAAAATTGCATGCATTCGTAATATTGTGGCACTTTTGATGTGTTTGTTCCACCATAATTTAAAACTTTCTCTTAAAGTGCACTTATATGTATTATAAATACTTTTTTAGACCATATATAGGGCATTTATCTGATGGTGTATCTGTATGTATAGTACAACATCACATATGAATAAAATGACAGAGAAAAAAATGACAAATCAAATTTTTTACACATAGTTACATAGTAATCTAGATTGGGAAAAAAAACTCAAGTCCATTTAGTTATTTAACTTTTAAAAGCCATTTGTTTGTGTTGCTGATCCAAAGGAAGGCAAAAAAAAATGACTGAGGCAATTTACAATTTATCGCAATAAGGGGATAAAAATCCTTATTGACTTGGTAATGGCAATCAAATTTCTCCTTGGATAAACAACCTGTTCACACATATTGACCTGTTCACGTTAATTATTCCTTGAATATTATGTTTTTGCAAGAAAATTCTGGTATTTTTTTTTTATTATCTATTGTTATATTAACATCAACCCTGTGCCATAATTGGAGAGGGTTTTCAACCTGAATCCCCACCCAACGAGGGCATAACAACAGATGTAACATGATCCTAGAAAGGCTAGCAAATCCTTGGACAAGACTACCGAAGATCACTGGAAAACTACCACCAGACAGTTAATGATGCACTGTCCACAATCCCAACTTGCACCATCACAGAGACCAACAGCTGCTTAACTACCAGATCAGGCACAAGAAAACCATGGAAACTCCTGTTAGGCATGGTAGCCTCCAATGGCATATGAGTCAATATATGAGCAATACTCAGAAGGCGATAAGTATTGCTCATATATTGAATCATAGGGCATGGAGCCTATGACACAATGCCACACACATGGATACTGGAATGCTTGGCTCTCTACAAGGTCAACAAGACAATAAGAGCCTTCATCACTTTTTCCACTTGTCCATCGCTGGACAAGTGGAAAACAACTCTAGAAGCCAGTTCCAGGACAATAACACAAGTGAACATCAATTGTGGCATATACCGAGTTGATGCACTATCTCCAATGCTGTTCTGCATAGACCTAAACCCCCTTAGCCAGATCATCAAGAAGAGTGGATACGGATACAGGTTCAAGAGTGGAGCTATCATCAACCACCTTCTCTACATGGACAACATCAAGCTGTATGCCAAGAATGAGCGGGTCATTGACTCACTGATCCACCAAACTACTATAAACAGCAAGGACGTTGGAATGTAATTTGGACTAGAGAAGTGTGGGTGGATGATAGCAAAAAGAGGGAAGATGATAAGGACAGAAGGAGTTCAAGTTCCAGAAGGCCAAATAGAAGAACAAGATCCAATTCATCAAAGCATATATCCTACCGGTCATCAGATACCCAGCTGAAATAATAACCTGGCCAAGAGAAGAACTGGTCACCATGGATGTCAACACCCAGAAACTACTGACTATGAATGGAGGATTCCCAAAATTCAGCACCCACAGAACTGTACATCAGTCGGAAGGCAGGGGGTCTGGGCCTGATGAGTATCAAGGCCGCACTTGACAAGTACATCACGAAGATTGTTTGCAATTATAATCTGCTAAGGGAATGCCTGAGACAACAACAGATAGAGGATGCAGAAAAAGAGGATGTTCCTGGGCAAGACAAACCTCTCCATCTGGTGTACAACTGGCAGATAGTGGATGTGGCTCACATGACAAAATCCCACCAGTGGTTGGAAAAGGTGAGACTGAAAGACAGTACTGAGGCACTAATCCTAACAGCACAGGAACAGACTATCAGCACCAGATCAATAGAAGCTGAAGTCTATCACACCAGGCAAGACCCAAGGTGCAGACTGTGCAAAGAGGCCTCTGAGACAGTCCAGCACCTAGTAGCCGGATGCAAGATAGCAGGAACAGCATACACAGAGAGACACAACCAAGTTGCTGGGATTGTGTACCGAAACATCTGCACTGAATATGGATTGTACCTGCCTAAGTCCAGATGGGAGATGCCACAAAGGGTAGTTGAGAATGACAGGGCTAAGATCCTGTGGGACTTCAAGATCCAGACAGAGAAGCATCACGACATTGTGATGGTAGAAAAGGAACTGCAGTTGTGTTGGATGTGGCAAGTTTAAAGGGTAATCCAGACGTGGACCCCTTGCTCACCGTGCCTAGAGAGATATCAGCTATGCCTCAGTGATGATGCCTAACAAGGCTGAAACAATTGTCTAGGGTTGCTGTATCTCTCGTGCAGAGGGAACTTGCTGGCTTTTCGGATCTGGACTGCCCGTATGGGTGGGACCAGTCTGATATGTTTCAGAGATGTTCTCTCTGTAATGGCACAAGATGAGCTAAAACCATCTTGAGATCTGAGCGGGGACCCACCGAAGGGCAGGCTATTTCAGCTGCTGCCCGTTCTCAGTATTCGCTTGCGCCCTGTTTTTTTGTTTTTTTTTGAATATCCAGTGACTATAACATCCGGAAGAAGGAACATGTGAAGATGGAGAAATACCAAGGACTGAAAGAAGAGGTAGAAAGGATGTGGAAAATAAAGACAGTAGTAGCCCCAGGTGTGATAGGAGCACTAGGAGCTGTGTCTTCCAAGTTGGGGGAGTGGCTTCAACAGATCCCAGGTGGGACATCTGAGATAGCTGTCCAGAAGAGTACAGTTATAGAAACAGCTAAGATACTGCGCAGAACCCTCAAACTCCCAGGCCACTGGTAGAAGACCCAAGAACGAGTAATAAACATTCCACCCAGGAGGAGTGAGGAAATGAAAAAAAACAAAACAAAATTAATAAATATATATATATATATATATATATATATATATATATATATATATATATATACATATATGTATATATATATATATATATATATATATATATATGTATATCATGTATAGAGGAATTAACTGCTCAGCACAGTGTCTGTATACAGAGTGATTCACTTTACAAAACAGTGTGACAGGGTGACTGTGTGTGTGGGGTGAGTGTGACAGAGAGACTGTGCATGTGAGATTAGTGTGACAGGAGTACTGTGCATTGGGATGAGAGTGACAGGATGACTGTATGTGAGAGATGAGTGAGATTCACACACACTCTGACAAAGATTTACACACTCATAATCAACTGATATATTTTTTTCCACAGCCAATATCGATACCAATTATCGGTCGCCTTTCGGGTCGATTGTCGATACTTGGTGCAGACATGCTGTACATTTAAAGTTAAAAAAAAAAATTTCTGCACAAATCTGGCATTAACTGAGCTTGCTGTCACACAACAATCACACTCCTATCACTCTCAGGCAGCCAGTACATGCTGGGATCCGTGAGATTCCAGCATGTACAGTGGTGTTACTGATAGGAGTTTGATTGCTCTCAGGCAGCAATCACACTCTTAGCACTATGTTAGCCAGCCCAGTACATTAAAGTTTATTCATGGTCTCACCTCCATGCATTCAGCTGAGCTCCACTTGTGGTGACTCACAGAAAGGGTTGAAATGAGGACACGTGTGCTTCATTAAATGGTAGCTAGAGTTTCCGGATGCAGAAATTACTGGGAGAGGTAGTCGGTAAATTACAAGGTCAATAACAATTATTGGTAAAATGCTGAATATTGGCTCTAATAATTGATGGAGCTAATAATCGGTCTATGCCTATCTCACTCACAGATTTACACACTCTCACAGATTCACACGTACTCTCACAGATGCAAACACTCACAAATTCACTGACAAATTAACACACAATCACAGATTCAAACACAAACTCATAGATGAGCCCAAATAGGCTTCTTACAGGCCAATGATAGGTCATAAGAAGAGCTGGCAGCTCCTGAAATCAGTGGCAGATTCATGCCAAATCACTCCTGGAAATATACAGTGACAGAGCTGCATTACAAGTTTCCTATACTGCAGGTGAAGCTGCCAAGCCCACAAGCAAATGCTAATCTACAAATTGCCAACATGGTTTTTATGAACCCCCTCCCTTAACCTACTCATCTTCTCTAAAATTCACTTTCTTTTGTTAAGAAGCATATTACATTGTTTACTTCTCATGTGAAACCAGTGGCATAACTACTGTCGGGGCAGGCGGTGCACCGGGGCCCACACCCTGAGGGGGGGTTCCCATCGGGTGGCCCATACACTTATGGCCAGCCGATGGATATTTCTAAAAAGATGCCCGGTCGAGTACCACAGCCTTTTAAGATCCTGACCAGGCCCCTTTCACATCGGCATGCTGGGAGGAAGTGAGATCAGATCACTTCCTCCCAGCTACAGGAAAAGCCGCGAGGGAGAGGAGTCACTGAAGGAGTGGGAGGAGGCAGCACAAGAGGTGGGGGAGAGGCCCAGCTCCAGACCTACACTCTCATCAGACTGAGCCAGCAGCAAGACTCCAGGTAAGCCTAAAAAGTCTGACAGTATTTATGTGTGTATTTATGTATCAGTTAGTGTATGTGTGTGTGCCAGTCTGTGTGTCAGAGTGTTTGCATGTGACAGTGTGTGTATCTGTGTGTCAGCATGTTTGTATCTGTCAGTTTGTGTATGTGTCAGTGTTTTGTATGTGCCAGTGTGTTTGTGTGTGTCAGTGTGTTTGTATGTGTCAGTGTGTGTATCTGTGTGTCAGGGTGTTTGCATGTGTCAGTGTGTATCTGTGTGTTGAGGTGTTTATATGTCTCAGTGTTTGTATCTGTGTGTTGAGGTGTTTATATGTGTCAGGGTGTGTATCTGTGTGAAACATAGAAACATAGAAACATAGAATGTGACGGCAGATAAGAACCATTCGGCCCATCTAGTCTGTCCAATTTTCTAAATGCTTTCATTAGTCCCTAGCCTTATCTTATAGTTAGGATAGCCTTATGCCTATCCCACACATGCTTAACCCCTTAAGGACCAAACTTCTGGAATAAAAGGTAATCATGACATGTCAGACATGTCATGTGTCCTTAAGGGGTTAAACTCCTTTACTGTGTTAACCGCTACCACTTCAGCTGGAAGGCTTTTCCATGCATCCACTACCCTCTCAGTAAAGTAATACTTCATGATATTATTTTTAAACCTTTGCCCCTCTGTTTTAAGACTATGTCCTCTTGTTGTGGTAGTTTTTCTTATTTTAAATATAGTCTCCTCCTTTACTGTGTTGATTCCCTTTATGTATTTAAATGTTTCTATCATATCTCCCCTGTCTCATCTTTCCTCCAGGCTATACATGTTAAGTTCCTTTAACCTTTCCTTGTAAGTTTAATCATGCAATCCATGAACCAGTTTAGTAGCCCTTCTCTGAACTCTGTCTAAAGTATCAATATCCTTCTGGAGATACGGTCTCCAGTACTGCGTACAATACTCCAAGTGAGGTCTCACCAGTGTTCTGTACAATGGCATGAGCACTTCCCTCTTTCTATTGCTAATACCTCCCCATATATAACCAAGCATTCTGCTAGCATTTCCTGCTGCTCTAATACATTATCTGCCTACCTCATCAGAAATAGTTACCCCTAAATCCCTTTCCTCTGATGTTGAGGTTAGGACTCTCAAATATTCTGTACTCTGCCCTTGTGTTTTTACGTCCAAGATGCATTATCTTGCACTTATCCACATTAAATGTCAGTTGCCACAACTCTGACCATTTTTCTAGTTTACCTAAATCATTTGCCATTTGGCTTATCCCTCCTGGAACATCAACCCTGTAACATATCTTAGTATCATCAGCAAAAATACATTCCTAACCATCAAGACCTTCTGCAATATTACTAATAAAAATATTAAAGAGAATGGGTCCAAGTACGGATCCCTGAGGTACCCCACTGGTGACAAGCCCATGCTTCGAATATACTCCATTGACTACAACCCTTTGTTGCCTGTCACTCAGCCACTGCATTACCCATTCAACAATATTGGAAACCAAACTTAAAGATTGCAGTTTTTTTATAAGCCTTCTATGTGCAACAGTGTCAAAGCCTACTGAAATCTAGGTAAGCAATGTCTACTGCACCACCCCAATCTATTATTTTAGTTACCCAATCAAAAAAAATCAATAAGATTAGTTTGGCATGATCTCCCTGAAGTAAACCCATGTTGTCTCTGATCTTGAAATCCATGTGATCTTGGATATTCAACAATCCTATCCTCCCTACTACCTTTCTTGTGAATGGGCACAACATTCTCTAACTTCCAATCTTCTGGGACTACTCCTGTTAACAACGATTAGTTAAAAAAAATCTGTTAATGGTTTTGCTAGTACACTACTAAGCTATTTTAATAACTATGGGTGTATTCCATCAGGTCCCATTGACTTATTTGTCTTTACTTTTGACAGTTGAAATAGAACCTCTTCCTCTGTAAACGCACATGTAACAAATGACTCATTTGTCCTTTTTCCTAACTGAGGCCGCTTTCCTTCATTTTCATCTGTATTTAAATCTTCAAAATACAGCCATCCATATTGTGACCCAAATGTATAGACAGTCAGTGAGTGTGTGATTTTTTGGACAAACAATCCGAAGCCCACACTCTTTGACACACATAAACGCTGGAAGAGGAAAATAATGACTGAAGGAGCTGGAGGAGGACTATAACCGAAACGAACAGAAGACAAGGACAACAGACCAGTGAACTGACCAACCACCATTTTACTACAACAGATCCACTTGTTTGTGCATTTTTGGTTCTTTTATTTTGTTAAGGTCCTGGAAACATAACTACTACATCACATTTGCAAACAGTTTGACAGGGTCCAGAATGGCAACAATCCCTTTCTCTATGTGTGCAATATTAGTAGAACACTAGTGTCCACTACCCTTCGTGAAGTAAGTATTAGGCTGAGAACACCTGCATGCAACAGGACATTTCTTACTTTTGATCTTTAAGATTTTTAGTACATAGCTCCCTATTATGTTTCCTTAAATAAATATGGCACAGGCTACCAAAGATCACAAGGTTGAGGACGCATAATCCAATTAGTTTGAATTTCTTTAAATAAAGTAAAACTAATTGCTGTGTTTCGGACCAAACTAATCGTGCAATGGCTGAAATTCGATTCAGAGCGGGACACCAAGAAAAGTTAAGACAGTACAGGACCCTAAAACCAGGAATGTATTGCTGAGATCAGAGCTGTTGAGAGGCTTGGAAGCACAAAAGTAATTTGGGAATTTGTGTAAATTTGTTAAGAGAATTAAGGTTTTTGATGTCACCACAAATTACATTTACACGTTAGAGTTACAGCAGGAATATGTAAGATTGGAATACTAGTCTACTAGCTCCTATGAAAACTGTGAAAATGTGCCATAATTTACAAGGTGTACTAAAAGGGTGTTTTGTCCTTCGAGAAGAAGTATTTTTGGGCTCATGCACTAAACACTAAAAGAACGCAGCCTATGTAAAAAGTAATTTATTTCCCTCTAGTATTTAGCTTTGCCTCTATATACTTGAGTCTTTTCAGACATCTTTGTGTGTCATGCAAATATCCATAGGGTAATAAAAATAGATGGTTGTGTAATTAGCATGCTGTCAGGGCCGGCCTTAGGGGTGTGCGAGCTGTGCGGCCGCACAGGGCGCCATGGAGCAGGGGGTGCCGTGGTTTAAAAAAAAAAAAAAAAAAAAAAATTTTTTTTTTTTTTTTTTTTTTAACATTTGCAGCGGGGGCGGAGCTTACCGTGCGGCGGGGGCGGAGCTAAAAGCGCCGGAAAACTGCTGCAGGGGAAGCAGGAAGGAGTCCCTGCTTCCCCACCAAACAGTCACCAGGAGCTGCACTGCCTCCACAATGAACTCCACAGGTAACTGTGGGATTGTCAGGTGAGTGTGACTCTCTGCCTGTGTTTATTACTGTCTGTGTGTGTATGACTGTCTGCCTGTGTGTGTCTGTGTGTATGACTGTCTGCCTGTGTGTGTGTGTCTGTGTATGACTGTCTGCCTCTGTGTGTGTCTGTGTGTATGACTGTCTGCCTCTGTGTGTATCTGTCTGTATTACTGTCTGCCTATGTGTGTATCTGCCTGTATTACTGTCTGCCTCTGTGTGTGTCTGTGTGTATTACTGTCTGTCTGTGTGTATGACTGTCTGCCTCTGTGTGTGTCTGTGTGTATGACTGTCTGCCTCTGTGTGTGTCTGTGTGTATGACTGTCTGCCTCTGTGTGTGTCTGTGTGTATTACTGTCTGTGTCTGTGTGTATGACTGACTGTCTGCCTGTGTGTGTCTGTGTGTGTGAGACTGTCTGCCACTGTGTGTCTGTGTGTATTACTGTCTGCCTCTGTGTGTCTGTGTGTATTACTGTCTGCCTCTGTGTGTGTGTGTCTGTGTGTATGACTGTCTGCCTCTGTGTGTATGACTGTCTGCCTCTGTGTGTATGACTGTCTACCTCTGTGTGTGTGATTGTGTGTATGACTGCCTCTGTGTGTATGGCTGTCTGCCTCTGTGTGTATGGCTGTCTGCCTGTGTGTGTCTGTGTGTATGGCTGTCTGCCTGTGTGTGTCTGTGTGTATGACTGTCTGCGTGTTTGTCTGTGTGTATGACTGTCTGCGTGTGTGTGTGTGTGTATGACTGTGTGTGTCTGTGTGTATGACTGTCTGCCTCTGTGTGTATCTGTCTGTATTACTGTCTGCCTCTGTGTGTGTCTGTGTGTATTACTGTCTGTCTGTGTGTATGACTGTCTGCCTCTGTGTGTGTCTGTGTGTATGACTGTCTGCCTCTGTGTGTGTCTGTGTGTATGACTGTCTGCCTCTGTGTGTGTCTGTGTGTATTACTGTCTGTGTCTGTGTGTATGACTGACTGTCTGCCTGTGTGTGTCTGTGTGTGTGAGACTGTCTGCCACTGTGTGTCTGTGTGTATTACTGTCTGCCTCTGTGTGTCTGTGTGTATTACTGTCTGCCTCTGTGTGTGTGTGTCTGTGTGTATGACTGTCTGCCTCTGTGTGTATGACTGTCTGCCTCTGTGTGTATGACTGTCTACCTCTGTGTGTGTGATTGTGTGTATGACTGCCTCTGTGTGTATGGCTGTCTGCCTCTGTGTGTATGGCTGTCTGCCTGTGTGTGTCTGTGTGTATGGCTGTCTGCCTGTGTGTGTCTGTGTGTATGACTGTCTGCGTGTTTGTCTGTGTGTATGACTGTCTGCGTGTGTGTGTGTGTGCATGACTGTGTGTGTCTGTGTGTATGACTGTGTGTGTCTGTGTGTATGAATGTCTGCGTGTGTGTGTGTGTGTATGACTGTGTGTGTCTGTGTGTATTACTGTCTGCCTCTGTGTGTGTCTGTGTGTATTACTGTATGTGTGTGTGTGAGACTGTCTGCCTTTGTGTGTCTGTGTGTGTGTGTATGACTGTCTGCCTGTGTGTGTGTGTGGATGTCTTCCTGTGTGTGTGTATGGCTGTCTGACTCTGTGTGTGTGTGTGTGTGTCACATACAACCAATACACGCATATCATGCACTGTTAATACACCCATTACAAATATCACACATAGCATACATATCACACACAGTCATCACACCTACTATCACATACACAGACAACACAAACATTACAGCATACATGGATGACGGGGGGAGGGGGGGGGGGCGCTGTGAAGATTTTTCGCACAGGGCGTCAAAATGCCTAAGGCCGGCCCTGCATGCTGTCACAAAGCTGACACATTCTGTGCAGACCCTAGTGGTATCTCAGCTGTAAGTGTGAATTGCATTATACTTAGGTGAGCGAAATAGAGCGGTGAAAGCATGCCTGCAGGCACAAAGTTAAAGGAATACTTCCCTAATGCCTAGGAATTGCTAGCATGAATATGAATTTAAGCTACAGAGCAAAACACTGTGTGCTTCGAGTTTAGCACATTCAAGCTTCCAAAACACCTAAAAATACATTTTAAAGGTACAACTTAGAGGCAGGTATTTGTACATATATTGAATTTTTCCTTAAATGTTTCCCTATATCAACTCTGAATGTGTTACAATCAATTAAACGTACCTTTATTCCTGCGCTGGGAGAGTCTTTGCTCTGACCCAGTCCACCTTCTGGGTAGTGATCATTATTGATCAATTCAAATGTTTTTCAAAGAGAAGCACACAGTGCATGTGTGGCAATTGGTTAAAGAAAGCATTGACACAATTGCTTCTCTATGAGAAGCACTTCCGCTTTGAACTATAGTTCCCTGCCCCCTTCCTCAGCCCCGATACCCTACCCTTCAAAGTGAGTGATGCAGCAAACCTCTCCAGACTGTCTGCTTGATAGCTGGAAGGTGTCACTATTGGGATTTATAAAAGCACCAATGTCTCTTGAAATCAGTTCTGCAGGGACATGCTGTTAACTCCTACAGTATTTCTTCAATCTTTGAGAGCACGTGCTCTATTATCCTGAGCACAGTAAATAAAAGTCCTATTAAAAATACCAATTTAAACATCATAATCTCACATTCTGAACCGAAAAGCAAAGGCTTATTAAATAAGATACCAATTCAAAGATATTGGATTTCACTCATTGTTATGAACGAGGTTCTTCAACTATCCCTTAAACACCAGGTAGCAATTTATTGAAGGCCTGATATATACAAAAATAAATACTAAGTGTGTATAAGTTTGTTTATTCATACAGTTATCCTGTTTAAATCAAAACAAACAGTGAGAAAGACCTTCCTGAGAGGTACCTTGCCCCAAATAAAATGTTATTTTGAGTCAAATGAACATTAATTGTCCGACATACGGACAGATCATAGATCAATGATCATTACTACACTCATTCTGTTGTGTATCTCAAAAACTATAAGCCCCCAGTACTTTAACCCACTTAAAACCATTATATCTGTAAAGTATCTGATCCCTTGTTATTCTTTGAAAAACAAATGGTGACTTAAACATTGGAATGGTCAAATATACTTTGCACTCAATGGAACAGTTAGTAGGTCTATCAAAAAATCATTTCCATTAAATAAGTAAAAAATTTAAACTGCAAGCATTATCGATTATGCTTTATGTGGTAAGAAAAAGCTCTATGTGGAACCTGTCATTTTTCGGGCCATTTTCTTCGCAGTTTTTCTAAAATTCCTGGAATCCACAATACTCACAGCCCACCTGCGTCTACTATAAATCATGCTGGGGAGAAATCTATTTCTTGTATATACACTTAATGGCCTTGCCACACTATACAGAGGACATGTGCAATTCGTTTCGGTCCGAATGTTAATTCGGATTAATTTCGGCAATTCGTACATTCGGATGCTTCCGAATGTCCGAATTGCCAAATTGACGAATTTCTGAAGTGCCGAAGTAGAGGGTTGGGGTAGGGGTAGAGTTAGGGTTAGGAGTAGGGGTAGGGTTAAGGTAAGGGTTAGGGGTAGGGTTAGGGTTACAGGCAGTGTTAGGTGTAGGGTTAGGGATAGGGTTACGGTTAAGTTTAGGGTTAGTGGTAAGGATAGGGGTACAGTTAGTGTTAGAGGTAGGGTTAGGGGTAGGGTAAGGGAATTGCCGAAGTCCTAAATTCCAGAAGTGCTAAAGTGCCAAAGTCCTGAAGGGCCGAATTGCCGAGGTCCCGAATTTCAGTAGTGCCAAACTGAACCGAAGTGCCAAAGTGCTGAATTTCGGAAGTCCCGAACCAAATTTATTGCCCATGCACATCCCTACTATACAGTGAGTGACTTAGAGTTCTGGGGTACAGGATAATTACCCCAAACCAAATAATCCTGTTCCTCAGCTCTGAGCTGCTTACTGGACAAGCACTACAGGATAAAACTGAACATGACCTGACAAAAAAAAAAAGAGGGACTTTATTCAATAAGTGACAAGTGGCCCTGGAATGAGGCACCTGTGACAGGGAGGGGTGTGATACCAGGGAGCTTGCCTGGACTTTTGGTTTCATATTTATATATGAAACCAAGAGGGCTGCACTCATCTTAACATTCATACATAATAGGGTGCTGCTGGGGCCAATTCTTACAACATACAAGATCTAGCGCACTCACTCATTTCCTAAATAAACAATTTCAAAACTTACAGAATGTACCGTATATACTCGAGTATATACCGACTTTTTCAGCACATATTTTATGCTGAAAAAGCCCCCCTCGGCTTATACTCGAGTGAGGGTGAGCTGATTCGTCAGTGTTGAGGAGGGGGAGCGGGGTTTGATGCAGCTCCAGCGGTTCTCCACTCGGTATGGCGATGGTTAAACGCAGCAGGATTGTTGTGCTCGGAGCCCCCAGAGCAGGTAAGTGGCCGTGAAATGGGTAGTTTCACATTTGGTATCTGACAGAGGAGATTGAGTCAATGGGAAGAGAGATGGCAGGGAAGGAAGAGTGAATAAAAGAATAAATGGCAATGAGAGAAAAGTGAATAAAAAAGGGAGATGGTCGGGAGAAATTGTGAATGGAAGGAAATGGTAGACAGAAGGATAGTATATATTGGAGGAGACAAAAGGTAAATAGCATGAAAGTAAAACAGTTGGCAGGGGAGGGAGAGAAAACACAGATAGTCATGTCAGAGAGAGTAAAAATTAGAATTTATGAAATGGTAGAGGACACAGATTGAATAAAAAGCTGTGTATAAAGGATGGAAGATGTTAACACATGAAATTATAAGATTATGTATTTTTTTTTTATTTAAATCAGCACCTTTATTAACCCCTTAAGGACACAACTTTATAAGATGAACATACACTTAAAGGACACAGGCAACTTTTGCATTTTTTGCTGTTTGTGTTCAACTGCAAATTTTGAAAATTTACCAGTAGCTGCTGCATTTCGAACCCTAAGCTTATACTCAAGTCAATACGTTTTTCAATTTTTCTGTGGTAAAATTAGATGCCTCGGTTTATATTCAGGTCAGCTTATACTCAAGTATATATGGTAATTGTTTTTGTTTTTTTAAGAACACACCTAACCTAGAAAAAAAAGTGAGGGCTTAGTTAAAGTATATGATCATACTTGCGTAAACCTGCAACAATGCCAATGTACCTCACAAAGTCTGCCTCTGTGATGGTGACATTATAGTATAGGAAATGTATGATAATCTATGGAAAATGCAATAGTTTTCTTAATAATTCAGTAATAATCACTGGACAGTTACTGAACAGTATTTATCAATATCTGTCTGTCTATCTATCAATCAATCAAAATATGATCATATTAAGTACATGTGCCCAGCTTTTGATACATAAAACTCGACTTGGATGTCAAGACCCAGAAACTACTCACTATGTATGGAGGATTCCACTGAAATCCAGTCAGGGACTGATGATTGTCAAGGTTACAGTCCTGGATGAAACACAGAGCATCCACAAGTAGATGGCTCCAAAAGATGAACTGCTAAGGAATACCTGAGACTAAAACAGAATATGGGTTGGACCTCCCAGATGGGAGATACCACGATGAGTAGTTGAGAATTTCAGATCCAGACAGACAAGCAAGTACTGGCCAACCAACCTGACAAGGAATGGAAGACTGCAGTCGCGGTGTATGTGTCAAAACCCAGTGACTATAACATCAGGAAGAAGGAACATGAGAAGGTGAACAAATACCATGGACTAAAAGCAGAGCTAGAAAGAATGTGGAAAGTCAAGGCAGTAGTAGTCCCAGCTGTGATAGGAGCACTCGGGGCTGTGACTATAAAGTTGTGGGAGTCAGATTCCAGGTGGGACATCTAAGATTGATGTCCAGAAGAGTGCAGTTCTAGGAAAACATAAGTTACTGCGCAGAACCCTCAGACTCCCAGGCCTCTGATAGAGAACCTAAGAATGAGGAATAAATATTTAATAATTACATTTCATTGGTGGTAGTATTCAGGGGCAGGCTTGGACAGGGAGCAGGGAGGCAATTGCGCCCCAGACCACCTTAAATTCAGTGCCGTGCACATCCAGCAAAAAAAGGAAAAATCCGAATCCCCTGCCTTTGGCTGGGGACTCGAATTTTTCAACTTACCTCTCTCCCTGCAACGTGCAGCCAGTGGAGTCCGCCAGCCTCTCCTGATGATGTCAGGAGGAGGGGGCATGACTTATATTGCTCTTCTACCAGGGCCGATGGGAAGTCTGGGAGAAGAGCAGAGGAAGTCACGCCCCCTCCTCCTGACATCATCAGGAGAGGCCGACTTCACTGGCAGCTGTATGCTGGCTGATGCTCCTGCTGGCTCCTGATCCTGGCTTCTGGTTCCTGGCTCCTCCCACCCCTCCCTGGCCTAAGGTAAGTATCAGGGAGGGGGGAATACACTTTTATTTTTTTTATTTTTTTATCCCCCTGCTCAGCCCCTGTCCCCTTCCTCAACCCCTATCCCCTTCCTCAGCCCATGTCCCCCTTCCTCAGCCCATGTCCCCCTTCCTCAGTCCTGTCCCTTTCCTCAGCCCTGTTCCCTTGCTCAGCCCCTGTCCCTTTGCTCAGCCTGTCCATTTGCTCAGCCCCTGTCCCCTTGCTCAGCCCTGCCCCCCTTCCCCTGTCCCTTTCCTCAGTCCTGTTGCCTTCCTCAGCCCCATCCCCTTCCTCAGCCCCTGTCCCCTTCTTCAGCCCCTGTTCCTTTCCTTAGCCCCTGTCCCTTTCCTCAGCCCCTGTCCATTTCCTCAGCCCTGTCCCCCTACTCAGCCCCTGTCCCCTTTTATCAGCCCCTGCCCCCTTTTATCAGCCCTGATACCCTTCCTCAGCCCCGATACCCTTCCTCAGCCCCGATACCCTTCATCAGCCCCTGTCCTTTTCCTCAGCCCTGTCGCCTTCCTCAACCCATGTCCCCTTCTTCAGCCCCTGTCCTTTTGCTCAGCCCTGTCACCTTCCTCAGCCCATGTCCCCTTCTTCAACCCCTGTCCTTTTCCTCAGCCCCTGTCACTTTTCTCAGCCCCTGTCCATTTCCTCAGCCCCTACTCAGCCGCTGTCTGCCTTTTTTCAGCCCCTGCCCCCCTTCCTCAGCCCTGATACCTTTCCTCAGCCCCTATCCCCTTCCTTAGCCCTGTCCCTTTCCTCAGCCCCTGTCTCCTTACTCAGCCTCTGCCCCTTTACTCAGCCCCTGTCTCCTTACTCAGTCCCTGTCCCTTTCCTCAGCCCCTGTCCCTTTCCTCAGCCCCTGTCCTTTTGCTCAGCCCCTGTCCTTTTGCTCAGCCTCTGTCCTTTTGCTCAGCCTCTGTCCCCTTGCTCAGCCCCGTCCTCTTGCTCAGTCCCTGTCCTTTTGCTCGGCCCCTGTCCCTTTGTTCAGCCTCTGTCCCCTTGCTCATCCCCTGTCCTCTTGCTCAGCCCAGTCCCCTTCCCCCCGTCCCTTTCCTCAGTTACTCTCTCCTTACTCAGCCCCTGTTCCCCTTCCTCAGCCCCTGTCCCCCTTCCTCAGCCCTGTCCCCCTTCCTCAGCCCTGTCACTTTGCTCAGCACCTGTTCCCTTCCTCAGCCCCTAACCCCTTCCTCAGCCCCTGCCCCCTTCCTCAGCCCCAGTCCCTCTTCCTCAGCCACTGTCCTCTTACTCAGCCCATGTCCTCTTACTCAGCCCCTGTCCTCTTACTCAGCCCCTGTCTTCTTACTCAGCCCCTTTCCCCTTACTCAGCACCTGTCCCCTTGCTCAGTCCCTGTCCCCTTGCTTAGCCCCTCTCCCCTTCCTCAGCCCCTGTAACCCTTACTCAGCACCTGTCCCTTTGCTCAGCCCCTGACCCTTTGCTCAGTCCCTGTCCCCCTTCCTCAGCCCCTGTCCTCCCCTCTCAGCTCCTGCCTCCCCAGCTCCTGTCCCTCCCCCCTCTTAGCTCCTGCCCCCTCACAGCTCCTGTCCCCTTTCTTAGCCCCATGCCCCCCACCACAGCCCTTAGCCACCACAGCCCCCCTTCTCAGCTCCTCTCCCCCAATTGCAATGTATATCTCCCACACCACAGCCCATTCCCAAATTGTAGCCATCAACCTACTTCAGACCCTATCCCCCACTACATTTCCTAACCCCCCAATTACAGCTCTTACCCTCCACTACAGCCCCTGCCCCCCACTACAGCCCGTAGCCCCCTACTACAGCCCTGTCCCCTTACTCAGCCCCTGTCTACTGGTTTTAAAAGTGTAAAGTGTGTGTGTGTGTGTGTGTGTGTATGTGTGTGTATGAGAATGTCTGTATGTGTCAGTATGTCTCTGTGTGTGTGCCAGCATGACTCTGTGTGTGTGCCAGTATGTCTCTGTGTGTGTGCCAGTATGTCTGTCTGTGTGTGTGTCAGTATGTATGTGTGTGTGTGCAAATATGTCTCTGTGTCTGTGCCAGTTTGTCTCTGTGTGTGTGTCAGCCAGTATACCTGTGTGTGAATGTGTGTGTGTGTGTGTGTGTGTCAGTACGTCTGTCTGTCTGTCAGTGAGTGTGTGCATGTGCCTGTCAGTAAGTGTGTATTTGTCAGTGTGTGTCAAATCAGCGAGTGTGTGTGTGCTTGTCAGTAAGTGTGTCTGTTTAGGTGACTGTCCCCCCTTTAAATCACATGGGAAAAGTGTTTTTACTCTCTTGGTACAATGGGCCACCTGACTGGATTTGCTCCCCAGGCCTAAGGCTGCCAGCCCTCCCCTTCTCTGGTCCTCTACCAGAGACCTGGGAGTTTGAGGATTCTGCACAGTATCTTAGCTGTTGCTAGAACTGCACACTTCTGAACAGCGATCTCAGATCAGGCTCAAAGAGAAGTAATATATATAGAGAGAGTATTTGTAAGACTACAATGTGTACTGGTGCAAATATCCAAACATGCTCTATTGGCAAGCCCAAATGTAAAAGTTTTTCACTTTCATGCCTTTAAATACGTGTCTGAGCAGTGCACAGGTTGATATGTCTGAACAGAAGTAACTCAGTGCAATTAGCAATAGTAAAATCTTATGGGGATTGGTATAACCATTATAAGCATTGATTGATGAAGCTACGATGAATATTGGCTTTTTACTGAATTACTTGCGCGTTTACAGCACAATTCAATTTAATTAGCACTAATAATAATAAAATGCACTGGTGACCACGAATACTATGAGCTGCCACACAATTGCAGAGATATACCATATGCTTTTGCAGTGTGTGATGTTTTTGTATGTTCTATGAAATGAATAAGTGATGTTTCTTGCACAAGGATAATGGCATAGGTTATTGTCTTATTTACATTTTAATTGGTATAATCCAGACCCTATCATGAGTCTCATTCACTGTGACTTTTGGAATTAGGAACTGCGTGCTTGCAATGTCTTAATGCTTCACAAATAGACAAAAAGAAAAAAAAATTGTGAGCATCTACCTTATTCTTAATAATTCCAAATTGACCCCCGTAGTCCAAGTGTGAGGAGAGGCATGGGGGGGATATAGGAAGCTTCTATTGTTAAAATTTATATGGAGGGACCCGCGAGCTGGTATTAGATAACAAACGAAAGAATTAATTCCACAAACAAAATTTTGTCCAACTATTAATGTGTTCTTTATTTCATTTGTTGTTCTTTATTTCTTTTGTTTTCTTATTGATAAATGGATTAATAGCCAAAATTCAGACTAAAACATATTCGCTCGAAAACAAATGTCCAAGTCTACTAAAAAATATGATTAGATGTCATTTTTTTATCTTTATTTGAATATAATGTTTTAATAATCTCTGGCTATGTTACCCACTAACATAGTGTCACCAAGTTTATTCCTCTAATCTGAAAATTACACATTATTGTATATAATATTAGATTTACTGAGCATTTTGCAATCAGTGCATTGATAAATTTTTGCTCAAAGAATGTGAGCTTGTTGGGCTTGAAATCAATGGATCTGCTTTTTTCCCAACAAAGGAGCTAAAAGGGTGCGATTGTTTGCATGCTCTACAATAAAACATTAAACTAAATATCTACAGCGTGGTATCACTCTCTCTCTGCTTATTTTTACATGTATTTGCAAATACTTGCTCTTGGAATACTTTTTAAATAGGAGGGTTTCAGTGTTTGCATAGGAATTTGTGCGTGAATTTAAAAGGTGACAATATTCCACTTTCTTCATGAAACATATCACACGCCTTTTTATATCATCAACTGTTGCAGAATCTCCACCATAGGAGTCTTATAATAAATCCACTTTGTAATGTGTTTTATTACAGGGCTAGTAGGCATCAAAAGGCATTTTGCTAAAAAAGATAAACTTGTACCCTTTATAGCACCAGTTCCGCTTAACACTATTTCTTTAATATAAACACATGTCAAATATATTGCGTAAATCAGCTTTGCAATGGAAAATATGTTGATTAAATTGATGTAGAGAAAGCCTGTTTGAAATTCTCTTTGCATCAATGCTAATCACTTAGATGTAAGATACAGTGTATTTACACCTACGCAAATTTGAACATGAACACAGCTACTTCCCTTTCTCACAAGTGTATTGTTCAGCTAACGCCAGGGATCCATTTTAAACAAACCAAAAGAATTTCTGAAAACGTTGCCATACCAACAATGCCCAAATGCGTTTATGTTTTTGAACCATTTAACGCTTTACATCATCATTTCAGTTTAGGTTTTTTTTTTCCTCTTCAGATTTTCTGTTGACTTAAAAAAACATGTGATTACATCTTATATTAAAATGACTTATAAAATTCATTAAGATTCTTATACTAAAATTTGAATCAGAATTTTTATTGATGTCAACAACCTTTAAAAATGATATC
Organism: Pelobates fuscus; assembly: GCF_036172605.1. Taxonomy (NCBI): domain Eukaryota; kingdom Metazoa; phylum Chordata; class Amphibia; order Anura; family Pelobatidae; genus Pelobates; species Pelobates fuscus. Next base: position 127,569,220 of record NC_086322.1, on the reverse strand, counting down.
TACTATTTGGCAGCTAGTAGGTTAACAAGTAATGCCATCAACGTTCCGTAGAATGTTTTAATTTCCCTTAATTTCACCATTGTTATAGCAACTGAAAGTTACAAATAAATATGCTTCATTTTACCATACCCCGCTACAAAAAATAGTTTATTTATTTTAACATCAGGATAAATATTCTCGAAAGTTCCCGATATTTTAATGTTATTTACAGATAATTTTCTTTTTACAGTGTAGTGCTCACTGTTACCAAATGTTTCATTTCTGCAAGGAATGTGCCTGCATTTACAGAGAATATGTTTCACATAAAAAGCTTTGTCACACTGGTTTGTTGCCTTGACAACCAGATTTCTCTCCACAAGTCCTCTGCTGTTTGAAGCATCAAATGTTGCCCAATTGCTTCTCCCTGTACTGGTTACTTACAGACTCAAAATCAATATAAAACATAGCTTTAAAAATACCAAATTATTATTCTTACTGCCTTTTACAGTGCATTATAAACCCAGCTAAAAGGCTTAAACAATAATTCAATGGACAGGAATGAAATTGAAACTCAATGTATTCAAGGAATATAATGAAGTAAATATATCTATATATAACCAGGTTGATAACAATCAGTGTGCTATTAACGTATTATTAATCACATCCTTAAGCCACTCCACTGCAAATATTTTAATTTTTTTTGCAAATACTAGTTTTTATTTAATCTCAGTGTGGTATAATTGACAGCGAAAAGATATTACAATTTCATATTGATAAGTTGTTGCAGGTATCTTCAAACATTGCATATATCACATGCATAGCTTCAATTGTACAATGACAATTCAGTAAGATCCATAAGTCAATACATGCACTTTTTTGTACTGATCATATTTAAACAAGGGTGAGACGGGGGAAGGTAGAAGAACATGGGGGGGTTGAAATGTGTAACTATCACAAGAAATTCTAAACATGTTCTCCCTGATAATATTTTAAGCATATTGTATTTTGATTATTCTTCATCTTAATTGCTTAACCTTCCACAGTGATTTTGATTCACTCACAAAGCCTCCTTCCTCTCCATGCATGAGAAAATATCAACCTGTGAATAAAACCGCTATAAATGCATGTTTCGTTCTGATAAATTAGACAGTTGTTGTCAGAACGTGTTAATTATTGGATGAGTCAGTAATTAACTGCAGATTTGTTTTCCCCCGGGTACATTGTAATAATATTATTCTTATAGTGAATGACTCCTTGTGATGAATTTCTTCCAAAGCTGAAGTTGGCTATCTTGAATGTTAGTGGTGCCCTGGACAAACGTCTACCTACTTGCTGCCATAAATACACAAATATTTACTGCACAATCTCACATAAATGTTATTAACTCCTGCCTTCCGCCTTACCTGGATAAATTGATCATCAGAGCTGATGATAGTGGTTTGCCTAAAAAAAACCTATTTTCTCTGATTCAGTGAGCCCAAATTGAGTTTTGAAGAATTAAGCTCTTATTTTGTCTAGAACTCAATGGAAGATGGGACAACAGAGGGTGTTCAGGAGAATAAGCTATTCTTTGCAAATCTCAAAGCAGTATTTCTTGAGCAGAGATCCAGGATATTAGGTTTCCAAAGGACTCACCAACCTACTTAAAAATGTTGCAGGTATTACAAAGTGCAGTCAATTTTAATTATATAGGAGTAGCTCATTAACCAAGTTGGACAGCAGAATATTTTGGATTAATTAATTTTGAATAAGTAATGAATAGTTTAAAAAGCAATCAAAATAGCTAATGAAGCATTTTTCTATGAAATAGCTATTATATGTGACCAATTACTAGCAGTTACCAAATAGACCATATTCAGAAAACTTGAATTTGTAATATGTTAATAGAAAATATTGTACATCATAATTGATTGCATAAATACTACAATGGCAGGGTTATTTACTAAAGTGAGAATTCAAAATTAATTCAAAATAAATTTCAAATTTAAGGCCAGTGTAGCTGAAATAAAAATACAGCTGACTTATTTCATTTTGCCTATTGTAAAATTAAATTTGAAATTCACTTTGAATTCTCACTTTAATAAATAACATGTGAGTGTTTTTTATATTATTCACTGATTATTTCCCTTTTAGCATTCTAATATCCTCTATGTGATGCTTTTGAGAATTATTAGTGAATATTAAATTAAGCAAGATAAAAATATGGATGGTATGAGAAAAATTAACATGTTTCTGTAGTTGACTCATAATATTCAGAAATATGTGAATGTATTTAAATAAGAAAATAAAATGCATGGCGTGTAATAAACACTTTAAGGGGCAAGTAAAAAAAAAAAAAAAAAAAAAAAGCCTAAAATGTATTTAAAATATAGGATGCTACCACAGATGTGGGATAAAACAGCAAAGATTTCTGTCCAAATTTACACACTCTTACTTATGTATTTGTTTATCCTTTACAAGAAATATTGGGAGGCACATCATCTTTGAGACTGTATGGTATTCTATATTGCAAAATTTCAGAAAGAGTCAAAATAAAATTAACAACCAATGAATAGTGGTAAAATTAATGAATATAGATCAAATATAGAGTTAATGCTTGGGAAAAGTGTCTTTATACGTTTTGCTTGTATATCTGGACCCTAATATATTCGCCTATCCTTTTGCTGTGCATCACAAATCCTTCTTTATCCAGGTTCTAATGTTGTGCATTTTTCTTCCACTTAAAAAGAGTTCATTGATTTTACTTAACAAGAACAAGGCACAACAGCAAATATTCATACAAGTAGTTGAACATTGCTTTTTTCCCCACACAGTGCAATGGCACAGATAAATGTATAATAAGAAAGGACCAAGAGTTAATAAGTATATGTTGCAGCTCAGAAACATGTATCCACGTTTATGCAGAAGTTGCCAGACTGTGAACCATAACAAATATGACTACAGTAGAAAAAGAAAGATAATAAAAAGAATGTTTTAAGAGAACCAATGGTCTGCCATTGTACTTTGTTATGCTAGACACTCAGTGGACTGGGGTTGACTCAGGTCACTAGAGCAGTCAAGTGGGACCATATTTTTTTGAAAGGTCTGTATGTTGTGGTTGCATCAATGCAATATTCCTTCTCACTTCCTAGTATCATAAGATATAGGGGCTATCTGGTCTGATGTAGATATTAGCTGTGACTTCCAATGTTTAGCCAAGGCTTTTTTTTGTTTGCCAAAAATCGATGACACAATAATTGAGCAAGAGATTTGGGCATGGATGATAAGAATTTATTCGGCAGTTTAATTAGTGGGTTTGGGCTAACAAAGTAACCTGCTATTCTGAAACACAGCTGGTAGAATTCCCCCCACCGACGTTGAGCCAATGTACAGTCTAACCAAAGGTCAGTGTATGTGCCTCTGCTTCTGCAAATTCTCCAACAAGTACCCATCACCTCCACCTACATGTATTTTAATCTGCCAGGGTCCATGCACCAGATGGTTCTGAATGCATCTCCATTTAGCCTCTATATTAATAGAAACAATTATGGCTATGTTTTTTTGGAACTTTGATGCCTAGATATATAAGGTAAATAAGATTTTAATTGTTGTACTGTCTTGTCAGGAATTCCTAGAGGGAAAATCTGTGATTTCGAGATGTTAATTTCGTGATATGATATAGTGCTAAACTCAGAGAGTGTGGCCTGCAAGTTGGGAAGGAAAGTGATTGGTTCCATGATCAGTGACTATTCCTAACATGCAAGTTGCCTGCTTTTTTTTTTTTTTCTTTAGTTTTTACTTTATGTATTTTGGCTGATGTGTACTATGGTCATTGCTGGGGCCCGGGAGTGAGCGCAGGACTAGTTTATTTGTATTTATATTCACTTTTGTATCACACAGCTAGGTTGCAATGCTGCTGCCCATCCCATGTGTTCCCTATTAAGGGTTAATCGGCATGTAGGGATGTACATAAAAAATACTCCTTTCTGTCTTATTAGAGATATTTTTGCAAGAAGCTCAAGGAAGCAAGGTGAATGGTTAGAGTTAGGACCCACCTAAGAGGCCTCCTTTGACGTGGCAGGTGGCCATACCCTCTCATGGCCATTGGAGGTAACTAAAAACCTCCATTTGTTTAAAAATACATAGGGATGTGGAAAGAGCGCAGGTAACTTTTTTTTCCTTTAGTTTTTACTATATGTATTTTGGCTGATGTGTACTATGGTCATTGCTGCCATCCAGGAGTAATGGGAGTTTGAGCACAGGACTAGTTTCTTTGTATATGTAAAGATGGCAGAACCATGCATTACAAGCTGTTATACACAATCTAGTTATCCTCACATTTTTAATTGCCATTTCCTTGATAAATGCTGTAAATTATTCCTTGGAGAATATCTTTCTGTTAAAGTTTTTTTGTATGATTTCTAAGGAATATCCTCAGGCCACAAACTAATGACACAATCCACAAACCATTTCATGGATTAGTTCAAGCAGAAAATATTATCTTAAAGTGGAGGATCTGTCCAATCAAGAATTCACTCTGCACTGTGACTCTCAGCATGCAATCATCAATCGAATTTAATATATTTTCTGCATGCAATAGGGGTCTTAAAATCAATGCTGATTATGTGATTCACTTTTGGGATGTCATGGTCATCCATAAATACATTTAGAATTCAATTTATTTGTATTATAGTATATATTACAATAAATCTTCTCTGTACTAACAATTTGTATAGACACAATCATTTTCATTTTGTTTTCAAAAGTAATACAAAAATAATAAATTTTATAGAGTTCTGCTTATTATCCTACAAAGAAAGCAAGCACGATTTTAAAGAATGGCTGTACATTGTGAGCCCCTCCCTTTCCACAAAATTAGAATAGTTATACAATAAACTGGGAATTATCTGGAATTCAAGATTTTTTAAAGTTAAAATATCAAAACCTTGAAAAAATCTCCATGATCAACGATGTGCTATTTTTGTTCTCAAATTGTAAATTCCCTTTGAATTCCAGACAAATCACACTTTAGTGAATAGACCTGTCTATAGCAATCATTGTAGACCAAACTTAATGGTTATTTGGCTACATGGCTAGGAATCAGACAGTGGGTAGGGCTCTGAGTACAATGAATGTGAAGGTATATCTCCAGGCCATGCACTCTATGTTACAAGATTTAATGTTTCTGTTGCTATTTTAATATTGCAGAGCCTCCCTGAAATGATGTAAGACAGCTAGCACATATAATGTCAAAACCTTTGCCCAATATCTCTGTACAAGTCATTTTACATAAATTAATTGTAGGAATCACTATATAATAATCTACATGATGAATTCCTGTTTTCTTCTATGTTGATGTGCAAGTTCTGCATCCTGAGTTTTAATGACATGGGACGCAAATAAAGAAAAATAATCTAGATAATGAAAGAGTTAATGGAGCAAAATTGTGTTCATTGTTAGAAATGTCATTAAACTGAAGAAGGGTCATGTAGAAAATGTTTGAAGGGACTTGTAATTCAGAAGACAAGTAACCTTTGGCTTCAGTTAGGTGGGTGGTGGGAATATATCAGAAAACTATAGCAGTCAATGCTAAATTTCCGAACAGCAAAAACTTAACCTAGTTTAAAAATAAAAACTGTATGTACATAAGTATTCCACGACTATGGTATGAAAACGTAGATGGCCAGTAAAACTCTATCTAGATTAAACCAATGATTTGAATCTCTGATATATGTATTTAAGGACCACATATAGTGAATTGTGACCTTTTTCCTGCCACTTTGCAGAATCCAAGAGATGTAAATATTAAGCAGTACCACCAAAGTAAGAACATAAAGGAGTACAACTGGCTGCCTCAACAAATCAATATGCTCCTGATAGAACCTCATTAGGAGAATCTATATCTGCAATTATAGTGTAGGTCAATTTCTAACTATTCTTAGCACAGTCTTTGCAGAATTTTGGTTAAAAATAAATTAAATATCGAAACAATTGTAGAACAATTTGTTATCATCATATTCAAAGGACTCTAAGACAGATGCAATTGAATGGTAGAGATAAAGTGTGGACTTTTTTTTAGAGAACATAGAGAATGAAGACACTGATCCCATTACAGAACATGCAAATAGTAACACCATAACGCTACAATGCACTACAGAGTTTTAGGCACCAGAAGAGTCCAGTTATCCCCCCTCACCACCACCACCTCCTCATTGTAAAGAATCAAACCCTTTTAGAACAGCAAGGTGGGTACAAGCTAAGAAACAGTAAATGATGAATGCACATGTAGGCAGGTTTTACAATCCCATGATAATTCTTTTAGCCAGGGATGTGGGAGAGGTCTTCACATAGTACAGATTATCCTCTGCAAAGCATTTACACATGAATAACTATGCCATTCCTGGTATGTTCCTCAGTATAAGTAGTGAAACCATTTGCTAATGGTTTGAATTTTTACCTGGGGTCTGCTGAGTGCTGGTGCAAACCTTTTCACAGTCTGCAAGGAACATGCATTAGCTCTGCTGTGCTAAACCCTGAACTGCTGGGATTAGTTGAGTGAAGAAAGCTTTGAGCTGTGAAGAGGCAGGGAGCAGCTCCGAGTAGGTGGAGGCATCGGGACACTCATGGCACCATAACGGCACCATAACATTACAGCAGAACACTACTAGGCTGTTCTTTTAAATCAGATGTTCTACTATATCATAGTATATGATAGTAGGCCTGTGCATGGGGAAAATATTCGTCTCGGTTCGGCATTCCGAAATTCGGGACTTCGTCCATTCGGGACTTCCGCAATTCGACACTTCGGAACTTTGGCAATTCGGCACTTGAACACTTCGGAACTTCGGCAACTTCGGCACTTCGGAACTTTGGAACTCCGGCATTTTGGGACTTTTCTTGCAGCCGCTTGGTAGATAACTCCCTAATTCCCACGGTATTAGGGAGTTATCTACCAAAAGGCTGAAAGATCTAAATTGGTCTGTCAGCCAAATTTACTAATACTAAGTAAAAATTACTTAGTATTAGTAAATTTTGCCCCTACTCGCTATACCGTGAGTAGGGGCATGTCTATTAAACAGTGAGCAGCCTGTGACTGCTCACAGTTAAAAACAAAAAAGGGTCCCCCCTCCCTGAGCTGCGGGTGGGGGCCCTAAAGTAAAAAAGGGGGAAGGAAATATTGTCCTCCCCACCGGCTAAATAAAAATTGGGGGAGGACCTATTGACTTCCCCCATGGCCCCCACCCCTGAGCGGTGGGTCGGGGTCCTAAACAAGAATAAGGGGGGGACCTATTGTCCTCCCCCCTGGCCCCTACCCCTGAGTGGCAGGTGGGGGCCCTAAATAGAAATTGGGGGGGGACCTATTGACCTCCCCCATGGCCCCCACCCCTGAGCGGTGGGTGGGGGCCCTAAACAAGAATAAGGGGGGGACCTATTGTCCTCTTCCTGGCCCCCACCCCTGAGCAGTGGGTGGGGGCCCTAAATACAAATTGGGGGGGTACCTTTTGTCCGTACTCCCACCTGTGATGCTAGCCTTAAAGACTTCTTGAGGGCTTCACCATTCCTGTGGAACTCACTTCCCTCCTCTGTTAGATGCTCATACTCATTAAAAAAATCATTAAAAACCCACTTCTTCATAAAAGCGTATCAATTAAACTGTTAATAGCTCCCGACTGATTCCTCTCTTGCAACTGTCATTAGTCTAATACTATCCTTACCTTTTGTGTCATTTTAACCCACTCCCTCTAGCATGTAAGCTCATTGAACAGGGCCCTCAACCCCTCTGTTCCTGTGTGTCCAACTTGTCTGGTTACAACTACATGTTTGTTCGTCCACCCACTGTAAAGCGCTGCGGAATTTGTTGGCACATATAAATAATAACATAATAATAATAATAATAATAATATAGCCTGTGGACAAAGCCAGTGAATTATATATGGATCTTGCCATAATGCATATATCCAGACACCAAACTGTACACATTGTTCAAGAATGCTACTCTGGGGGAGGATTGCCAATGAGTAAATGCAATGTTGAACTTTTTTTTTTTTTTTTAATCCTTAATCTTTATTGAATTTCATAGAAAAAACAAATACTAAATTAGACACACATAAAGAAAAGAAAACAATAATTAAGATATGGGAGTGGATCGGCACATCCCTCCCATATCAAACAACATCCTTATTGAGATTACAAACTTCAAACTTATATAAAGAACAGCACAAATAGACAACTTGCATAGATCTCATTTATAGTGAATCTACCCTTTTACTTTATCAAATAAAAATACAGAAGTTTGTAACCCCCTCACTCTCACCAAAACATACAATATTGGTCTCTTCAGCCTAAATGAATTACATGTGGACAGAGTGCACTTCACCTTCTTACCTCAACTTTGACTAAAAACCTCCAAAAAAGATCATCAGATATTAAATGCTCAAGGTTTCCTCCCCAATTACGGCTCACCATGAATATCAATCTCCTCCTGCCTCTCACTCGCAGACCTCCATTACTTTATAGATACATATTGGTCCATCATTTTTTTACCATTCCTTGATCTTCTCGATCAAGATCATATATTGCTCCAGGAATCTATCATTAGAGATTATATTCATGGATATAAGGCTTTTTTCCCTCTCTAATTGTAGTAATACTTGAGCTTTGAGGTGATCCTTAAAAGGTATCTCAGTTTTTTTCCATAATCTCGCAATAAGTAATTTAGTAGCCATAAAGCAGTGAGAAATCACCAATTCTGATCTTTCATTCGAGTCACTTCCTAATATGTGCAATAAGGCAAACTCTGCTTTTTGTTCAAGGAGTATGTTGCCTACATAGTATAAAAGCTTAAATGCTAAGCTCCACAATGGTTTGATCCTGGGGCAGGTCCACCAAATATGTAGTAGAGCCCCAACTGAGTGGAAACAACGCCAGCAATTTGGTGGATTCGTCTGTGAAATTTTTGCTAATCGTGATGGAACCATGTACCATCTATAAAGAATTTTAATAAAAATTTCTAAAATGTTCAAGGAATGAATATATTTTTTAACGACAACAAAAGCCTTACACAAATCCCTGTATGCTATATTAATCGATAAATCTTTTTCCCACTTACTAAGGGCCATGGGTATATCCGGCCCCTCCTTCAATCTTATTAATTCACCCGCAATCATTAGGGTCTTTATTTCTGAGCCTGAAAATAACTTTGAAATTCATTTCTCTAGGGTTCCTCCTGATACCAGCCTATATTCTCTGAGAAAGCTCATTAACCGTAGGTAAAATACTTCTCTGGCCGGTAGATGGATCATATTCTTTAGAACCTCAAGACTTTTCATTTAAATTTATCATACAGATCCTTTACTATATATCTTGAGTTTATATACCAATTTTTCAGCTTTATATCTGTCATAATTAATTCTAGAGATTTCATGCAAGTTTTATCATAAATTGTATTATTAATATTAAGAATTTTTTTAATAGTATTCCATTCCTTAAGAATTCGCATTAAGATCAAAGAAGAATTCTCTTCAAGGTTGAGAAGGGCATTATTATTGCCCACATCGCCCCATAAGAGAGCATCTAAGTTGTCTATGCCAACTCTATGGGCTTCTATTTTAAACCATGTTTGAGATTGGTAATCTATTATCTGTAATTTGCTAGCATGAACCACCATATTGGCCTGGTAAATCTGAACAATTAGCGGGTAACCCAGCCCCCCTTGACAGCCTTTCTTTGACAACGTGTTAATTCTCGGCGTGTTAATTCTAGGTCTTTTACCTCTCCAAATAAAATTTGTGATGCTACTTTGAACCATATTGAGCCAATGCAAAGAAATCGATAAGGGCAACATCTGGAACAAATAATTCTATTTTGGGATTATATAGGCTTTTATAGTATTGATTCTATCCCACTAAGATATTTCATATGGTTCCCATTCCTTTAATAAGGCATTAGTCTGTTTCAGCAATTTTAAGAAGTTTATTTCTATGGCACGCCTAGCATCTGCAGTAATAACTAATCCCAGATACTCAAAATCCTTTGTAGTCCAATTAAAATCATAATCACTCTTCAAAGCTATTAACATATCTCTATGTATATTAGTCACCAAGACGGTTGTTTTATTCATATTTAGTCTGTAGTTAGAAACTAAGCTGTAATTTTCAAATTCTTTCATCAACAATGGCAGGGAGACACGAGGATCAGTGATGGATATTAAAATGTCATCCGCATACAGACATATTTTCCACTTATCCTCCTGCCGCCCCACCCCCATAATCATACTATTATTCCTAATATTATTAGCTAGGGGTTCAATTGTTAGCACATACAGCAGCGGGGACAAGGAACACCCCTGTCTTGTTCTGTTGGAAACCTTTCTGAACATAAATCTCTCCCACAATCCTCACAGTGGGATTCGAATAGATTGCTCCTACTGCATCCAAAAACCATCCATCAAAGCCAAACTGTACCAAAGTGGATCGGAGGAACCCCCATCCCACCCTGTTGAAGGCTTTCTCTGCATCTATCGACAGGGTCAGGAGGTGAGTTTCCTCGGCCTGTGCCCAATCCAATATATCCAACACTCGTCGAAAATTATTTCTGGACTGTCTTCCCATCAGGATTTCCTTCAACCTTTCAGCCAAAATGGCTGCATAAATTTTAACGAATGAAATAGGCATGTAGTCAGCTACCTCCGAGGGGGCTTTATCCTGCTTAAGTATTGGGATTATATGTGCCATTTCCTTGAACATAGCTGTCATTAACGGTATTAGCTGTGTAACGGATCGCCTGGCACCCCGACTGGGTACCTCCCTTGAAAGATGCTCCTAGCGCTTCCAGAGGACTCCAAGCGCAGGCTGCAGCTATCTCCCTTCAGAACGAAGCAGGAACAAGCTCTTACAAGAGCTCAGTGATTACAGCAAGGGAATATGCCCAGCATAGCAATCCCTTGTAGCAGATTCCCCCAATAAGAGACAGGACTCAAGTTGAGGGTAAAAATAGAACTCCCTGGCTGCTAGCTTGCAGCCCTTTTTATTAGGTGCTCCCATGAAGGGGAGGGACACACACAGTAACGTACATTAACCAATCACACAATAGTTACATCCCACACATAGCCCTCCCCTCTACCTGTAAACTAATTATCTGTACACACAGGAAAATACAATTATCATAGGTAGGGAAAATACAGTTTTTATTCATAACTCCCAAAATATACATCACATTCGCATAAAAATACATATTCACAATCAATCCATTCGGGGGAACAACATACTCAAAAATCATACGAATTGGACCAGGGGTTCAAAAGTTAGTACAAATGTGCATTTGACCTTCTGGAAGCATGTTTTTTCCAGCTCAAACTAGATCCCCAGAATCCTCTATCCTGGAGACAATGGAGAAGCTGATTTAATTATATCCAGGGACAAACACAGCCTCCATTAAGCACATGTTACCAGCAACCACCAAAAGACATAAAAATACATAACTCCTGTTATACTAAACAGAACCCCCACATTCAACCCATCCCCAGATGGCTTGGATCTGAGCGCTCAACATATCCAAACAGTGCCACAAACACAGTTCAAATGCCATGGGGTTTAAGTTTCGTATGGGCTGATGAGAGGGCTCATAATCCTGGGGCAGCCCAATAACCCACAGTATGCCCAAATACCGTGCATAAAGGGCCAAATCGCCCAGGGACCGTAGTCACAGGGTAAGAGGCGGGCAAGCAGCCCCCTCCAAAACACAGTGGCAAAGTGGCTTTCGCTACAAGCTGTTTCTTAAATACCTTATAAAAGAAGTTCAATGTTGAACCTTATATATTATCTAACATCATCAATATGGCCATTGCTTTTTTAATCTGTCTTACCTCTTTTATATTTTTGGAGACTCATGGTATGGCTGCAGACCATTGCTAATGTCTAATTGACAGATCCCTGCACAAAATATCACAATAGTAATAGGAAAGTAATAACATGTCCAAACAGATTTAAGTGTCAGGATATAGCAGGATAGGACCAACATTACATCCTCAATAATAAGCGTGACATAATTGGAACATGAAATTGCTGTGGAAACAATATATGGTGGATACTGCACCTAAGAAATATGAAGAGTATAAATGTTGGTGAGTTAAGAGATTAGGATTATTACATAAATGGGTGTACAGATAATGGGAAAGACCATCTAGCACTAGACCAACTTTAAAAGGATACTCTAGGCATTAAAACAACTTTAGCTTAGTGAAACAGTTTTGGTGTATAGATCATGTCCTTAGAGTCTCACTGCTCACTTCTCTGCCATTTAGGAGTAAAATCACTTTTGTTTCTGTTTATGCAGCCTTAGCCACACCTTCCCTGGCTGTGACTGACACAGTCTGCATGAAAAAAAAGTGTTTGTTTTTCCATTTAGATGTTAACTTACTTTATTCAAAACTCTGTAAATTAATCTTTAAGCACACACAACTCCTGCAGGATCTAGCAAGCTATTAACAGAGCAGAAAATAATACATTTTAATGGAACAGACTATGCAATAAAGGAAGTTTAACTATTAGATCTCTCATTTGAGGAAGTGGTTTGGTCGGCTGTGTAAGTCACATGCATGGAGGTGTGACTATGGCTGCATAAAAAAGTGATTTAACTGCTAAATGGCAGAGAATTGAGCAATGAGGCTGCAGGGGCATGATCTATACACCAAAAGTGCTTTATTGAGCTAAACATCTTTAGTGCCCATAGTATTCCTTTAAGTACAGTTATGTTATACACATATATAGGCATTTAAATCATGAAACAAATGAATTTAATTACTGGACATGTAGCATAATATGCCTTAGTAATCCCAACTGTGCTATAAATCCTTCACAGTTGAAGAATTTAGTGCAACATTATGACATGTACATTCACTGAAAATCCATCCTCTTGTGTTTAATCGTTATCCTAATCATTTGACATATGTAAACATTCACACTACTGTCTGTTTGTGTAGGCATCCATAACTTAATTTGGACCTGATGAAGTGTGTATGCAGATGAAAAGGTCTGAGATTTGTAATTAACAAATATTACCTGAGAAAACAACATGTCATTCCCAATTACATTTAAGATATATAACATAGTAAGCACTCTGAGAATTATTGTAAATTCAAACAAAATACATTTTATTGCCAGACACATAGTATCTTCCTGGTCTTTACTATTGGGGTTTGATTCTTCTTGAGCAGAACCAGAGATACCCTTCCTCTGTGTTTTAAAACTTAACCCTCATCAATGATTAGCCCCTTAAGGACCACATGCTACATTATGCTGTCATTACATCCTTTCATAACCTCTGAAAAATGAAATGTCCCATTGATCTCAATCTATTCAACCATTCAAAAATTAATTAAATTGGTCATTCCGTTTTGGAATAGTATCTTATAAGAAAAAAAAAAACAATTATGACAATCAACATACAATGTAAACTCAAGTTGTTGAAAAGTCTGCTCCAGTGTACTTTCAATTATCTGTGAGTTTTACCAAGGATATTGCAATTAGCAGTGGTAGCTATCATTAGAAACATCACCATGTCTATTATTCTGTTTACGCTGTATGTCAGGCTGTCCTAAAACGTGCACAAGATATGATACAAATTAACTAAACACGCACCGTGCTGTGTGAGGTTGCTGTAAGGAAGCATAAGTGAATATGAGACTGTCGAATGAATGTCCAAACATATGTAAACTTATATGGCACTTTGTAACTGAATGCTGAGAACATAGCAAGACACCTGCAGCACAATGGTGTCTGGAATCCCAAGTGAAAGATCTTTGTAATGCATCATAAACAAATACATTGTACAATTCAACTGTAAACAAAAAATTTCTCCACTCGACTTAATCTAAAGTTGTTTGAACACTGAAATGTTCACCAAACATCAAACATTCAGTAATTTGTTCTGGAGCCTAAATGAGCTCTACTGTTACTGTCCACTGTTTTCTGTCTGTGTTCCAGAGCAAAATGCTTTCTTGGGCAAACTGTCGGTGTTCCAGAGGACGCCGCTTTCCTCTGCATACTCTTAGAGTTCCAGAACAGGCTGCTTTCCTAGGCAAACTCTCAGTGTTCTAGAGGCCTGGCTCCCTTCACTTATATTGAGTTATCTGTTCTGCATTTGTTATTCTTCTGTGTATATTCTTCTGTGTATAACCTTACACTTGTTTTTCTTTAAATTAAAATGCCTTATACATTCCTACCTATAGTTGATGTTTCTGTGGTCAGCACTCCTTCCCAACCAAACCATCACATTGACTCTCTTCAATTTTACAAGTTCTAATCAAAACAAAACCTGGAATTTGTGCTAAAAGTCTGTTCAACCAAAATTGACCTCTTTCATATTAAGTGCACCAACACTTATTATATATAATTTTGTTCAGGAGAAACAGGGCTTTCATTTCACATCAAATATTCATATAGGAAATATAATTTTATAAATAAAATTTTAAAACATTAGAGAAATTAAGAAATATTGTTATTTTTTCAGTTCTGCATGATATTTTAACAGTGCATGTCATAATACTGTTAGCATTTACTGCAATACAATACACATATTTGTGTTCATAAATGTCTCACAAGTACAACAGTACCCCACTTCCTTCCCATGTACAGGTTTTATGGTGTTTTGGAAAGTTATATATAGGGAATTAGACAACCCGGGATATTCAAAATGGGGTATGTCTAGTCATTTTTAGTAGCCACTTAGATGAAAACGCTGACCAAAGTTAGTGTTAATTTTTATTTTTTTTTTGCATTTTTCACAAATTAGCTACCCTTTCCTCGAAGATATCATCAGTATTATATGTTTTATTACACCCACATTATGTACAGTAATGTCTCACGAGTACAACAGTAGCCCTCATGTCCAGGTTTCATGGTGTTTTAGAAATTTAAAGGATCAAAAATAAGACTTGTCCATTTTTGTTTTTGCACATTGAAATTTGACAAATTGTTATGTTGCCATTGAGACCGTATGGCAGCCCAGGAATGAGAATTGCCCCCATCATGGCATACCATTTGAAAACGTAGACAACCCAGGGTATTTAAAATGTTTATGTCCAGTCTTTAATAGCAGTTACTTGGTCAAAAACGCTGGCCAAAATTAGCGTTCATATTTATTTTATGCATTTTGCAAACAAAAAAAATTCACTTTTACTGATGATATCATCAATCTGATACGTTATACAGTTGTGGAAAACTGATTTTTGTGTTCAGCAAAGTCTCCCGAGTACAACAGTACCTCCCATGTACAAGGTTTAATATAAGGCTTGCAATTTAAATTCTCTTGACTTTCTGCATGGGTTGTCAGGCAGTTCCCTCAAATTAAGTGTTCTTGCATAGCAAGACCACTTAATGTTATCTCACATATATATTATTAAGTGTTCTTGCATAGCAAGACCACTTAATGTTATCTCACATATATATTATTAAGTGTTCTTGCATAGCAAGATCACTTAATGTTATCTCACATATATATTATTATTATTATTATTATTATTATAGCCAAATTTGCCACCCTATGTAGGTATGGGTCTTGTGATTCTCACAATATAAAGCTCTTCACTGTAGGATTTATAGTTTTTAAAATACGACCGTTTGAAGATGGCAACTGCAAAAATACTCTGACCTGTGCCAGGCTGCAGCAGCAAGTGATATCATAGACAGGGCCTTTTGCACCTGCAAATGTTTTTATAACTGTATGTTTTAATGTAACTGTGAAGCACTTTGGGCAACAACGTTGCAATTAAATGTGCTATATAAATAAATAATAACAGTTACTCCGCCCACTCCAGTTGTAGACTACTGGTGGAGGCAAGAACACTTCACACAATTTCCCCAGAAATTGTAGTTTTCCCCAGAAATTGTATTATTAAGTGTTCTTGCATAGCAAGACCACTTAATGTTATCTCACATATATATTATTATTATTATTAAGTGGTCTTGCATAGCAAGACCACTTACTGTTATCTCACATATATATTATTCTTATTATAGCCAAATTTACCACCCTAACTCCTCCCACAGTTTTTACACTACATAGACAGAAATATACCGAAACGTGCGGATTGTTCCCGATTGGTGTGCTATTACTTTGTGGACCATTTCGCTGAATGGTTCATTGAATATCGTCGTTCTTGTGGCGAAATTTGTCCCATAGGAATGAATGGCAAAGCTAGAGTGGGAGCTGGCAAAAGCTGAAAAATCAGGACATGATTTCTAAACTGCCACCGCTCCCTCATTTTCAGGCCCACCTACACAAATCTTATATCAAAATGTTCAGCTATCCCTGCTGCCACTAAAAATATCCACAGCTAAGCCATAGTTAGTTGATAGTTTTCATAATATGACCATTTGTTTGCAACTCACGCCGTCCATTGACATTCATTGAAACTCCACTCTGCAAAGCTCACATTTGAAGGGCAATTTCTAAACTGCGACTGTGCCTTCATTGTTAATATTGCAGAGACATACTATGCATCAGAATGTAGGTCTGGGTCTTGTGATTCTCACAATATAAAGCTCTTCACTGTAGGATTTATAGTTTTTAAAATACGACCGTTTGAAGATGGCAACGGCCAAAATACTCTGACCTGTGCAAGGCTGCAGCAGCAAGTGATGTCATAGACAAAGCCTTTTTCACACCTGCTAATGTTTTTATAACTGTATGTTTTAATGTAACTGTGCAACAACGTTGCAATTAAATGTGCTATATAAATGATAACAGTTACTCCGCCCACTCCAGTTGTAGACTACTGGTGGAGGCAAGAACACTTCACACAATTTCCCCAGAAATTGTAGCTTTTCTGAACTATGTAACATCTACATTGAACAGAAAATAGACAGAATGTAAACTGGTCCTTAAAGTTAAGTTCCTGCTTACCCTCAACATAAACTCTCATCTTATGTGTGTGGGGAAATGGCTGTATCGATCCTGGGGATAGCTATATCACTATACTCCCCAGGAATTATACTCACTAGCTCTTATAAGAGCTGTTCCTGCTACGCTCTCTGGGAGTAGGAGAGGTCTGCCCACTGGAAGCTGGATCCTGGTCTTGGGTCCAGGGTGGGTGAAGGACGGCGAGACCCCGGCACAGCTGCATCGCTGGAAGTGGGGTCTGCAGTGCTTATGGTGTCTGATAGAGTTCTAGAATTCCTTGGTGAGCACCAGGAGCATCGATTGGCGAAGGCACTCGGTCGGCGTGCCAGGCGGTCCGTCACAGGGTTGTTCTCCACATTGTGCAGTCTTGAGGGGTTGTAGAAGATGTTTGCGGCACTGAAAGATCGTAAGAGTGATGTTTCTTTGCTGGACGTTAAGGTCTTTCCTTATATCATTCTGAAGATGGTTTGTCCACAAACGTCTCCATTGGAAACAGAGCCTGAAAAACAATGAAGCTGTAATAGTAGCAGTATAATTGCCAACTAGAAAAGCTACAATTTATGGGGAAATTGTGAAGTGTTCTTGCCTCCACCAGTAGTATACAATTGGAGTGGGCGGAGTAACTGTTATTAATTATTTATATAGCACATTTAATTGCAATGTTGTTGCCCAAAGTGCTTCACAGTTACATTAAAACATACAGTTATAAAAACATTTGCAGGTGTAAAAGGCTTTGTCTATGACATCACTTGCTGCTGCAGCCTGGCACAGGTCAGAGTATTTTTGCGGTTGCCATCGTCAAACGGTCATATTTTTTAAACTATAAATCCTACAGCGAAGAGCTTTATATTGTGAGAATCACAAGACCCAGACCTACATTTTGATGTATAGTATGTCTCTGAGATATTAAGAATGAAGGCACAGTCGCAGTTTAGAAATTGCCCTTCAAATGTGAGCTTTGCAGAGTGGAGTTTCAATGAATGTCAATGGACTGCGTGAGTTGCAAACAAATGGTCATATTGTGAAAACTATCAGGACTATGGCTTAGCCGTGGACATTTCTAGTGGCAGCGGAGATAGCTGAATGTTTTGATATAAGATTTGTGTAGGTGGGCCTGAAAATTAGGGAGTGGTGGCAGTTTAGAAATCATGTCCTGATTTTTCAGCTTTTGCCAGCTCCCACTCTAGCTTTGCCATTCATTCCTATGGGACAAATTTCGCCACAAGAACGACGATATTCCGAGAACCATTCGCCGAAACGTTCCACAAAGTAATAGCAATCTGATCGGGAACAATCTGCACGTTTTGGTATATTTTTGTCTATGTAGTGTAAAAACTGTGGGAGGAGTTAGGGTGGCACATTTGGCTATAATAAGAATAATATAATAACACTTATTACTAGAAAAGCTACAATTTCTGGGCGAATTGTGTGAAGTGTTCTTGCCTCCACCAGTGGTCTACAACTGGAGTTGGCAGAGTAACTGTTATTATTTATTTATATAGCACATTTAATTGCAACGTTGTTGCCCAAAGTGCTTCACAGTTACATTAAAACATACAGTTATAAAAACATTAGCAGGTGCAAAATGCCCTGTCTATGACATCACTTGCTTCTTCAGCCTGGCACACGTCAGAGTATTTTTGCAGTTAACATCTTCAAACGGTCGTATTTTAAAAACTATAAATCCTACAGTGAAGAGCTTTATATTGTGAGAATCACAAGACCCAGACCTACATTTTGATGCATAGTATATCTCTGAGATATTAACAATGAAGGCACAGTCGCAGTTTAGAAATTGCCTTTCAAATGTGAGCTTTGCAGAGTGGAGTTTCAATGAATGTCAATGGACTGCGTGAGTTGTAAACAAATGGTCATATTGTGAAAACTATCAGGACTATGGCTTAGCTGTGGACATTTTTAGTGGCAGCAGGGATAGCTGAACGTGGGCCTGAAAATGAGGGAGTGGTGGTAGTTTAGAAATCATGTCCTGATTTTTCAGCTTTTGCCAGCTCCCACTCTAGCTTTGCCATTCATTCCTATGGGACAAATTTCGCCACAAGAACGACGATAGTCCGTGAACCATTCGGCAAAATGTTCCACAAAGTAATAGCAATCCGATCGGGAACAATCTGCACGTTTTGGTAAATTTTTGTTTATGTAGTGTAAAAACTGTGGGAGGAGTTAGGGTGGCAAATTTGGCTATAATAATAATAATAATAACTAGAAAAGCTACAATTTCTGGGTAAATTGTGTGAAGTGTTCTTGCCTCCACCAGTAGTCTACAACTGGAGTGGGCAGAGTAACTGTTATCATTTATATAGCCCATTTACTTGCAACTTTGTTGCACAGTTACATTAAAACATACATTTATAAAAACATTAGCAGGTGCAAAAGGCCCTGTCTATGACATCACTTGCTGCTGCAGCCTGGCACAGGACAGAGTATTTTTGCGGTTGCAAAGCAAGACCACTTAATGTTATCTCACATATATATTATTATTCTTATTATAGCCAAATTTACCACCCTAACTCCTCCCACAGTTTTTACACTACATAGACAAAAATATACCAAAACGTGCGGATTGTTCCCGATCAGTGTGCTATTACTTTGTGGAACGTTTTGCCAAATGGTTCACGGAATATCGTCGTTCTCGAGGCAAAATTGGTCCCATAGGAATGAATAGCAAAATGTTCAAAGCTAGAGTGGGAGCTGGCAAAAGCTGAAAAATCAGGACATGATTTCTAAACTGCCACCACTCCCTCATTTTTAGGCCCACCTACACAAATCTTATATCAAAACGTTCAGCTATCCCTGCTGCCACTAAAAATTTCCACAGCTAAGCCATAGTCCTGATAGTTTTCACAATATGACCATTTGTTTGCAACTCACGCCGTCCATTGACATTCATTGAAACTTCACTCTAGCCAGCTCAAACTTGAAGGGCAATTTCTAAACTGCGACTGTGCTTTTACTTTTAATACTTCAGAGACATACTATGCATCAAAATGTAGGTCTGGGTCTTGTGCTTCTCCCAATATAAAGCTATTCGCTGTAGGATTTAAAATACGACTGTTTGAAGATGGTAACCGCCGAAATAATCTGACCTGTGCCAGGCTGGAGCAGCAAGTGATGTCATAGACAGGGCCTTTTGTACACCTGCTAATGTTTTTATAAATGTATGTTTTTTTATAAATTCTTTATTTTTGTTAGTGCATGAAATAACATTTTGGTTTTCTGAACCACAACAGTTGCAGAAAACCGTTGGATAACAGTACATAACATGTTATATAGATAGCAGTGCACATTTTTTAAAAAGAAAGTGAACTATGAATGAATATGAACGAAATTGTCAGACGTTTTAAACGGTGGGAAATGACAATGCATAGGATAAAATAATTGTTGGTTAGATATATTTGTGTAAGGGGCAAAAAGCCGTATATGGAGTAAGGATCCAGCATAAGCGTAGGATAGTATAAAGGGAACAAGTCGGTTGTGGTGTGCCGAGACCGACGATACGGTAGGCCTGTAAATAAAGAGGGCCCACCAAGGAGTAAGAAAGTAAAGTAAATGGAAAGAAAAGAGAAAGTGTTGAAATGAGGAGTGGGTGGGAGGGTCATTCTGATGCTGACCTCAAGCGATATGAGTCAGGTAAGGGGTGTCCCTTATATAGGGGAGTGAATTAATTTAAGCCCCTCCCACAAATACAGGCCAAATGGCCTTAATACTTGTGTAAGGGGCAAAAAGCCGTATATGGAGTAAGGATCCAGCATAAGCGTAGGATAGTATAAAGGGAACAAGTCGGTTGTGGTGTGCCGAGACCGACGATACGGTAGGCCTGTAAATAAAGAGGGCAAAAATTAATAATCAAAGATTTAATACAGTCAACAAATATATACAAATTAACCAGACATTTCCTTAAATGCATTACTGTATTTAATTCCTGGAAGGATTTTAAAGGTAAGAATCTAGGACCGAAAGTGGACACCATTTGTTGTGGGTAGGATAGTATGTTATCTCTACTGTTGGTGCGTGTTGACTCGTTTCAAAATGTGGTAGAGCCAATAGGTAATGATATATGTGTTTACGTACGTGGGATCGTTAAAGACAATGATCTGTCTGAGTGGTGGTGATGGTAGTGGATTCTCTGGCCTGAGAAAGGCATAAAAGGCAATGTGCATGGCTGGTAATGGCCGACTTGGTATTATCATTGAATGGTTGTAGATCTAATAGGTCCGATAAGGATGAAAAGATGGATGGCTATTGGTAATCTCTGAGAGGAACGTGGGGGAATGGATTCCTGAAAACCTCTGAGTATATTCTTGTCTGGTATGATAGCATGAAGTTATGGTAGTTTTGGCCATAGCTTATCCTGTGTTGTTGAATGCCTGTAAAATACATAATTAATGGTGTGTGAGATAGTTTAAGTTTAAAGTGGCAAAAAAGAAGCAAAACCTAGGAGAAATGTTATGACACAGGTTGAGCTATGTCGTGTTCCAATGAGATTCTTTAAGCCAGGTGAAAAGCTGTGTTATGCGTTCTACAAGTATGGGACGAAAGTGCTAGGTGGTATAGTGCATGCTATGCTGCATGAGTATGTCTAATCCATGATTTTGTCTCTGGAACGAAACAGTGGCCGTGACTGTATGGGCGGCTGTACGAAGTGTATGATGAACATATCTGGAATATAAATGAGACAATTGTCGGCAGGGATGTACACCCCCGCCTGGTCCATGAAAGTAAAAGAAATGTGATAAGTTGCCAACCAAGTGAGTTCCCCAGAAATATTATGAATGAGTAGTGGCGTTTGTTGATGATATGACATGTGCTTAGTTGTCTGAGTAACAACGGATTGATGACCCTGACCATGATTTACCCCATGCCACAGCAGCTGCTACAATGGGGTAGATCCCCCAAAGGGGCTGAGGTGGTGGAAACATTTCCAAACCTGGATGCCATGGCCAACAGCTCCAAAGTAATGGTTTTTGGTAGATCGCTGCCAAACCCATGGTAGACGCCGCGTCTTACCATCTGGTTGGAGAAGTGTCAGACAATCCTGGAAGGAACATGCTTTTACCATGCCAAGTGGATGAGAAATTCCCCCCCATGTGCAGGTCTGCTTTTGCTGGGGTGTCTAGGGACATCCTCTGATCGTCATGTTGGAAGTGTGGAAAAAAGGGGAAAGTACTCTGGATGTGAAAGTGTGGTCTTGTGGTATGATTGGCATGGCAAAATTAAGGAACCTGGTAGGGATTGTAGTTCCTTGCAGTTGTAAGTACTAAGCAGGAGGTAGTGATTGATGTAGTTGAGAATGTTCCCTATTTGTCTTTTGGTAACTTGCGTGTATGGATGCCGACTCAAGTCGTATGCCCAGTAATGTGATGATAGTGTCTGGGCCTTCTGTTTCTTATGGGGTACTGGGACGCCCAAGTGGTCAACCAGACTAAGCTGCCGTGAGGCTTCTAGTGAAAAATAAGTTAACTTTGATCAACAAGAAGTCTTCTAGGTAGTGTATGACTGTAAGGCCTCTGGATATGTTATCATAACAAGCACAGAGTATCTGTGAATATCGATAGTAGGCTAATCTGTAGCCCGAAAGTTGAGTGGGGAAAGGATTGCCCATTTTATGCCATGTAAGTGCCAGTGTGTAGGGTAGATGGTAGCCGTTTACTGCGTTGATGATATTGGTCTTACTTAACCAAGCTTCAACCCATGCTTGAGTGATAGCTGTAAAGGTAGATCAATGGTGTTGTATAGTAAGGAAACTCCTCGGGGGGTATGAGGGAGTTAAGACTTGGGGAAGCGGAGGTGTGTGGTGCCAATAAGTCTTTGGTTAGTCTTTGTTTAAGGGAAGATTTCCTTGTGACAATACCAATGTGTTTGTGTTTGTGTTTGGTGCCATGCTGTAAATGGTGGCGATTGGAAGACCCCTCTGCAAATCTTGGCTATGAGTGTATTTACAGCCAATGGTTCTGTTGTGCTGACTTTAAGTGAGGGCATGCTATATTCCTTGAAGGTGTATTTATGATACCTGTATGGGAGCCCTTTGAAGCTCCAGAGCTTTAGTAAATCTACTACAAATCTGGAAGGGTGATGAGTCAGTGTTGAAAATGCATTGGTGTGTACAGATGGTGAGTACGTTATTTGTAAGTTGTATTGGGACACATGGTTTGTCAAGGGCCCTGAACCATTTGAACATATATGCAACAGTCTATATGCAATGCAACTACTCATATCAATCGTCTCTGGTAGTTCAGAGGTGCTGGTACCTGGAGCCTGAGAGTGCTTGTCCATTTGTTTGGGACAAAATCCCTTCTGTATGGGTACCTGCACAAATAAACATCTCTACATATTCCAAATGCCAACCCAACCAAGGGATGGTCAGTTTCTGATTTACCTGGAATCCCTGGATCTGACCATCACAGATACATCATCATACATATATATGCCTTGCTTCCCCAATGTGCTGGGATCATACGTGCAGGGTTAATGTCTTGTGTGTCATAAGAATTGATTGTACCAGGTAACCGAGTTTCGGTTGGTGCTGGTTGTACAGTAGCGTGAGGCCCAGCCTTGTGAGGGCTGTGGTGACCGACTCGAGATTGCCAGTCTGTCATACATTTTTTTTTTTTTTTTGGCTCATGAGTTTGAGTGAGGCTAGCATGGACTGCGTGTCACCTGAGTTGGTGTAGCTGGGCCTTCCCCTACCTCCGTGATGTCCGTTGATGTATGGAGGAGTTTGAATAACTCCGCTTTCCTTGCTTTGGCAGGGTAGGGGATTTGTCAACTCCTTAGGTCGTGGTAATGTGTAGGATCGTCCAGGATCTGATTGCTGCTGGACTAGCAACATCTCCTCTGCTTGAAGGTGTATCAATTCTAGCCGGGGTGCTAGGAAGAGGTGATTCTTCACCATCTTTTTGAGAAATACTTAAATAACAATAAAGATTGCAATTATTATTTGTACCCAGGGGTCTTGTACTGGCTTGCTAGCTAAGCTGTAATGCGAAACGATTAGGCTCTGTGTTTTTTGGTGACTGGTGAGGCCCTGCTAGTTGCCAAGTGGCTTGAGAGGCTCTATGCTTGGCGCGAGGGGATTTTGTGTGGCCACCGAACGTTGTGGCAGGATGGTGGCCTCTCGGTGACAGTAACCAGAAAATAGGAAGGGGAGTGACAGGTGAGGCCCTCTCTATGATACAATGCGAGGCGGCTAGCTCACGAGTGGCCCGAGGGGTGTATGCCTCTGAGTGTGAGGCGGTGTGTTGGCCTCGCGGGACCACTAACCGAAGCATAATGCAGAGAAAAAAGGGGGTAATACCTATTAAGCCCTAGAACCCTAATTGCCAGTACGCCATTACTATTCCAGGGAAGGTAAGAGATGGATAACTACATGAGCAGGTGTATGTACCTGGTAGTATGGTATTGAACCTGACAATTCGTATAGGTTTTTAGTAATAACTGTAACTGAATGGATAAAACCGTATGGCATAAGGAAATATGGCATAGACCAAGCTTATCTTAATACGTACAGTATATGTGAAAAGTAAAGTGCCGTGATGTGTAAATATTAAACATTGTAGCCATACTGGTTAAATATGTATCAATCTTAACCCATTAAGTGCTGTATGTACAAGTGAAAAAGTGGTCTGTCCCCACCTTGTATGTTGTATGTCCCCTTGCTAGGGGAAAGTCTGTTGTGTGAGCAGCGTGCTGTGAAAAATGTATGTGAACTATATTACCAGTTACGTATATACAGATGCATCTGCTACTGTGTAATAATATATGTATTTATACCAGATGTTTGATATAGTACTTGCTATGTGAATTGTTGTATGTCTTATTGAATGGTAGGGGTCAGTGAACATGGTGTTGCAAAATGCCAGTGCACTGGAGATCTGCCGAGTGCCCTATACGTGGCAGTGTAGTTGGATACTGATTGGTATGTGAAATGTTGTTTGCCTATTGACCTATAAGTGTCAGTGTTTTGGTGTTTGTAAAACCCCATGAAAATTGTCAATGTACTTGACAGACCTGTAGGTGGCAGTGTTGATAGAACCACTGTTGGTCTTGATGTGAAATGTAAATTATTGTGAATTAAACCTGAAGTTGAGTCCGTGCTGGAGTTTAATTTATGGTTTATGGTTATGTTTAAAACAATCTTATGTGTAATTTATATTGGCTGGTAAATTGTATATGACATGTGAAGACAGTTTTGCTGTTGACCAGTAGGGGTCAGAAATGCTGATTGTATGGTTAAAAATACCCTTTAACCCTTAAGGACCAAACTTCTGGAATAAAAGGGAATCATGACATGTCACACATGTCATGTGTCCTTAAGGGGTTAATCCTACCGTTTGACATATAGGAGTCAGAATAAAAGCAAAAATGCTGTAGTTTGTTTGCTTATGAAGTGAAATAAAGTCTGAGAAGCCTGTAGTATACCAATTGACCGGTAGGGGTCAGCATGTAGGCGGAAATGCGGTGGTTCGTTGGTTTGTACATGAAATGCAATAATGTCTGAGAAGCCTGTAGTACACCGAATGACCGGTAGGGGTCAGTGTGTAGGCGCAAATGCAGTGGTTCGTTGATTTGT
This sequence comes from Pelobates fuscus, assembly GCF_036172605.1. Taxonomy (NCBI): domain Eukaryota; kingdom Metazoa; phylum Chordata; class Amphibia; order Anura; family Pelobatidae; genus Pelobates; species Pelobates fuscus. The sequence goes on along the minus strand of NC_086322.1, from coordinate 127,543,776 downwards.
ACATGAAATGCAATAATGTCTAAGAAGCCTGTAGTACACCAAATGACTGATAGGGGTCAGTGTGTAGGTGAAAAATGCAGTGGTTTGTTGGTTTGTACATGAAATGCAATAATGTCGGAGAAGCCTGTAGTACACCGAATGACCGGTAGGGGTCAGTGTGTAGGCGCAAATGCAGTGGTTCATTGATTTGTACATGAAATGCGATAATGTCTAAGAATCCTGTAGTACACCAAAAACCGTTAGGGGTCAGTGTGTAGGTGAAAATGCTGTGGTTTATTGGTTTGTACATGAAAATGCAAAAAACATCTAAGAAGCCTGTAGTACACCGAATGACCGATGGGGTCAGTGTGTAGGTGAAAAATGCGGTGGTTCGTTGGTTTGTACATGAAATGCAATAATGTCTGAGAAACCTGTAGTACACCGAATGACCGATAGGGGTCAGTGTGTAGGTTAAAAATATGGTGGTTCGTTGGTTTGTACATGAAATGCAATAATGTCTGAGAAGCCTGTAGTACACCGAATGACCGATAGGGGTCAGTGTGTTGGTGAAAAATGCGGTGGTTCGTTGGTTTGTACATGAAATGCAATAATGTCTGAGAAGCCTGTAGTACACCGAATGACCGATAGGGGTCAGTGTGTAGGTGAAAAATGCGGTGGTTCGTTGGTTTGTACATGAAATGCGATAATGTCTAAGAAGCCTGTAGTACACCCAAAGACCAGTAGGGGGTTTAAACGAATGATATGCATGAACATGCAATGGTTTTAGCACAGACTTAGACAAAATGCAGCAGTAAAGTGAGGACCTGACCCGTGCATGGTGCAGTGGGACTGATGCCTGACGTAACGGGTAGGTCGACTTACGGTTTGTGAGTCACTTGGACACCATCCACACCGATGGATTGAAGAAAGAAGGTGGTAGGCCGGAAAAGCCTGTCGCTGGATTCCTGACACAGCTCAGCTTAGAAAACCTCATGGAGTAATCAGGTAAAATGGCGTCTGGATGACCCGGAAGTGGAAATCATTCTGATGCTGACCTCAAGCGATATGAGTCAGGTAAGGGGTGTCCCTTATATAGGGGAGTGAATTAATTTAAGCCCCTCCCACAAATACAGGCCAAATGGCCTTAATACATATAACTTATGCAGTATCGATATTATTGTAAGCCCGGATCTTTCTAAACGTTATACATATTGAAAAACAATTTCAGTTAATATGTACTCTTTTCTCGATTCTTAATTTGTATATCAACAGGTATGCAGTGTTACAGTTAGGATGGCTTGCGCAGAAGCCTATGCATTTGTGGTTGCTTACGCGGTATGACAGAAAGGAAGGTTTGGTTAGTAGCATGTATATCGTACCTTTTGGTATCCTACAGTTGACTTGCGCAGAAGCCTTTTATGTGGTCTTTTACACCTTGCCTGTCGTGGGTATTTATTTTATTTTTATTTTAATTTATATTATCGTATGTACATATGAAGTCTTTTGGTTGCGGTGTCTAGTTTTCGTCGGGGAGGGGGAAAATAGGTATAATAACTCGGGAGTGGGGGTAGGGTTACAGAGTTTGTATATCATGGTTGTATATTCTGTTGTAGGTATTGCGTCACCACATCTTGTCTGCTTCAGGTGCTTTAGATATCAGTCTCTTATGTGGCATTTAGTCGCTGTTACGACTATTTCTGTTGTAGCTCTAGGGGTTGGGGAGAGGGATACAAAACTTGGTTAAGGGGGGGGTGGTTCCCTGTCTAGTGACGTAGCCGGGGAGGTTCGGGTCTGGTCTCCTGCGGTTGCGTGGTGTATCTGTCGTAGCGGTTTAGTGTTGCCTCTTAGTCGGTATTGTTGGGTATGGAGGACAGGGTGTGAGGTGGGGTTGTCGTGTGTGTATGTGTTTGTGGGTAACTTTATAAATGTATGTTTTAATGTAACTGTGAAGCACTTTGGGCAACAACGTTGCAATTAAATGTGCTATATAAATAAATAATAACAGTTATTCCGCCCACTCCAGTTGTAGACTACTGGTGGAGGCAAGAACACTTCACACAATTTCCCCAGAAATTGTAGCTTTTCTAGTTAAGTGTTCTTGCATAGCAAGACCACTTAATGTTATCTCACATATATATTATTAAGTGTTCTTGCATAGCAAGACCACTTACTGTTATCTCACATATATATTATTATTATTATTAAGTGTTCTTGCAAAGCAAGACCACTTAATGTTATCTCACATATATATTATTAAGTGTTCTTGCATAGCAAGACCACTTACTGTTATCTCACATATATATTATTATTATTATTATTATAGCCAAATTTGCCACCCTAACTCCTCCCACAGTTTTTACACTACATAGACAAAAATATACCAAAACGCGCAGATTGTTCCCGATCGGATTGCTATTACTTTGTGGAACGTTTCGCCGAATGGTTCTCGGAATATCATCGTTCTTGTGGCGAAATTTGTCCCATAGGAATGAATGGCAAAGCTAGAGTGGGAGCTGGCAAAAGCTGAAAAATCAGGACATGATTTCTAAACTGCCACCACTCCCTCATTTTCAGGCCCACCTACACAAATATTATATCAAAACGTTCAGCTATCCCTGCTGCCACTAAAAATGCCGACATCTAAGCCGTAGTCCTTATAGTTTTCGCAATATGAACATTTGTTTGCAACTCACGCAGTCCATTGACATTCATTGAAACTCCACTCTGCAAAGCTCACATTTAAAGGGCAATTTCTAAACTGCGACTGTGCCTTCATTGTTAATATCTCAGAGACATACTATACATCTAAATGTAGGTCTGGGTCTTGTGATTCTCACAATATAAAGCTCTTCACTGTAGGATTAATAGTTTTTAAAATACGACCGTTTGAAGATGGCAACCGCCAAAAAACTCTGACCTGTGCAAGGCTGCAGCAGCAAGTGATGTCATAGACAAAGCCTTTTGTACACCTGCTAGAGTTTTTATAAATGTATGGTTTAATGTAACTGTGCAACAACGTTGCAATTAAATGTGCTATATAAATTATAACAGTTACTCCAAACACTCCAGTTGTAGACTACTGGTGGAGGCAAGAACACTTCACACAATTTCCCCAGAAATTGTAGCTTTTCTAGTTAAGTGTTCTTGCATAGCAAGACCACTTACTGTTATCTCACATATATATTATTATTATTATTAAGTGTTCTTGCATAGCAAGACCACTTAATGTTATCTCACATATATATTATTAAGTGTTCTTGCATAGCAAGACCACTTAATGTTATCTCACATATATATTATTAAGTGTTCTTGCATAGCAAGACCACTTAATGTTATCTCACATATATATTATTATTATTATTATTAAGTGTTCTTGCATAGCAAGACCACTTAATGTTATCTCACATATATATTATTAAGTGTTCTTGCATAGCAAGACCACTTAACCCTTTCAGGACCGCTGACGGATCAGGACCGTCAGCGGTAAAACATGCGTTTGGACCGCTGACGGTCCTGAACCGTCATAACGGTCTGGGGCTACTTACCTGATCGCCGTCGGTCCCACGGCGGCGATCAGTGCTCCACCCGGTCCAGGGGGGTTGCCTGTCTGCCCGGGCAGTCCCCCCTCGGCAGATCAGGACCCTGCGGCCATGTGATCACTCGATCACATGACCGCAATAGGTGTCTGTGTATCTGCCTGCAGGGGGACTGTCTGTGCTGACAGGCAGTCTCCCTGCAAGTGAAAAATCCAAAAAAAAAAGTTAAAAAAAAAAAGTGTAAAATCAGTGTAAAAAAAAATAATAATAATATGTGTATATATATATATGATATATATACATGTATTATATCTATATATAATATATGTATATGTATCATATATATAATGTCATATTAAGTGTATTTTTATATTTATATATACGTATATTAATATAAAAATACACTTATATTTAAATTACACACGAATATATACAATATATATAATTGCTATATATATGGTATATATATATTATTATAAAATACAAATAATATGTTAATAAAAATAAATAACAAAAAATAAAAATAATTTTTAATAATTATAAAAAAATATTTATATATGCAATTTTATTCTAACAGTATTTTGATATATATATATATATATTTATATCAAAATATACTTAGAATGTAATGATATATATATATATGTATAAATAAATAAATAAAAACAATACGAAATATACATATGTCCATATACATAATTACATAAATAATTTCATAAATATACACGTAGACGTCAAATATATAAATATGTATATATATTAAAATTCTACATGTGTATTTATGTAATATTTTTACCTAATTAAGTAATTTTAATGATTGCAATTTGAGGGACCTGCCTGCCAACCCAGGCCGAAAGTCCAGATAATTTAATTTGCTAGCACTGTGTTTAACCCTGTAACTTTCTATGACACCCTAAAACCTGTACATGGGGGTACTGTTTTACTCGGGAGACTTCGCTGAACACAAATATTAGTGTTTCAAAACAGTAAAACATATCACAGCGATGATATTGTCAGTGAAAGTGAAGTTTTTTGCATTTTTCACACACAAACAGCACTTTCACTGAGGATATTATTGCTGTGATACATTTTACTGTTCTGATACACTAATATTTGTGTTCAGCGAAGTCTCCTGAGTATAACAGTACCCCACATGTAGAGGTTTTATAGTGTTTGTGAAAGTTACAGGGTCAAATATAAGGCTTGATTTTACTTTTTTTTTTAATTGAAATTTGTCGGATTGGTTAGGTTGCCTTTGAGAGCGTATGGTAGCCAAGGAATGAGAATTAGCCCCATGATGGCATACCATTTGCAAAAGAAGACAACCCAAGGTATTGCAAATGGGGTATGTTCAGCCTTTTTTAGTAGCCACTTAGTCACAAACACCGGCCAAAGTTAGCGTTTTTTGCATTTTTAACACACAAACAAATATAAATGCTAACTTTGGCCAGTGTTTGTGACTAAGTGGCTACTAAAAAAAACTGGACATACCCAATTTTGAATACCCTGGGTTGTCTACTTTAAAAAAATATGTACATGTTAGGTGTGTTTCAGGGATTTATGACAGATAACGGTGTTACAAGGTCACTATTGATACATTTAAAATATATATATATTGAAACAGCAATTTCCTACTTGTATTTATAGGCCTATAACTTGCAAAAAAAAGCAATAAAGCATGTAAACACTGGGTGTTTTTAAACTCGGGACAAAATTTTGAATCTATTTAGCAGTTTTTTTCATTAGCTTTTGTAGATAAGTAAAAGATTTTTCAAGTAAAAGTCCAAAAACATGTTTTTTTTTTTAATTTTTCACCATATTTTATTATTTTTTTTAAATACAATATTGGACATAATACAAATAATGGTATGTAAAGAAAGCCCCTTTTGTCCTGAAAAAAACAATATATAACTTGTATGGGAACCGTAAATGAGAGAGCGGAAAATTACAGCTAAAAACAAACACCACAAAAGTGTTAAAACTGCTCTGGTCCTTAACGTACAAACATCGCAAAAACAGGCCGGTCCTGAAGGGGTTAATGTTATCTCACATATATATTATTATTATTAAGTGTTCTTGCATAGCAAGACCACTTAATGTTATCTCACATATATATTATTATTATTATTCTTATTATTCTTATTATAGCCAAATTTGCCACCCTAACTCCTCCCACAGTTTTTACACTACATAGACAAAAATATACCAAAACGTGCAGATTGTTCCCGATCGGATTGCTATTACTTTGTGGAACGTTTCGCCAAATGGTTCACGGAATATCGTCGTTCTTGTGGCGAAATTTGTCCCATAGGAATGAATGGCAAAGCTAGAGTGGGAGCTGGCAAAAGCTGAAAAATCAGGACATGATTTCTAAACTGCCACCACTTCCTCATTTTCAGGCCCACCTACACAAATCTTATATCAAAACGTTCAGCTATCCCTGCTGCCACTAGAAATGTCCACGGCTAAGCCATAGTCCTGATAGTTTTCACAATATGACCATTTGTTTGCAACTCACGCAGTCCATTGACATTCATTGAAACTCCACTCTGCAAAGCTCACATTTGAAGGGCAATTTCGAAACTGCGACTGTGCCTTCATTGGTAATATCTCAGAGACATACTATACATCAAAATGTAGGTCTGGGTCTTGTGATTCTCACAATATAAAGCTCTTCACTGTAGGATTTATAGTTTTTAAAATACGACCGTTTGAAGATGGCAACCGCCAAAATACTCTGATCTGTGCAAGGCTGCAGCAGCAAGTGATGTCATAGACAAAGCCTTTTACACCTGCTAATTTTTTACAACTGTATGTTTTAATGTAACTGTGAAGCACTTTGGGCAACAACATTGCAATTAAATGTGCTATATAAATAAATACTAACAGTTACTCCGCCCACTCTAGTTGTAGACTACTGATGGAGGCAAGAACACTTCACACAATTTCCCCAGAAATTGTAGCTTTTCTAGTTATTATTATTCTTATTATAGCCAAATTTGCCACCCTAACTCCTCCCACAGTTTTTACACTACATAGACAAAAATATACCAAAACGTGCAGATTGTTCCCGATCGGATTGCTTTTACTTTGTGGAACGTTTCGCCGAATGGTTCACGGAATATCGTCGTTCTTGTGGCGAAATTTGTCCCATAGGAATGAATGGCAAAGCTAGAGTGGGAGCTGGCAAAAGCTGAAAAATCAGGACATGATTTCTAAACTGCCACCACTCCCTCATTTTCAGGCCCACCTACACAAATCTTATATCAAAACGTTCAGCTATCCCTGCTGCCACTAGAAATGTCCACGGCTAAGCCATAGTCCTGATAGTTTTCACAATATGACCATTTGTTTGCAACTCACGCCTTCCATTGACATTCATTGAAACTCCACTCTGCAAAGCTCACATTTGAAGGGCAATTTCGAAACTGCGACTGTGCCTTCATTGTTAATATCTCAGAGACATACTATACATCAAAATGTAGGTCTGGGTCTTGTGATTCTCACAATATAAAGCTCTTCACTGTAGGATTTATAGTTTTAGAAATATGACCGTTTGAAGATGGCAACCGCAAAAATACTCTGACCTGTGCCAGGCTGCAGCAGCAAGTGATGTCATAGACAAAGCATTTTACACCTGCTCATTTTTTTATAACTGTATGTTTTAATGTAACTGTGAAGCACTTTGGGCAACAACATTGATATTAAATGTGCTATATAAATAAATAATAACAGTTACTCCGCCCACTCCAGTTGTAGACTACTGGTGGAGGCAAGAACACTTCCCACAATTTCCCCAGAAATTGTAGCTTTTCTAGTTATTATTATTCTTATTATTCTTATTATAGCCAAATTTGCCACCCTAACTCCTCCCACAGTTTTTACACTACATTGACAAAAATATACCAAAACGTGCAGATTGTTCCCGATCGGATTGCTATTACTTTGTAGAACGTTTCGCTGAATGGTTCACGGAATATCGTCGTTCTTGTGGCGAAATTTGTCCCATAGGAATGAATGGCAAAGCTAGAGTGGGAGCTGGCAAAAGCTGAAAAATCAGGACATGATTTCTAAACTGCCACCACTCCCTCATTTTCAGGCCCACCTACACAAATCTTATATCAAAACGTTCAGCTATCCCTGCTGCCACTAGAAATGTCCACGGCTAAGCCATAGTCCTGATAGTTTTCACAATATGACCATTTGTTTGCAACTCACGCCTTCCATTGACATTCATTGAAACTCCACTCTGCAAAGCTCACATTTGAAGGGCAATTTCGAAACTGCGACTGTGCCTTCATTGTTAATATCTCAGAGACATACTATACGTCAAAATGTAGGTCTGGGTCTTGTGATTCTCACAATATAAAGCTCTTCACTGTAGGATTTATAGTTTTAGAAATATGACCGTTTGAAGATGGCAACCGCAAAAATACTCTGACCTGTGCCAGGCTGCAGCAGCAAGTGATGTCATAGACAAAGCATTTTACACCTGCTCATTTTTTTATAACTGTATGTTTTAATGTAACTGTGAAGCACTTTGGGCAACAACATTGATATTAAATGTGCTATATAAATAAATAATAACAGTTACTCCGCCCACTCCAGTTGTAGACTACGGGTGGAGGCAAGAACACTTCCCACAATTTCCCCAGAAATTGTAGCTTTTCTAGTTATTATTATTCTTATTATTCTTATTATAGCCAAATTTGCCACCCTAACTCCTCCCACAGTTTTTACACTACATTGACAAAAATATACCAAAACGTGCAGATTGTTCCCGATCGGATTGCTATTACTTTGTAGAACGTTTCGCTGAATGGTTCACGGAATATCGTCGTTCTTGTGGCGAAATTTGTCCCATAGGAATGAATGGCAAAGCTAGAGTGGGAGCTGGCAAAAGCTGAAAAATCAGGACATGATTTCTAAACTGCCACCACTCCCTCATTTTCAGGCCCACCTACACAAATCTTATATCAAAACGTTCAGCTATCCCTGCTGCCACTAGAAATGTCCACGGCTAAGCCATAGTCCTGATAGTTTTCACAATATGACCATTTGTTTGCAACTCACGCCTTCCATTGACATTCATTGAAACTCCACTCTGCAAAGCTCACATTTGAAGGGCAATTTCTAAACTGCGACTGTGCCTTCATTGTTAATATCTCAGAGACATACTATACATCAAAATGTAGGTCTGGGTCTTGTGATTCTCACAATATAAAGCTCTTCACTGTAGGAATTATAGTTTTTAAAATACGACCGTTTGAAGATGGCAACCGCCAAAATACTCTGACCTGTGCAAGGCTGCAGCAGCAAGTGATGTCATAGACAAAGCCTTTTACACCTGCTAATTTTTTTATAACTGTATGTTTTAATGTAACTGTGAAGCACTTTGGGCAACAACGTTGCAATTAAATGTGCTATATAAATAAATACTAACAGTTACTCAGTCCACTCTAGTTGTAGACTACTGATGGAGGCAAGAACACTTCACACAATTTCCCCAGAAATTGTAGCTTTTCTAGTTAAGTGTTCTTGCATAGCAAGACCACTTAATGTTATCTCACATATATATTATTATTATTATTAAGTGTTCTTGCATAGCAAGACCACTTAATGTTATCTCACATATATATTATTATTATTATTCTTATTATTCTTATTATAGCCAAATTTGCCACCCTAACTCCTCCCACAGTTTTTACACTACATAGACAAAAATATACCAAAACGTGCAGATTGTTCCCGATCGGATTGCTATTACTTTGTGGAACGTTTCGCCGAATGGTTCACGGAATATCGTCGTTCTTGTGGCGAAATTTGTCCCATAGGAATGAATGGCAAAGCTAGAGTGGGAGCTGGCAAAAGCTGAAAAATCAGGACACGATTTCTAAACTGCCACCACTCCCTCATTTTCAGGCCCACCTACACAAATCTTATATCAAAACGTTCAGCTATCCCTGCTGCCACTAGAAATGTCCACGGCTAAGCCATAGTCCTGATAGTTTTCACAATATGACCATTTGTTTGCAACTCACGCCTTCCATTGACATTCATTGAAACTCCACTCTGCAAAGCTCACATTTGAAGGGCAATTTCGAAACTGCGACTGTGCCTTCATTGTTAATATCTCAGAGACATACTATACGTCAAAATGTAGGTCCGGGTCTTGTGATTCTCACAATATAAAGCTCTTCACTGTAGGATTTATAGTTTTTAAAATACGACTGTTTGAATATGGCAACCGCCAAAATACTCTGACCTGTGCAAGGCTGCAGCAGCAAGTGATGTCATAGACAAAGCCTTTTACACCTGCTAATTTTTTATAACTGTATGTTTTAATGTAACTGTGAAGCACTTTGGGCAACAACATTGCAATTAAATGTGCTATATAAATAAATACTAACAGTTACTCCGCCCACTCTAGTTGTAGACTACTGATGGAGGCAAGAACACTTCACACAATTTCCCCAGAAATTGTAGCTTTTCTAGTTCTTATTATTCTTATTATAGCCAAATTTGCCACCCTAACTCCTCCCACAGTTTTTACACTACATAGACAAAAATATACCAAAACGTGCAGATTGTTCCCGATCGGATTGCTATTACTTTGTGGAACGTTTCGCCGAATGGTTCACGGAATATCGTCGTTCTTGTGGCGAAATTTGTCCCATAGGAATGAATGGCAAAGCTAGAGTGGGAGCTGGCAAAAGCTGAAAAATCAGGACATGATTTCTAAACTGCCACCACTCCCTCATTTTCAGGCCCACCTACACAAATCTTATATCAAAACGTTCAGCTATCCCTGCTGCCACTAGAAATGTCCACGGCTAAGCCATAGTCCTGATAGTTTTCACAATATGACCATTTGTTTGCAACTCACGCCTTCCATTGACATTCATTGAAACTCTACTCTGCAAAGCTCACATTTGAAGGGCATTTTCTAAACTGCGACTGTGCCTTCATTGTTAATATCTCAGAGACATACTATACATCAAAATGTAGGTCTGGGTCTTGTGATTCTCACAATATAAAGCTCTTCACTGTAGGATTTATAGTTTTAGAAATATGACCGTTTGAAGATGGCAACCGCAAAAATACTCTGACCTGTGCCAGGCTGCAGCAGCAAGTGATGTCATAGACAAAGCATTTTACACCTGCTCATTTTTTTATAACTGTATGTTTTAATGTAACTGTGAAGCACTTTGGGCAACAACATTGATATTAAATGTGCTATATAAATAAATAATAACAGTTACTCCGCCCACTCCAGTTGTAGACTACTGGTGGAGGCAAGAACACTTCCCACAATTTCCCCAGAAATTGTAGCTTTTCTAGTTCTTATTATTCTTATTATAGCCAAATTTGCCACCCTAACTCCTCCCACAGTTTTTACACTACATAGACAAAAATATACCAAAACGTGCAGATTGTTCCCGATCGGATTGCTATTACTTTGTGGAACGTTTCGCCGAATGGTTCACGGAATATCGTCGTTCTTGTGGCGAAATTTGTCCCATAGGAATGAATGGCAAAGCTAGAGTGGGAGCTGGCAAAAGCTGAAAAATCAGGACATGATTTCTAAACTGCCACCACTCCCTCATTTTCAGGCCCACCTACACAAATCTTATATCAAAACGTTCAGCTATCCCTGCTGCCACTAGAAATGTCCACGGCTAAGCCATAGTCCTGATAGTTTTCACAATATGACCATTTGTTTGCAACTCACGCAGTCCATTGACATTCATTGAAACTCCACTCTGCAAAGCTCACATTTGAAGGGCAATTTCGAAACTGCGACTGTGCCTTCATTGTTAATATCTCAGAGACATACTATACATCAAAATGTAGGTCTGGGTCTTGTGATTCTCACAATATAAAGCTCTTCACTGTAGGATTTAAAGTTTTTAAAATACGACCGTTTGAAGATGGCAACCGCAAAAATACTCTGACCTGTGCAAGGCTGCAGAAGCAAGTGATGTCATAGACAGGGCCTTTTGCACCTGCTAATGGTTTGTATAACTGTATGTTTTAATGTAACTGTGAAGCACTTTGGGCAACAACGTTGCAATTAAATGTGCTATATAAATGATAACAGTTACTCCGCCCACTCCAGTTGTAGACTACTGGTGGAGGCAAGAACACTTCACACAATTTCCCCAGAAATTGTAGCTTTTCTAGTTATTATTATTCTTATTATTCTTATTATAGCCAAATTTGCCACCCTAACTCCTCCCACAGTTTTTACACTACATAGACAAAAATATACCAAAACGTGCAGATTGTTCCCGATCGGATTGCTATTACTTTGTGGAACGTTTCGCCGAATGGTTCACGGAATATCGTCGTTCTTGTGGCGAAATTTGTCCCATAGGAATGAATGGCAAAGCTAGAGTGGGAGCTGGCAAAAGCTGAAAAATCAGGACACGATTTCTAAACTGCCACCACTCCCTCATTTTCAGGCCCACCTACACAAATCTTATATCAAAACGTTCAGCTATCCCTGCTGCCACTAGAAATGTCCACGGCTAAGCCATAGTCCTGATAGTTTTCACAATATGACCATTTGTTTGCAACTCACGCCTTCCATTGACATTCATTGAAACTCCACTCTGCAAAGCTCACATTTGAAGGGCAATTTCGAAACTGCGACTGTGCCTTCATTGTTAATATCTCAGAGACATACTATACGTCAAAATGTAGGTCCGGGTCTTGTGATTCTCACAATATAAAGCTCTTCACTGTAGGATTTATAGTTTTTAAAATACGACTGTTTGAATATGGCAACCGCCAAAATACTCTGACCTGTGCAAGGCTGCAGCAGCAAGTGATGTCATAGACAAAGCCTTTTACACCTGCTAATTTTTTATAACTGTATGTTTTAATGTAACTGTGAAGCACTTTGGGCAACAACATTGCAATTAAATGTGCTATATAAATAAATACTAACAGTTACTCCGCCCACTCTAGTTGTAGACTACTGATGGAGGCAAGAACACTTCACACAATTTCCCCAGAAATTGTAGCTTTTCTAGTTCTTATTATTCTTATTATAGCCAAATTTGCCACCCTAACTCCTCCCACAGTTTTTACACTACATAGACAAAAATATACCAAAACGTGCAGATTGTTCCCGATCGGATTGCTATTACTTTGTGGAACGTTTCGCCGAATGGTTCACGGAATATCGTCGTTCTTGTGGCGAAATTTGTCCCATAGGAATGAATGGCAAAGCTAGAGTGGGAGCTGGCAAAAGCTGAAAAATCAGGACATGATTTCTAAACTGCCACCACTCCCTCATTTTCAGGCCCACCTACACAAATCTTATATCAAAACGTTCAGCTATCCCTGCTGCCACTAGAAATGTCCACGGCTAAGCCATAGTCCTGATAGTTTTCACAATATGACCATTTGTTTGCAACTCACGCCTTCCATTGACATTCATTGAAACTCTACTCTGCAAAGCTCACATTTGAAGGGCATTTTCTAAACTGCGACTGTGCCTTCATTGTTAATATCTCAGAGACATACTATACATCAAAATGTAGGTCTGGGTCTTGTGATTCTCACAATATAAAGCTCTTCACTGTAGGATTTATAGTTTTAGAAATATGACCGTTTGAAGATGGCAACCGCAAAAATACTCTGACCTGTGCCAGGCTGCAGCAGCAAGTGATGTCATAGACAAAGCATTTTACACCTGCTCATTTTTTTATAACTGTATGTTTTAATGTAACTGTGAAGCACTTTGGGCAACAACATTGATATTAAATGTGCTATATAAATAAATAATAACAGTTACTCCGCCCACTCCAGTTGTAGACTACTGGTGGAGGCAAGAACACTTCCCACAATTTCCCCAGAAATTGTAGCTTTTCTAGTTCTTATTATTCTTATTATAGCCAAATTTGCCACCCTAACTCCTCCCACAGTTTTTACACTACATAGACAAAAATATACCAAAACGTGCAGATTGTTCCCGATCGGATTGCTATTACTTTGTGGAACGTTTCGCCGAATGGTTCACGGAATATCGTCGTTCTTGTGGCGAAATTTGTCCCATAGGAATGAATGGCAAAGCTAGAGTGGGAGCTGGCAAAAGCTGAAAAATCAGGACATGATTTCTAAACTGCCACCACTCCCTCATTTTCAGGCCCACCTACACAAATCTTATATCAAAACGTTCAGCTATCCCTGCTGCCACTAGAAATGTCCACGGCTAAGCCATAGTCCTGATAGTTTTCACAATATGACCATTTGTTTGCAACTCACGCAGTCCATTGACATTCATTGAAACTCCACTCTGCAAAGCTCACATTTGAAGGGCAATTTCGAAACTGCGACTGTGCCTTCATTGTTAATATCTCAGAGACATACTATACATCAAAATGTAGGTCTGGGTCTTGTGATTCTCACAATATAAAGCTCTTCACTGTAGGATTTAAAGTTTTTAAAATACGACCGTTTGAAGATGGCAACCGCAAAAATACTCTGACCTGTGCAAGGCTGCAGAAGCAAGTGATGTCATAGACAGGGCCTTTTGCACCTGCTAATGGTTTGTATAACTGTATGTTTTAATGTAACTGTGAAGCACTTTGGGCAACAACGTTGCAATTAAATGTGCTATATAAATGATAACAGTTACTCCGCCCACTCCAGTTGTAGACTACTGGTGGAGGCAAGAACACTTCACACAATTTCCCCAGAAATTGTAGCTTTTCTAGTTATTATTATTCTTATTATTCTTATTATAGCCAAATTTGCCACCCTAACTCCTCCCACAGTTTTTACACTACATAGACAAAAATATACCAAAACGTGCAGATTGTTCCCGATCGGATTGCTATTACTTTGTGGAACGTTTCGCCGAATGGTTCACGGAATATCGTCGTTCTTGTGGCGAAATTTGTCCCATAGGAATGAATGGCAAAGCTAGAGTGGGAGCTGGCAAAAGCTGAAAAATCAGGACATGATTTCTAAACTGCCACCACTCCCTCATTTTCAGGCCCACCTACACAAATCTTATATCAAAACGTTCAGCTATCCCTGCTGCCACTAGAAATGTCCACGGCTAAGCCATAGTCCTGATAGTTTTCACAATATGACCATTTGTTTGCAACTCACGCAGTCCATTGACATTCATTGAAACTCCACTCTGCAAAGCTCACATTTGAAGGGCAATTTCTAAACTGCGACTGTGCCTTCATTGTTAATATCTCAGAGACATACTATACATCAAAATGTAGGTCTGGGTCTTGTGATTCTCACAATATAAAGCTCTTCACTGTAGGATTTATAGTTTTTAAAATACGACCGTTTGAAGATGGCAACCGCCAAAATACTCTGACCTGTGCAAGGCTGCAGCAGCAAGTGATGTCATAGACAAAGCCTTTTTCACACCTGCTAATGTTTTTATAAATGTATGTTTTAATGTAACTGTGCAACAACGTTGCAATTAAATGTGCTATATAAATGATAACAGTTACTCCGCCCACTCCAGTTGTAGACTACTGGTGGAGGCAAGAACACTTCACACAATTTCCCCAGAAATTGTAGCTTTTCTAGTTAAGTGTTCTTGCATAGCAAGGCCACTTACTTTTATCTCACATATATATTATTATTATTATTATTATTATTAAGTGTTCTTGCATAGCAAGACCACTTAATGTTATCTCACATATATATTATTAAGTGTTCTTGCATAGCAAGACCACTTAATGTTATCTCACATATATATTATTATTATTATTCTTATTATTCTTATTATAGCCAAATTTGCCACCCTAACTCCTCCCACAGTTTTTACACTACATAGACAAAAATATACCAAAACGTGCAGATTGTTCCCGATCGGATTGCTATTACTTTGTGGAACGTTTCGCCGAATGGTTCACGGAATATCGTCGTTCTTGTGGCGAAATTTGTCCCATAGGAATGAATGGCAAAGCTAGAGTGGGAGCTGGCAAAAGCTGAAAAATCAGGACATGATTTCTAAACTGCCACCACTCCCTCATTTTCAGGCCCACCTACACAAATCTAATATCAAAACGTTCAGCTATCCCTGCTGCCACTAGAAATGTCCACGGCTAAGCCATAGTCCTGATTGTTTTCGCAATATGACCATTTGTTTGCAACTCACGCCTTCCATTGACATTCATTGAAACTCCACTCTGCAAAGCTCACATTTGAAGGGCAATTTCTAAACTGCGACTGTGCCTTCATTGTTAATATCTCAGAGACATACTATACATCAAAATGTAGGTCTGGGTCTTGTGATTCTCACAATATAAAGCTCTTCACTGTAGGATTTATAGTTTTTAAAATACGACCGTTTGAAGATGGCAACCGCCAAAATACTCTGACCTGTGCCAGGCTGCAGCAGCAAGTGATGTCATAGACAAAGCCTTTTACACCTGCTAATTTTTTATAACTGTATGTTTTAATGTAACTGTGAAGCACTTTGGGCAACAACATTGCAATTAAATGTGCTATATAAATAAATACTAACAGTTACTCCGCCCACTCTAGTTGTAGACTACTGATGGAGGCAAGAACACTTCACACAATTTCCCCAGAAATTGTAGCTTTTCTAGTTCTTATTCTTATTCTTATTATAGCCAAATTTGCCACCCTAACTCCTCCCACAGTTTTTACACTACATAGACAAAAAATTACCAATACGTGCAGATTGTTCCCGATCGGATTGCTATTACTTTGTGGAACGTTTCGCCGAATGGTTCACGGAATATCGTCGTTCTTGTGGCGAAATTTGTCCCATAGGAATGAATGGCAAAGCTAGAGTGGGAGCTGGCAAAAGCTGAAAAATCAGGACATGATTTCTAAACTGCCACCACTCCTTCATTTTCAAGCCCACCTACACAAATCTTATATCAAAATGTTCGGCTATCCCTGCTGCCACTATAAATGCCCATGGCTAAGCCATAGTCCTGATAGTTTTCCTAATATGACCATTTGTTTACAACTCACGCCATCCATTGACATTCATTGAAACTCCACTCTGCAAAGCTCACATTTGAAGGGCAATTTCTAAACTGCGACTGTGCCTTCATTGTTAATATTGCAGAGACATTCTATGCATCAAAATGTAGGTCTGGGTCTTGTGATTCTCACAATATAAAGCTCTTCACTGTAGGATTTATAGTTTTTAAAATACGACCGTTTGAAGATGGCAACCGCCAAAATACTCTGACCTGTGCCAGGCTGCAGCAGCAAGTGATGTCATAGACAAAGACTTTTGTACACCTGCTAATGTTTTTATAAATGTATGTTTTAATGTAACTGTGCAAGAATGTTGCAATTAAATGTGCTATATAAATTATAACAGTTACTCCGCCCACTCCAGTTGTATACTACTGGTGGAGGCAAGAACACTTCACACAATTTCCCCAGAAATTGTAGCTTTTCTAGTTAAGTGTTCTTGCATAGCAAGACCACTTACTGTTATCTCACATATATATTATTATTATTATTAAGTGTTCTTGCATAGCAAGACCACTTAATGTTATCTCACATATATATTATTCTTATTATTCTTATTATTCTTATTATAGCCAAATTTGCCACCCTAACTCCTCCCACAGTTTTTACACTACATAGACAAAAATATACCAAAACGTGCAGATTGTTCCCGATCGGATTGCTATTACTTTGTGGAACGTTTTGACGAATGGTTCTCGGAATATCGTCGTTCTTGTGGTGAAATTTGTCCCATAGGAATGAATGGCAAAGCTAGAGTGGGAGCTGGCAAAAGCTGAAAAATCAGGACATGATTTCTAAACTGCCATCACTCCCTCATTTTCAGGCCCACCTACACAAATCTTATATCAAAACGTTCAGCTATCCCTGCTGCCACTAAAAATGCCCACGACTAAGCCATAGTCCTTATAGTTTTCAAGATATGACCATTTGTTTGCAACTCACGCCGTCCATTGACATTCATTGAAACTCCACTCTGCAAAGCTCACATTTGAAGGGCAATTTCTAAACTGCGACTGTGCCTTCATTATTAATATCTCAGAGACATACTATGCATCAAAATGTAGGTCTTGGTCTTGTGATTCTCACAATATAAAGCTCTTCGCTGTAGAATTGATAGTTTTTAAAATACAACCGTTTGAAGATGGCAACCGCGAAAAAACTCTGACCTGTGCAAGGCTGCAGCAGCAAGTGATGTCATAGACAGGGACTTTTGTACACCTGCTAATGTTTTTATAAATGTATGGTTTAATGTAACTGTGCAACAACATTGCAATTAAATGTGCTATATAAATAATAACAGTTACTCCGCCCACTCCAGTTGTAGACTACTGGTGGAGGCAAGAACACTTCACACAATTTCCCCAGAAATTGTAGCTTTTCTAGTTCTTATTATTCTTATTATAGCCAAATTTACCACCCTAACTCCTCCCACAGTTTTTACACTACATAGACAGAAATATACCGAAACGTGCAGATTGTTCCCGATCGGATTGCTATTACTTTGTGGAACGTTTTGACGAATGGTTCTCGGAATATCGTTGTTCTTGTGGCGAAATTTGTCCCATAGGAATGAATGGCAAAGCTAGAGTGGGAGCTGGCAAAAGCTGAAAAATCAGGACATGATTTCTAAACTGCCACCACTCCCTCATTTTCAGGCCCACCTACACAAATCTTATATCAAAACGTTCAGCTATCCCTGCTGCCACTAAAAATGTCCACAGCTAAGACATAGTCCTGATAGTTTTCACAATATGACCATTTGTTTGCAACTCACGCCGTCCATTGACATTCATTGAAACTCCACTCTGCAAAGCTCACATTTGAAGGGCAATTTCTAAACTGCGACTGTGCCTTCATTGTTAATATCGCAGAGACATACTATACATCAAAATATAGGTCTGGGTCTTGTGATACTCACAATATAAAGCTCTTCACTGTAGGATTTATAATTTTTAAAATACGACCGTTTGAAGATGGCAACCGCCAAAATACTCTGACCTGTGCAAGGCTGCAGCAGCAAGTGATGTCATAGACAAAGCCTTTTTCACACCTGCTAATGTTTTTATAAATGTATGTTTTAATGTAACTGTGCAACAACGTTGCAATTAAATGTGCTATATAAATAATAACAGTTACTCCGCCCACTCCAGTTGTAGACTACTGGTGGAGGCAAGAACACTTCACACAATTTCCCCAGAAATTGTAGCTTTTCTAGTTAAGTGTTCTTGCATAGCAAGGCCACTTACTTTTATCTCACATATATATTATTATTATTATTATTATTAAGTGTTCTTGCATAGCAAGACCACTTAATGTTATCTCACATATATATTATTAAGTGTTCTTGCATAGCAAGACCACTTAATGTTATCTCACATATATATTATTATTATTATTCTTATTATTCTTATTATAGCCAAATTTGCCACCCTAACTCCTCCCACAGTTTTTACACTACATAGACAAAAATATACCAAAACGTGCAGATTGTTCCCGATCGGATTGCTATTACTTTGTGGAACGTTTCGCCGAATGGTTCACGGAATATCGTCGTTCTTGTGGCAAAATTTGTCCCATAGGAATGAATGGCAAAGCTAGAGTGGGAGCTGTCAAAAGCTGAAAAATCAGGACATGATTTCTAAACTGCCACCACTCCCTCATTTTCAGGCCCACCTACACAAATCTTATATCAAAACGTTCAGCTATCCCTGCTGCCACTAGAAATGTCCACGGCTAAGCCATAGTCCTGATAGTTTTCACAATATGACCATTTGTTTGCAACTCACGCCTTCCATTGACATTCATTGAAACGCCACTCTGCAAAGCTCACATTTGAAGGGCAATTTCTAAACTGCGACTGTGCCTTCCTTGTTAATATCTCAGAGACATACTATACATCAAAATGTAGGTCTGGGTATTGTGATTCTCACAATATAAAGCTCTTCACTGTAGGATTTATAGTTTTTAAAATACGACCGTTTGAACATGGCAACCGCAAAAATACTCTGACCTGTGCAAGGCTGCAGCAGCAAGTGATGTCATAGACAGGGCCATTTGCACCTGCTAATGTTTTTATAACTGTATGTTTTAATGTAACTGTGCAACAACGTTGCAATTAAATGTGCTATATAAATAAATAACAGTTACTCCGCCCACTCCAGTTGTATACTACTGGTGGAGGCAAGAACACTTCACACAATTTCCCCAGAAATTGTAGCTTTTCTAGTTCTTATTCTTATTCTTATTATAGCCAAATTTGCCACCCTAACTCCTCCCACAGTTTTTACACTACATAGACAAAAATATACCAAAACGTGCAGATTGTTCCCGATCGGATTGCTATTACTTTGTGGAACGTTTCGCCGAATGGTTCACGGAATATCGTCGTTCTTGTTGCGAAATTTGTCCCATAG
This sequence comes from Pelobates fuscus, assembly GCF_036172605.1. Classification (NCBI taxonomy): domain Eukaryota; kingdom Metazoa; phylum Chordata; class Amphibia; order Anura; family Pelobatidae; genus Pelobates; species Pelobates fuscus. Next base: position 127,523,846 of record NC_086322.1, on the reverse strand, counting down.
GAATGAATGGCAAAGCTAGAGTGGGAGCTGGCAAAAGCTGAAAAATCAGGACATGATTTCTAAACTGCCACCACTCCTTCATTTTCAGGCCCACCTACACAAATCTTATATCAAAACGTTCAGCTATCCCTGCTGCCACTAAAAATGCCCACGACTAAGCCATAGTCCTTATAGTTTTCAAGATATGACCATTTGTTTGCAACTCACGCCGTCCATTGACATTCATTGAAACTCCACTCTGCAAAGCTCACATTTGAAGGGCAATTTCTAAACTGCGACTGTGCCTTCATTATTAATATCTCAGAGACATACTATGCATCAAAATGTAGGTCTTGGTCTTGTGATGCTCACAATATAAAGCTCTTCGCTGTAGAATTTATAATTTTTAAAATACGACCGTTTGAAAATGGCAACCGCAAAAATACTCTGACCTGTGCCAGGCTGCAGCAACAAGTGATGTCATAGACAAAGACTTTTGTACACCTGCTAATGTTTTTATAAATGTATTGTTTAATGTAACTGTGCAACAACATTGCAATTAAATGTGCTATATAAATAATAACAGTTACTCCGCCCACTCCAGTTGTAGACTACTGGTGGAGGCAAGAACACTTCACACAATTTCCCCAGAAATTGTAGCTTTTCTAGTTCTTATTATTCTTATTATAGCCAAATTTACCACCCTAACTCCTCCCACAGTTTTTACACTACATAGACAGAAATATACCGAAACGTGCAGATTGTTCCCGATCGGATTGCGATTACTTTGTGGAACGTTTTGACGAATGGTTCTCGGAATATCGTCGTTCTTGTGGCGAAATTTGTCCCATAGGAATGAATGGCAAAGCTAGAGTGGGAGCTGGCAAAAGCTGAAAAATCAGGACATGATTTCTAAACTGCCACCACTCCCTCATTTTCAGGCCCACCTACACAAATCTTATATCAAAACGTTCAGCTATCCCTGCTGCCACTAAAAATGTCCACAGCTAAGACATAGTCCTGATAGTTTTCACAATATGACCATTTGTTTGCAACTCACGCCGTCCATTGACATTCATTGAAACTCCACTCTGCAAAGCTCACATTTGAAGGGCAATTTCTAAACTGCGACTGTGCCTTCATTGTTAATATCTCAGAGACATACTATACATCAAAATGTAGGTCTGGGTCTTGTGATTCTCACAATATAAAGCTCTTCACTGTAGGATTTATAGTTTTTAAAATACGACCGTTTGAAGATGGCAACCGCCAAAATACTCTGACCTGTGCAAGGCTGCAGCAGCAAGTGATGTCATAGACAAAGCCTTTTTCACACCTGCTAATGTTTTTATAAATGTATGTTTTAATGTAACTGTGCAACAACGTTGCAATTAAATGTGCTATATAAATGATAACAGTTACTCCGCCCACTCCAGTTGTAGACTACTGGTGGAGGCAAGAACACTTCACACAATTTCCCCAGAAATTGTAGCTTTTCTAGTTAAGTGTTCTTGCATAGCAAGGCCACTTACTTTTATCTCACATATATATTATTATTATTATTATTAAGTGTTCTTGCATAGCAAGACCACTTAATGTTATCTCACATATATATTATTAAGTGTTCTTGCATAGCAAGACCACTTAATGTTATCTCACATATATATTATTATTATTATTCTTATTATTCTTATTATAGCCAAATTTGCCACCCTAACTCCTCCCACAGTTTTTACACTACATAGACAAAAATATACCAAAACGTGCAGATTGTTCCCGATCGGATTGCTATTACTTTGTGGAACGTTTCGCCGAATGGTTCACGGAATATCGTCGTTCTTGTGGCGAAATTTGTCCCATAGGAATGAATGGCAAAGCTAGAGTGGGAGCTGGCAAAAGCTGAAAAATCAGGACATGATTTCTAAACTGCCACCACTCCCTCATTTTCAGGCCCACCTACACAAATCTAATATCAAAACGTTCAGCTATCCCTGCTGCCACTAGAAATGTCCACGGCTAAGCCATAGTCCTGATTGTTTTCGCAATATGACCATTTGTTTGCAACTCACGCCTTCCATTGACATTCATTGAAACTCCACTCTGCAAAGCTCACATTTGAAGGGCAATTTCTAAACTGCGACTGTGCCTTCATTGTTAATATCTCAGAGACATACTATACATCAAAATGTAGGTCTGGGTCTTGTGATTCTCACAATATAAAGCTCTTCACTGTAGGATTTATAGTTTTTAAAATACGACCGTTTGAAGATGGCAACCGCCAAAATACTCTGACCTGTGCCAGGCTGCAGCAGCAAGTGATGTCATAGACAAAGCCTTTTACACCTGCTAATTTTTTATAACTGTATGTTTTAATGTAACTGTGAAGCACTTTGGGCAACAACATTGCAATTAAATGTGCTATATAAATAAATACTAACAGTTACTCCGCCCACTCTAGTTGTAGACTACTGATGGAGGCAAGAACACTTCACACAATTTCCCCAGAAATTGTAGCTTTTCTAGTTCTTATTCTTATTCTTATTATAGCCAAATTTGCCACCCTAACTCCTCCCACAGTTTTTACACTACATAGACAAAAAATTACCAATACGTGCAGATTGTTCCCGATCGGATTGCTATTACTTTGTGGAACGTTTCGCCGAATGGTTCACGGAATATCGTCGTTCTTGTGGCGAAATTTGTCCCATAGGAATGAATGGCAAAGCTAGAGTGGGAGCTGGCAAAAGCTGAAAAATCAGGACATGATTTCTAAACTGCCACCACTCCTTCATTTTCAAGCCCACCTACACAAATCTTATATCAAAATGTTCGGCTATCCCTGCTGCCACTATAAATGCCCATGGCTAAGCCATAGTCCTGATAGTTTTCCTAATATGACCATTTGTTTACAACTCACGCCATCCATTGACATTCATTGAAACTCCACTCTGCAAAGCTCACATTTGAAGGGCAATTTCTAAACTGCGACTGTGCCTTCATTGTTAATATTGCAGAGACATTCTATGCATCAAAATGTAGGTCTGGGTCTTGTGATTCTCACAATATAAAGCTCTTCACTGTAGGATTTATAGTTTTTAAAATACGACCGTTTGAAGATGGCAACCGCCAAAATACTCTGACCTGTGCCAGGCTGCAGCAGCAAGTGATGTCATAGACAAAGACTTTTGTACACCTGCTAATGTTTTTATAAATGTATGTTTTAATGTAACTGTGCAAGAATGTTGCAATTAAATGTGCTATATAAATTATAACAGTTACTCCGCCCACTCCAGTTGTATACTACTGGTGGAGGCAAGAACACTTCACACAATTTCCCCAGAAATTGTAGCTTTTCTAGTTAAGTGTTCTTGCATAGCAAGACCACTTACTGTTATCTCACATATATATTATTATTATTATTAAGTGTTCTTGCATAGCAAGACCACTTAATGTTATCTCACATATATATTATTATTATTATTCTTATTATTCTTATTATAGCCAAATTTGCCACCCTAACTCCTCCCACAGTTTTTACACTACATAGACAAAAATATACCAAAACGTGCAGATTGTTCCCGATCGGATTGCTATTACTTTGTGGAACGTTTTGCCGAATGGTTCTCGGAATATCGTCGTTCTTGTGGTGAAATTTGTCCCATAGGAATGAATGGCAAAGCTAGAGTGGGAGCTGGCAAAAGCTGAAAAATCAGGACATGATTTCTAAACTGCCATCACTCCCTCATTTTCAGGCCCACCTACACAAATCTTATATCAAAACGTTCAGCTATCCCTGCTGCCACTAAAAATGCCCACGACTAAGCCATAGTCCTTATAGTTTTCAAGATATGACCATTTGTTTGCAACTCACGCCGTCCATTGACATTCATTGAAACTCCACTCTGCAAAGCTCACATTTGAAGGGCAATTTCTAAACTGCGACTGTGCCTTCATTATTAATATCTCAGAGACATACTATGCATCAAAATGTAGGTCTTGGTCTTGTGATTCTCACAATATAAAGCTCTTCGCTGTAGAATTGATAGTTTTTAAAATACAACCGTTTGAAGATGGCAACCGCGAAAAAACTCTGACCTGTGCAAGGCTGCAGCAGCAAGTGATGTCATAGACAGGGACTTTTGTACACCTGCTAATGTTTTTATAAATGTATGTTTTAATGTAACTGTGCAACAACGTTGCAATTAAATGTGCTATATAAATAATAACAGTTACTCCGCCCACTCCAGTTGTAGACTACTGGTGGAGGCAAGAACACTTCACACAATTTCCCCAGAAATTGTAGCTTTTCTAGTTCTTATTATTCTTATTATAGCCAAATTTACCACCCTAACTCCTCCCACAGTTTTTACACTACATAGACAGAAATATACCGAAACGTGCAGATTGTTCCCGATCGGATTGCTATTACTTTGTGGAACGTTTTGACGAATGGTTCTCGGAATATCGTCGTTCTTGTGGCGAAATTTGTCCCATAGGAATGAATGGCAAAGCTAGAGTGGGAGCTGGCAAAAGCTGAAAAATCAGGACATGATTTCTAAACTGCCACCACTCCCTCATTTTCAGGCCCACCTACACAAATCTTATATCAAAACGTTCAGCTATCCCTGCTGCCACTAAAAATGTCTACAGCTAAGACATAGTCCTGATAGTTTTCACAATATGACCATTTGTTTGCAACTCACGCCGTCCATTGACATTCATTGAAACTCCACTCTGCAAAGCTCACATTTGAAGGGCAATTTCTAAACTGCGACTGTGCCTTCATTGTTAATATCGCAGAGACATACTATACATCAAAATATAGGTCTGGGTCTTGTGATACTCACAATATAAAGCTCTTCACTGTAGGATTTATAATTTTTAAAATACGACCGTTTGAAGATGGCAACCGCCAAAATACTCTGACCTGTGCAAGGCTGCAGCAGCAAGTGATGTCATAGACAAAGCCTTTTTCACACCTGCTAATGTTTTTATAAATGTATGTTTTAATGTAACTGTGCAACAACGTTGCAATTAAATGTGCTATATAAATGATAACAGTTACTCCGCCCACTCCAGTTGTAGACTACTGGTGGAGGCAAGAACACTTCACACAATTTCCCCAGAAATTGTAGCTTTTCTAGTTAAGTGTTCTTGCATAGCAAGGCCACTTACTTTTATCTCACATATATATTATTATTATTATTATTAAGTGTTCTTGCATAGCAAGACCACTTAATGTTATCTCACATATATATTATTCTTATTCTTATTCTTATTATAGCCAAATTTGCCACCCTAACTCCTCCCACAGTTTTTACACTACATAGACAAAAAATTACCAATACGTGCAGATTGTTCCCGATCGGATTGCTATTACTTTGTGGAACGTTTCGCCGAATGGTTCACGGAATATCGTCGTTCTTGTGGCGAAATTTGTCCCATAGGAATGAATGGCAAAGCTAGAGTGGGAGCTGGCAAAAGCTGAAAAATCAGGACATGATTTCTAAACTGCCACCACTCCTTCATTTTCAAGCCCACCTACACAAATCTTATATCAAAATGTTCGGCTATCCCTGCTGCCACTATAAATGCCCATGGCTAAGCCATAGTCCTGATAGTTTTCCTAATATGACCATTTGTTTACAACTCACGCCATCCATTGACATTCATTGAAACTCCACTCTGCAAAGCTCACATTTGAAGGGCAATTTCTAAACTGCGACTGTGCCTTCATTGTTAATATTGCAGAGACATTCTATGCATCAAAATGTAGGTCTGGGTCTTGTGATTCTCACAATATAAAGCTCTTCACTGTAGGATTTATAGTTTTTAAAATACGACCGTTTGAAGATGGCAACCGCCAAAATACTCTGACCTGTGCCAGGCTGCAGCAGCAAGTGATGTCATAGACAAAGACTTTTGTACACCTGCTAATGTTTTTATAAATGTATGTTTTAATGTAACTGTGCAAGAATGTTGCAATTAAATGTGCTATATAAATTATAACAGTTACTCCGCCCACTCCAGTTGTATACTACTGGTGGAGGCAAGAACACTTCACACAATTTCCCCAGAAATTGTAGCTTTTCTAGTTAAGTGTTCTTGCATAGCAAGACCACTTACTGTTATCTCACATATATATTATTATTATTATTAAGTGTTCTTGCATAGCAAGACCACTTAATGTTATCTCACATATATATTATTATTATTATTATTATTATTATTATTATAGCCAAATTTGCCACCCTAACTCCTCCCACAGTTTTTACACTACATAGACAAAAATATACCAAAACGTGCAGATTGTTCCCGATCGGATTGCTATTACTTTGTGGAACGTTTTGCCGAATGGTTCTCGGAATATCGTCGTTCTTGTGGTGAAATTTGTCCCATAGGAATGAATGGCAAAGCTAGAGTGGGAGCTGGCAAAAGCTGAAAAATCAGGACATGATTTCTAAACTGCCATCACTCCCTCATTTTCAGGCCCACCTACACAAATCTTATATCAAAACGTTCAGCTATCCCTGCTGCCACTAAAAATGCCCACGACTAAGCCATAGTCCTTATAGTTTTCAAGATATGACCATTTGTTTGCAACTCACGCCGTCCATTGACATTCATTGAAACTCCACTCTGCAAAGCTCACATTTGAAGGGCAATTTCTAAACTGCGACTGTGCCTTCATTATTAATATCTCAGAGACATACTATGCATCAAAATGTAGGTCTTGGTCTTGTGATGCTCACAATATAAAGCTCTTCGCTGTAGAATTTATAGTTTTTAAAATACAACCGTTTGAAGATGGCAACCGCGAAAAAACTCTGACCTGTGCAAGGCTGCAGCAGCAAGTGATGTCATAGACAGGGACTTTTGTACACCTGCTAATGTTTTTATAAATGTATGGTTTAATGTAACTGTGCAACAACATTGCAATTAAATGTGCTATATAAATAATAACAGTTACTCCGCCCACTCCAGTTGTAGACTACTGGTGGAGGCAAGAACACTTCACACAATTTCCCCAGAAATTGTAGCTTTTCTAGTTCTTATTATTCTTATTATAGCCAAATTTACCACCCTAACTCCTCCCACAGTTTTTACACTACATAGACAGAAATATACCGAAACGTGCAGATTGTTCCCGATCGGATTGCTATTACTTTGTGGAACGTTTTGACGAATGGTTCTCGGAATATCGTCGTTCTTGTGGCGAAATTTGTCCCATAGGAATGAATGGCAAAGCTAGAGTGGGAGCTGGCAAAAGCTGAAAAATCAGGACATGATTTCTAAACTGCCACCACTCCCTCATTTTCAGGCCCACCTACACAAATCTTATATCAAAACGTTCAGCTATCCCTGCTGCCACTAAAAATGTCCACAGCTAAGACATAGTCCTGATAGTTTTCACAATATGACCATTTGTTTGCAACTCACGCCGTCCATTGACATTCATTGAAACTCCACTCTGCAAAGCTCACATTTGAAGGGCAATTTCTAAACTGCGACTGTGCCTTCATTGTTAATATCGCAGAGACATACTATACATCAAAATATAGGTCTGGGTCTTGTGATACTCACAATATAAAGCTCTTCACTGTAGGATTTATAATTTTTAAAATACGACCGTTTGAAAATGGCAACCGCAAAAATACTCTGACCTGTGCCAGGCTGCAGCAACAAGTGATGTCATAGACAGGGCCTTTTGCACCTGCTAATGTTTTTATAACTGTATGTTTTAATGTAACTGTGAAGCACTTTGGGCAACAACTTTGCAATTAAATGTGCTATATAAATAAATAATAACAGTTACTCTGCCCACTCCAGTTGTAGACTACTGGTGGAGGCAAGAACATTTCACACAATTTCCCCAGAAATTGTAGCTTTCTAGTTATTAAGTGTTCTTGCATAGCAAGACCACTTAATGTTATCTCACATATATATTATTATTATTATTCTTATTATTCTTATTATAGCCAAATTTGCCACCCTAACTCCTCCCACAGTTTTTACACTACATAGACAAAAATATACCAAAACGTGCAGATTGTTCCCGATCGGATTGCTATTACTTTGTGGAACGTTTCGCCGAATGGTTCACGGAATATCGTCGTTCTTGTGGCGAAATTTGTCCCATAGGAATGAATGGCAAAGCTAGAGTGGGAGCTGGCAAAAGCTGAAAAATCAGGACATGATTTCTAAACTGCCACCACTCCCTCATTTTCAGGCCCACCTACACAAATCTTATATCAAAACGTTCAGCTATCCCTGCTGCCACTAGAAATGTCCACGGCTAAGCCATAGTCCTGATAGTTTTCACAATATGACCATTTGTTTGCAACTCACGCCTTCCATTGACATTCATTGAAACTCCACTCTGCAAAGCTCACATTTGAAGGGCAATTTCGAAACTGCGACTGTGCCTTCATTGTTAATATCTCAGAGACATACTATACATCAAAATGTAGGTCTGGGTCTTGTGATTCTCACAATATAAAGCTCTTCACTGTAGGATTTATAGTTTTAACAATATGACCGTTTGAAGATGGCAACCGCAAAAATACTCTGACCTGTGCAAGGCTGCAGCAGCAAGTGATGTCATAGACAAAGCCTTTTACACCTGCTAATGTTTTTATAACTGGATGTTTTAATGTAACTGTGAAGCACTTTGGGCAACAACATTGCAATTAAATGTGCTATATAAATAAATAATAACAGTTACTCCGCCCACTCTAGTTGTAGACTACTGGTGGAGGCAAGAACACTTCACAATTTCCCCAGAAATTGTAGCTTTTCTAGTTATTATTATTATTATTATTATTATTATAGCCAAATTTGCCACCCTAACTCCTCCCACAGTTTTTACACTACATAGGCAAAAATATACCAAAACGTGCAGATTGTTCCCGATCGGATTGCTATTACTTTGTGGAACCTTTCGCCGAATGGTTCACGGAATATCGTCGTTCTTGTTGCGAAATTTGTCCCATAGGAATGAATGGCAAAGCTAGAGTGGGAGCTGGCAAAAGCTGAAAAATCAGGACATGATTTCTAAACTGCCACCACTCCCTCATTTTCAGGCCCACCTACACAAATCTTATATCAAAACGTTCAGCTATCCCTGCTGCCACTAGAAATGTCCATGGCTAAGCCATAGTCCTTATAGTTTTCACAATATGACCATTTGTTTGCAACTCACGCCTTCCATTGACATTCATTGAAACTCCACTCTGCAAAGCTCACATTTGAAGGGCAATTTCTAAACTGCGACTGTGCCTTCATTGTTAATATCTCAGAGACATACTATACATCAAAATGTAGGTCTGGGTCTTGTGATTCTCACAATATAAAGCTCTTCACTGTAGGATTTATAGTTTTTAAAATACAACCGTTTGAAGATGGCAACCGCCAAAATACTCTGACCTGTGCAAGGCTGCAGCAGCAAGTGATGTCATAGACAAAGCCTTTTTCACACCTGCTAATGTTTTTAAAAATGTATGTTTTAATGTAACTGTGCAACAACGTTGCAATTAAATGTGCTATATAAATGATAACAGTTACTCCGCCCACTCCAGTTGTAGACTACTGGTGGAGGCAAGAACACTTCACACAATTTCCCCAGAAATTGTAGCTTTTCTAGTTAAGTGTTCTTGCATAGCAAGGCCACTTACTTTTATCTCACATATATATTATTATTATTATTATTAAGTGTTCTTGCATAGCAAGACCACTTAATGTTATCTCACATATATATTATTCTTATTCTTATTCTTATTATAGCCAAATTTGCCACCCTAACTCCTCCCACAGTTTTTACACTACATAGACAAAAAATTACCAATACGTGCAGATTGTTCCCGATCGGATTGCTATTACTTTGTGGAACGTTTCGCCGAATGGTTCACGGAATATCGTCGTTCTTGTGGCGAAATTTGTCCCATAGGAATGAATGGCAAAGCTAGAGTGGGAGCTGGCAAAAGCTGAAAAATCAGGACATGATTTCTAAACTGCCACCACTCCTTCATTTTCAAGCCCACCTACACAAATCTTATATCAAAATGTTCGGCTATCCCTGCTGCCACTATAAATGCCCATGGCTAAGCCATAGTCCTGATAGTTTTCCTAATATGACCATTTGTTTACAACTCACGCCATCCATTGACATTCATTGAAACTCCACTCTGCAAAGCTCACATTTGAAGGGCAATTTCTAAACTGCGACTGTGCCTTCATTGTTAATATTGCAGAGACATTCTATGCATCAAAATGTAGGTCTGGGTCTTGTGATTCTCACAATATAAAGCTCTTCACTGTAGGATTTATAGTTTTTAAAATACGACCGTTTGAAGATGGCAACCGCCAAAATACTCTGACCTGTGCCAGGCTGCAGCAGCAAGTGATGTCATAGACAAAGACTTTTGTACACCTGCTAATGTTTTTATAAATGTATGTTTTAATGTAACTGTGCAAGAATGTTGCAATTAAATGTGCTATATAAATTATAACAGTTACTCCGCCCACTCCAGTTGTATACTACTGATGGAGGCAAGAACACTTCACACAATTTCCCCAGAAATTGTAGCTTTTCTAGTTAAGTGTTCTTGCATAGCAAGACCACTTACTGTTATCTCACATATATATTATTATTATTATTAAGTGTTCTTGCATAGCAAGACCACTTAATGTTATCTCACATATATATTATTATTATTATTATTATTATTATTATTATAGCCAAATTTGCCACCCTAACTCCTCCCACAGTTTTTACACTACATAGACAAAAATATACCAAAACGTGCAGATTGTTCCCGATCGGATTGCTATTACTTTGTGGAACGTTTTGCCGAATGGTTCTCGGAATATCGTCGTTCTTGTGGTGAAATTTGTCCCATAGGAATGAATGGCAAAGCTAGAGTGGGAGCTGGCAAAAGCTGAAAAATCAGGACATGATTTCTAAACTGCCATCACTCCCTCATTTTCAGGCCCACCTACACAAATCTTATATCAAAACGTTCAGCTATCCCTGCTGCCACTAAACATGCCCACGACTAAGCCATAGTCCTTATAGTTTTCAAGATATGACCATTTGTTTGCAACTCACGCCGTCCATTGACATTCATTGAAACTCCACTCTGCAAAGCTCACATTTGAAGGGCAATTTCTAAACTGCGACTGTGCCTTCATTATTAATATCTCAGAGACATACTATGCATCAAAATGTAGGTCTTGGTCTTGTGATGCTCACAATATAAAGCTCTTCGCTGTAGAATTTATAGTTTTTAAAATACAACCGTTTGAAGATGGCAACCACGAAAAAACTCTGACCTGTGCAAGGCTGCAGCAGCAAGTGATGTCATAGACAGGGACTTTTGTACACCTGCTAATGTTTTTATAAATGTATGGTTTAATGTAACTGTGCAACAACATTGCAATTAAATGTGCTATATAAATAATAACAGTTACTCCGCCCACTCCAGTTGTAGACTACTGGTGGAGGCAAGAACACTTCACACAATTTCCCCAGAAATTGTAGCTTTTCTAGTTCTTATTATTCTTATTATAGCCAAATTTACCACCCTAACTCCTCCCACAGTTTTTACACTACATAGACAGAAATATACCGAAACGTGCAGATTGTTCCCGATCGGATTGCTATTACTTTGTGGAACGTTTTGACGAATGGTTCTCGGAATATCGTCGTTCTTGTGGCGAAATTTGTCCCATAGGAATGAATGGCAAAGCTAGAGTGGGAGCTGGCAAAAGCTGAAAAATCAGGACATGATTTCTAAACTGCCACCACTCCCTCATTTTCAGGCCCACCTACACAAATCTTATATCAAAACGTTCAGCTATCCCTGCTGCCACTAAAAATGTCCACAGCTAAGACATAGTCCTGATAGTTTTCACAATATGACCATTTGTTTGCAACTCACGCCGTCCATTGACATTCATTGAAACTCCACTCTGCAAAGCTCACATTTGAAGGGCAATTTCTAAACTGCGACTGTGCCTTCATTGTTAATATCGCAGAGACATACTATACATCAAAATATAGGTCTGGGTCTTGTGATACTCACAATATAAAGCTCTTCACTGTAGGATTTATAATTTTTAAAATACGACCGTTTGAAAATGGCAACCGCAAAAATACTCTGACCTGTGCCAGGCTGCAGCAACAAGTGATGTCATAGACAGGGCCTTTTGCACCTGCTAATGTTTTTATAACTGTATGTTTTAATGTAACTGTGAAGCACTTTGGGCAACAACTTTGCAATTAAATGTGCTATATAAATAAATAATAACAGTTACTCTGCCCACTCCAGTTGTAGACTACTGGTGGAGGCAAGAACATTTCACACAATTTCCCCAGAAATTGTAGCTTTCTAGTTATTAAGTGTTCTTGCATAGCAAGACCACTTAATGTTATCTCACATATATATTATTATTATTATTCTTATTATTCTTATTATAGCCAAATTTGCCACCCTAACTCCTCCCACAGTTTTTACACTACATAGACAAAAATATACCAAAACGTGCAGATTGTTCCCGATCGGATTGCTATTACTTTGTGGAACGTTTCGCCGAATGGTTCACGGAATATCGTCGTTCTTGTGGCGAAATTTGTCCCATAGGAATGAATGGCAAAGCTAGAGTGGGAGCTGGCAAAAGCTGAAAAATCAGGACATGATTTCTAAACTGCCACCACTCCCTCATTTTCAGGCCCACCTACACAAATCTTATATCAAAACGTTCAGCTATCCCTGCTGCCACTAGAAATGTCCACGGCTAAGCCATAGTCCTGATAGTTTTCACAATATGACCATTTGTTTGCAACTCACGCCTTCCATTGACATTCATTGAAACTCCACTCTGCAAAGCTCACATTTGAAGGGCAATTTCGAAACTGCGACTGTGCCTTCATTGTTAATATCTCAGAGACATACTATACATCAAAATGTAGGTCTGGGTCTTGTGATTCTCACAATATAAAGCTCTTCACTGTAGGATTTATAGTTTTAACAATATGACCGTTTGAAGATGGCAACCGCAAAAATACTCTGACCTGTGCAAGGCTGCAGCAGCAAGTGATGTCATAGACAAAGCCTTTTACACCTGCTAATGTTTTTATAACTGGATGTTTTAATGTAACTGTGAAGCACTTTGGGCAACAACATTGCAATTAAATGTGCTATATAAATAAATAATAACAGTTACTCCGCCCACTCTAGTTGTAGACTACTGGTGGAGGCAAGAACACTTCACAATTTCCCCAGAAATTGTAGCTTTTCTAGTTATTATTATTATTATTATTATTATTATAGCCAAATTTGCCACCCTAACTCCTCCCACAGTTTTTACACTACATAGGCAAAAATATACCAAAACGTGCAGATTGTTCCCGATCGGATTGCTATTACTTTGTGGAACCTTTCGCCGAATGGTTCACGGAATATCGTCGTTCTTGTTGCGAAATTTGTCCCATAGGAATGAATGGCAAAGCTAGAGTGGGAGCTGGCAAAAGCTGAAAAATCAGGACATGATTTCTAAACTGCCACCACTCCCTCATTTTCAGGCCCACCTACACAAATCTTATATCAAAACGTTCAGCTATCCCTGCTGCCACTAGAAATGTCCATGGCTAAGCCATAGTCCTTATAGTTTTCACAATATGACCATTTGTTTGCAACTCACGCCTTCCATTGACATTCATTGAAACTCCACTCTGCAAAGCTCACATTTGAAGGGCAATTTCTAAACTGCGACTGTGCCTTCATTGTTAATATCTCAGAGACATACTATACATCAAAATGTAGGTCTGGGTCTTGTGATTCTCACAATATAAAGCTCTTCACTGTAGGATTTATAGTTTTTAAAATACAACCGTTTGAAGATGGCAACCGCCAAAATACTCTGACCTGTGCAAGGCTGCAGCAGCAAGTGATGTCATAGACAAAGCCTTTTTCACACCTGCTAATGTTTTTAAAAATGTATGTTTTAATGTAACTGTGCAACAACGTTGCAATTAAATGTGCTATATAAATGATAACAGTTACTCCGCCCACTCCAGTTGTAGACTACTGGTGGAGGCAAGAACACTTCACACAATTTCCCCAGAAATTGTAGCTTTTCTAGTTAAGTGTTCTTGCATAGCAAGGCCACTTACTTTTATCTCACATATATATTATTATTATTATTATTAAGTGTTCTTGCATAGCAAGACCACTTAATGTTATCTCACATATATATTATTCTTATTCTTATTCTTATTATAGCCAAATTTGCCACCCTAACTCCTCCCACAGTTTTTACACTACATAGACAAAAAATTACCAATACGTGCAGATTGTTCCCGATCGGATTGCTATTACTTTGTGGAACGTTTCGCCGAATGGTTCACGGAATATCGTCGTTCTTGTGGCGAAATTTGTCCCATAGGAATGAATGGCAAAGCTAGAGTGGGAGCTGGCAAAAGCTGAAAAATCAGGACATGATTTCTAAACTGCCACCACTCCTTCATTTTCAAGCCCACCTACACAAATCTTATATCAAAATGTTCGGCTATCCCTGCTGCCACTATAAATGCCCATGGCTAAGCCATAGTCCTGATAGTTTTCCTAATATGACCATTTGTTTACAACTCACGCCATCCATTGACATTCATTGAAACTCCACTCTGCAAAGCTCACATTTGAAGGGCAATTTCTAAACTGCGACTGTGCCTTCATTGTTAATATTGCAGAGACATTCTATGCATCAAAATGTAGGTCTGGGTCTTGTGATTCTCACAATATAAAGCTCTTCACTGTAGGATTTATAGTTTTTAAAATACGACCGTTTGAAGATGGCAACCGCCAAAATACTCTGACCTGTGCCAGGCTGCAGCAGCAAGTGATGTCATAGACAAAGACTTTTGTACACCTGCTAATGTTTTTATAAATGTATGTTTTAATGTAACTGTGCAAGAATGTTGCAATTAAATGTGCTATATAAATTATAACAGTTACTCCGCCCACTCCAGTTGTATACTACTGATGGAGGCAAGAACACTTCACACAATTTCCCCAGAAATTGTAGCTTTTCTAGTTAAGTGTTCTTGCATAGCAAGACCACTTACTGTTATCTCACATATATATTATTATTATTATTAAGTGTTCTTGCATAGCAAGACCACTTAATGTTATCTCACATATATATTATTATTATTATTATTATTATTATTATTATAGCCAAATTTGCCACCCTAACTCCTCCCACAGTTTTTACACTACATAGACAAAAATATACCAAAACGTGCAGATTGTTCCCGATCGGATTGCTATTACTTTGTGGAACGTTTTGCCGAATGGTTCTCGGAATATCGTCGTTCTTGTGGTGAAATTTGTCCCATAGGAATGAATGGCAAAGCTAGAGTGGGAGCTGGCAAAAGCTGAAAAATCAGGACATGATTTCTAAACTGCCATCACTCCCTCATTTTCAGGCCCACCTACACAAATCTTATATCAAAACGTTCAGCTATCCCTGCTGCCACTAAACATGCCCACGACTAAGCCATAGTCCTTATAGTTTTCAAGATATGACCATTTGTTTGCAACTCACGCCGTCCATTGACATTCATTGAAACTCCACTCTGCAAAGCTCACATTTGAAGGGCAATTTCTAAACTGCGACTGTGCCTTCATTATTAATATCTCAGAGACATACTATGCATCAAAATGTAGGTCTTGGTCTTGTGATGCTCACAATATAAAGCTCTTCGCTGTAGAATTTATAGTTTTTAAAATACAACCGTTTGAAGATGGCAACCACGAAAAAACTCTGACCTGTGCAAGGCTGCAGCAGCAAGTGATGTCATAGACAGGGACTTTTGTACACCTGCTAATGTTTTTATAAATGTATGGTTTAATGTAACTGTGCAACAACATTGCAATTAAATGTGCTATATAAATAATAACAGTTACTCCGCCCACTCCAGTTGTAGACTACTGGTGGAGGCAAGAACACTTCACACAATTTCCCCAGAAATTGTAGCTTTTCTAGTTCTTATTATTCTTATTATAGCCAAATTTACCACCCTAACTCCTCCCACAGTTTTTACACTACATAGACAGAAATATACCGAAACGTGCAGATTGTTCCCGATCGGATTGCTATTACTTTGTGGAACGTTTTGACGAATGGTTCTCGGAATATCGTCGTTCTTGTGGCGAAATTTGTCCCATAGGAATGAATGGCAAAGCTAGAGTGGGAGCTGGCAAAAGCTGAAAAATCAGGACATGATTTCTAAACTGCCACCACTCCCTCATTTTCAGGCCCACCTACACAAATCTTATATCAAAACGTTCAGCTATCCCTGCTGCCACTAAAAATGTCCACAGCTAAGACATAGTCCTGATAGTTTTCACAATATGACCATTTGTTTGCAACTCACGCCGTCCATTGACATTCATTGAAACTCCACTCTGCAAAGCTCACATTTGAAGGGCAATTTCTAAACTGCGACTGTGCCTTCATTGTTAATATCGCAGAGACATACTATACATCAAAATATAGGTCTGGGTCTTGTGATACTCACAATATAAAGCTCTTCACTGTAGGATTTATAATTTTTAAAATACGACCGTTTGAAAATGGCAACCGCAAAAATACTCTGACCTGTGCCAGGCTGCAGCAACAAGTGATGTCATAGACAGGGCCTTTTGCACCTGCTAATGTTTTTATAACTGTATGTTTTAATGTAACTGTGAAGCACTTTGGGCAACAACTTTGCAATTAAATGTGCTATATAAATAAATAATAACAGTTACTCTGCCCACTCCAGTTGTAGACTACTGGTGGAGGCAAGAACATTTCACACAATTTCCCCAGAAATTGTAGCTTTCTAGTTATTAAGTGTTCTTGCATAGCAAGACCACTTAATGTTATCTCACATATATATTATTATTATTATTCTTATTATTCTTATTATAGCCAAATTTGCCACCCTAACTCCTCCCACAGTTTTTACACTACATAGACAAAAATATACCAAAACGTGCAGATTGTTCCCGATCGGATTGCTATTACTTTGTGGAACGTTTCGCCGAATGGTTCACGGAATATCGTCGTTCTTGTGGCGAAATTTGTCCCATAGGAATGAATGGCAAAGCTAGAGTGGGAGCTGGCAAAAGCTGAAAAATCAGGACATGATTTCTAAACTGCCACCACTCCCTCATTTTCAGGCCCACCTACACAAATCTTATATCAAAACGTTCAGCTATCCCTGCTGCCACTAGAAATGTCCACGGCTAAGCCATAGTCCTGATAGTTTTCACAATATGACCATTTGTTTGCAACTCACGCCTTCCATTGACATTCATTGAAACTCCACTCTGCAAAGCTCACATTTGAAGGGCAATTTCGAAACTGCGACTGTGCCTTCATTGTTAATATCTCAGAGACATACTATACATCAAAATGTAGGTCTGGGTCTTGTGATTCTCACAATATAAAGCTCTTCACTGTAGGATTTATAGTTTTAACAATATGACCGTTTGAAGATGGCAACCGCAAAAATACTCTGACCTGTGCAAGGCTGCAGCAGCAAGTGATGTCATAGACAAAGCCTTTTACACCTGCTAATGTTTTTATAACTGGATGTTTTAATGTAACTGTGAAGCACTTTGGGCAACAACATTGCAATTAAATGTGCTATATAAATAAATAATAACAGTTACTCCGCCCACTCTAGTTGTAGACTACTGGTGGAGGCAAGAACACTTCACAATTTCCCCAGAAATTGTAGCTTTTCTAGTTATTATTATTATTATTATTATTATTATAGCCAAATTTGCCACCCTAACTCCTCCCACAGTTTTTACACTACATAGGCAAAAATATACCAAAACGTGCAGATTGTTCCCGATCGGATTGCTATTACTTTGTGGAACCTTTCGCCGAATGGTTCACGGAATATCGTCGTTCTTGTTGCGAAATTTGTCCCATAGGAATGAATGGCAAAGCTAGAGTGGGAGCTGGCAAAAGCTGAAAAATCAGGACATGATTTCTAAACTGCCACCACTCCCTCATTTTCAGGCCCACCTACACAAATCTTATATCAAAACGTTCAGCTATCCCTGCTGCCACTAGAAATGTCCATGGCTAAGCCATAGTCCTTATAGTTTTCACAATATGACCATTTGTTTGCAACTCACGCCTTCCATTGACATTCATTGAAACTCCACTCTGCAAAGCTCACATTTGAAGGGCAATTTCTAAACTGCGACTGTGCCTTCATTGTTAATATCTCAGAGACATACTATACATCAAAATGTAGGTCTGGGTCTTGTGATTCTCACAATATAAAGCTCTTCACTGTAGGATTTATAGTTTTTAAAATACAACCGTTTGAAGATGGCAACCGCCAAAATACTCTGACCTGTGCAAGGCTGCAGCAGCAAGTGATGTCATAGACAAAGCCTTTTTCACACCTGCTAATGTTTTTATAAATGTATGTTTTAATGTAACTGTGCAACAACGTTGCAATTAAATGTGCTATATAAATGATAACAGTTACTCCGCCCACTCCAGTTGTAGACTACTGGTGGAGGCAAGAACACTTCACACAATTTCCCCAGAAATTGTAGCTTTTCTAGTTAAGTGTTCTTGCATAGCAAGACCACTTACTGTTATCTCACATATATATTATTATTATTATTATTATTAAGTGTTCTTGCATAGCAAGATTACTTATTGTTATCTCACATATATATCATTCTTATTCTTATTCTTATTATAGCCAAATTTGCCACCCTAACTCCTCCCACAGTTTTTACACTACATAGACAAAAAATTACCAATACGTGCAGATTGTTCCCGATGGGATTGCTATTACTTTGTGGAACGTTTCGCCGAATGGTTCACGGAATATCGTCGTTCTTGTGGCGAAATTTGTCCCATAGGAATGAATGGCAAAGCTAGAGTGGGAGCTGGCAAAAGCTGAAAAATCAGGACATGATTTCTAAACTGCCACCACTCCCTCATTTTCAAGCCCACCTACACAAATCTTATATCAAAATGTTCAGCTATCCCTGCTGCCACTATAAATGTCCATGGCTAAGCCATAGTCCTGATAGTTTTCCTAATATGACCATTTGTTTACAACTCACGCCATCCATTGACATTCATTGAAACTCCACTCTGCAAAGCTCACATTTGAAGGGCAATTTCTAAACTGCGACTGTGCCTTCAGTGTTTATATTGCAGAGACATTCTATGCATCAAAATGTAGGTCTGGGTCTTGTGATTCTCACAATATAAAGCTCTTCGCTGTAGGATTTATAGTTTTTAAAATACGACCGTTTGAAGATGGCAACCGCCAAAATACTCTGACCTGTGCCAGGCTGCAGCAGCAAGTGATGTCATAGACAAAGACTTTTGTACACCTGCTAATGTTTTTATAAATGTATGTTTTAATGTAACTGTGCAAGAATGTTGCAATTAAATG
This sequence comes from Pelobates fuscus, assembly GCF_036172605.1. Classification (NCBI taxonomy): domain Eukaryota; kingdom Metazoa; phylum Chordata; class Amphibia; order Anura; family Pelobatidae; genus Pelobates; species Pelobates fuscus. Next base: position 127,504,375 of record NC_086322.1, on the reverse strand, counting down.
TGCTATATAAATTATAACAGTTACTCCGCCCACTCCAGTTGTAGACTACTGGTGGAGGCAAGAACACTTCACACAATTTCCCCAGAAATTGTAGCTTTTCTAGTTAAGTGTTCTTGCATAGCAAGACCACTTACTGTTATCTCACATATATATTATTATTATTATTATTATTATTATTATTATTATAGCCAAATTTGCCACCCTAACTCCTCCCACAGTTTTTACACTACATAGACAAAAATATACCAAAACGTGCAGATTGTTCCCGATCGGATTGCTATTACTTTGTGGAACGTTTCGCCGAATGGTTCACGGAATATCGTCGTTCTTGTGGCGAAATTTGTCCCATAGGAATGAATGGCAAAGCTAGAGTGGGAGCTGGCAAAAGCTGAAAAATCAGGACATGATTTCTAAACTGCCACCACTCCCTCATTTTCAGGCCCACCTACACAAATCTTATATCAAAACGTTCAGCTATCCCTGCTGCCACTAGAAATGTCCATGGCTAAGCCATAGTCCTGATAGTTTTCACAATATGACCATTTGTTTGCAACTCACGCAGTCCATTGACATTCATTGAAACTCCACTCTGCAAAGCTCACATTTGAAGGGCAATTTCTAAACTGCGACTGTGCCTTCATTGTTAATATCTCAGAGACATACTATGCATGAAAATGTAGGTCTGTGTCTTGTGATTCTCACAATATAAAGCTCTTCACTGTAGGATTTACAGTTTTTAAAATACGACCGTTTGAAGATGGCAACCGCCAAAATACTCTGACCTGTGCCAGGATGCAGCAGCAAGTGATGTCATAGACAAAGCCTTTTTCACACCTGCTAATGTTTTTATAAATGTATGTTTTAATGTAACAGGTGCAACAACGTTGCAATTAAATGTGCTATATAAATGATAACAGTTACTCCGCCCACTCCAGTTGTAGACTACTGGTGGAGGCAAGAACACTTCACACAATTTCCCCAGAAATTGTAGCTTTTCTAGTTAAGTGTTCTTGCATAGCAAGACCACTTACTGTTATCTCACATATATATTATTATTATTATTATAGCCAAATTTGCCACCCTAACTCCTCCCACAGTTTTTACACTACATAGACAAAAATTTACCAAAACATGCAGATTGTTCCCGATCGGATTGCTACTACTTTGTGGAACGTTTCGCCGAATGGTTCGCGGAATATCGTCGTTCTTGTGGCGAAATTAGTCCCATAGGAATGAATGGCAAAGCTAGAGTGGGAGCTGGCAAAAGCTGAAAAATCAGGACATGATTTCTAAACTGCCACCACTCCCTCATTTTCAGGCCCACCTACACAAATATTATATCAAAACGTTCAGCTATCCCTGCTGCCACTAAAAATTTCCACGGCTAAGCCATAGTCCTGATAGTTTTCACAATATGACCATTTGTTTGCAACTCACGCAGTCCATTGACATTCATTGAAACTCCACTCTGCAAAGCTCACATTTGAAGGGCAATTTCTAAACTGCGAATTTGCCTTCATTGTTAATACCTCAGAGACATACTATACATCAAAATGTAGGTCTGGGTCTTGTGATTCTCACATTATAAAGCTCTTCACTGTAGGATTTATAGTTTTAAAAATATGACTATTTGAAGATGACAACCGCAAAAATACTCTGACATGTGCCAGGCTGCAGCAGCAAGTGATGTCATAGATAAAGCCTTTTACACCTGCTAATGTTTTTATAACTGGATGTTTTAATGTAACTGTGCAACAACGTTGCAATTAAATGTGCTATATAAATGATAACAGTTACTCCGCCCACTCCAGTTGTAGACTACTGGTGGAGGCAAGAACACTTCACACAATTTCCCCAGAAATTGTAGCTTTTCTAGTTAAGTGTTCTTGCATAGCAAGACCACTTAATGTTATCTCACATATATATTATTATTATTATTATTAAGTGTTCTTGCATAGCAAGACCACTTAATGTTATCTCACATATATATTATTATTATTATTATTATTCTTATTATAGCCAAATTTGCCACCCTAACTCCTCCCACAGTTTTTACACTACATAGACAAAAAATTACCAATACGTGCAGATTGTTCCCGATCGGATTGCTATTACTTTGTGGAACGTTTCGCCGAATGGTTCACGGAATATCGTCGTTCTTGTGGCGAAATTTGTCCCATAGGAATGAATGGCAAAGCTAGAGTGGGAGCTGGCAAAAGCTGAAAAATCAGGACATGATTTCTAAACTGCCACCACTCCCTCATTTTCAGGCCCACCTACACAAATCTTATATCAAAACGTTCAGCTATCCCTGCTGCCACTAAAAATGTCCACGGCTAAGCCATAGTCCTGATAGTTTTCGCAATATGACCATTTGTTTGCAACTCACGCCTTCCATTGACATTCATTGAAACTCCACTCTGCAAAGCTCACATTTGAAGGGCAATTTCTAAACTGCGACTGTGCCTTCATTGTTAATATCTCAGAGACATACTATGCATCAAAATGTAGGTCTGGGTCTTGTGATTCTCACAATATAAAGCACTTCACTGTAGGATTTATAGTTTTTAAAATACGACCGTTTGAAGTTGGCAACCGCAAAAATACTCTGACCTGTGCAAGGCTGCAGCAGCAAGTGTTGTCATAGACAGAGACATTTGTACACCTGCTAATGTTTTTATAACTGTATGTTTTAATGTAACTGTGAAGCACTTTGGGCAACAACGTTGCAATTAAATGTGCTATATAAATAAATAATAACAGTTACTCCGCCCACTCCAGTTGTAGACTACTGGTGGAGGCAAGAACACTTCACACAATTTCCCCAGAAATTGTCGTTTTTTTAGTTCTTATTCTTATTATAGCCAAATTTGCCACCCTAACTCCTCCCACAGTTTTTACACTACATAGACAAAAATATACCAAAACGTGCAGATTGTTCACGATCGGATTGCTATTACTTTGTGGAACGTTTCGGCGAATGGTTTTCGGAATATCGTCGTTCTTGTGGCAAAAATTGGTCCCATAGGAATGAATGGCAAAGCTAGAGTGGGAGCTGGCAAAAGCTGAAAAATCAGGACATGATTTCTAAACTGCCACCATTCCCTCATTTTCAGGCCCACCTACACAAATCTTATATCAAAACGTTCAGCTATCCCTGCTGCCACTAGAAATGTCCACGGCTAAGCCATAGTCCTGATAGTTTTCACAATATGACCATTTGTTTGCAACTCACGCCTTCCATTGACATTCATTGAAACTCCACTCTGCAAAGCTCACTTTTGAAGGGCAATTTCTAAACTGCGACTGTGCCTTCATTGTTAATATCTCAGAGACATACTATACATCAAAATGTAGGTCTGGGTCTTGTGATTCTCACAATATAAAGCACTTCACTGTAGGATTTATAGTTTTTAAAATACGACCGTTTGAAGTTGGCAACCGCAAAAATACTCTGACCTGTGCAAGGCTGCAGCAGCAAGTGTTGTCATAGACAGAGACATTTGTACACCTGCTAATGTTTTTATAACTGTATGTTTTAATGTAACTGTGAAGCACTTTGGGCAACAACGTTGCAATTAAATGTGCTATATAAATAAATAATAACAGTTACTCCGCCCACTCCAGTTGTAGACTACTGGTGGAGGCAAGAACACTTCACACAATTTCCCCAGAAATTGTCGTTTTTTTAGTTCTTATTCTTATTATAGCCAAATTTGCCACCCTAACTCCTCCCACAGTTTTTACACTACATAGACAAAAATATACCAAAACGTGCAGATTGTTCACGATCGGATTGCTATTACTTTGTGGAACGTTTCGGCGAATGGTTTTCGGAATATCGTCGTTCTTGTGGCAAAAATTGGTCCCATAGGAATGAATGGCAAAGCTAGAGTGGGAGCTGGCAAAAGCTGAAAAATCAGGACATGATTTCTAAACTGCCACCATTCCCTCATTTTCAGGCCCACCTACACAAATCTTATATCAAAACGTTCAGCTATCCCTGCTGCCACTAAAAATGTCCACAGCTAAGCCATAGTCCTTATAGTTTTCACAATATGACCATTTGTTTGCAACTCACGCAGTCCATTGACATTCATTGAAACTCCACTCTGCAAAGCTCACATTTGAAAGGCAATTTCTAAACTGCGACTGTGCCTTCATTGTTAATATCTCAGAGATATACTATGCATCAAAATGTAGGTCTGGGTCTTGTGATTCTCACAATATAAAGCTCTTCACTGTAGGATTTATAGTTTTTAAAATACGACCGTTTGAAGATGGCAACCGCCAAAATACTCTGACCTGTGCCAGGATGCAGCAGCAAGTGATGTCATAAACAAAGCCTTTTTCACACCTGCTAATGATTTTATAAATGTATGTTTTAATGTAACTGTGCAACAACGTTGCAATTAAATGTGCTATATAAATGATAACAGTTACGCCGCCCACTCCAGTTGTAGACTACTGGTGGAGGCAAGAACACTTCACACAATTTCCCCAGAAATTGTAGCTTTTCTAGTTAAGTGTTCTTGCATAGCAAGACCACTTAATGTTATCTCACATATATATTATTATTATTATTATTAAGTGTTCTTGCATAGCAAGACCACTTAATGTTATCTCACATATATATTATTATTATTAAGTGTTCTTGCATAGCAAGACCACTTAATGTTATCTCACATATATATTATTATTATTATTCTTATTATTCTTATTATAGCCAAATTTGCCACCCTAACTCCTCCCACAGTTTTTACACTACATTGACAAAAATATACCAAAACGTGCAGATTGTTCCCGATCGGATTGCTATTACTTTGTAGAACGTTTCGCTGAATGGTTCACGGAATATCGTCGTTCTTGTGGCGAAATTTGTCCCATAGGAATGAATGGCAAAGCTAGAGTGGGAGCTGGCAAAAGCTGAAAAATCAGGACATGATTTCTAAACTGCCACCACTCCCTCATTTTCAGGCCCACCTACACAAATCTTATATCAAAACGTTCAGCTATCCCTGCTGCCACTAGAAATGTCCACGGCTAAGCCATAGTCCTGATAGTTTTCACAATATGACCATTTGTTTGCAACTCACGCCTTCCATTGACATTCATTGAAACTCCACTCTGCAAAGCTCACATTTGAAGGGCAATTTCTAAACTGCGACTGTGCCTTCATTGTTAATATCTCAGAGACATACTATACATCAAAATGTAGGTCTGGGTCTTGTGATTCTCACAATATAAAGCTCTTCACTGTAGGAATTATAGTTTTTAAAATACGACCGTTTGAAGATGGCAACCGCCAAAATACTCTGACCTGTGCAAGGCTGCAGCAGCAAGTGATGTCATAGACAAAGCCTTTTACACCTGCTAATTTTTTTATAACTGTATGTTTTAATGTAACTGTGAAGCACTTTGGGCAACAACGTTGCAATTAAATGTGCTATATAAATAAATACTAACAGTTACTCCGTCCACTCTAGTTGTAGACTACTGATGGAGGCAAGAACACTTCACACAATTTCCCCAGAAATTGTAGCTTTTCTAGTTAAGTGTTCTTGCATAGCAAGACCACTTAATGTTATCTCACATATATATTATTATTATTATTAAGTGTTCTTGCATAGCAAGACCACTTAATGTTATCTCACATATATATTATTATTATTATTCTTATTATTCTTATTATAGCCAAATTTGCCACCCTAACTCCTCCCACAGTTTTTACACTACATAGACAAAAATATACCAAAACGTGCAGATTGTTCCCGATCGGATTGCTATTACTTTGTGGAACGTTTCGCCGAATGGTTCACGGAATATCGTCGTTCTTGTGGCGAAATTTGTCCCATAGGAATGAATGGCAAAGCTAGAGTGGGAGCTGGCAAAAGCTGAAAAATCAGGACATGATTTCTAAACTGCCACCACTCCCTCATTTTCAGGCCCACCTACACAAATCTTATATCAAAACGTTCAGCTATCCCTGCTGCCACTAGAAATGTCCACGGCTAAGCCATAGTCCTGATAGTTTTCACAATATGACCATTTGTTTGCAACTCACGCAGTCCATTGACATTCATTGAAACTCCACTCTGCAAAGCTCACATTTGAAGGGCAATTTCGAAACTGCGACTGTGCCTTCATTGTTAATATCTCAGAGACATACTATACATCAAAATGTAGGTCTGGGTCTTGTGATTCTCACAATATAAAGCTCTTCACTGTAGGATTTATAGTTTTTAAAATACGACCGTTTGAAGATGGCAACCGCCAAAATACTCTGATCTGTGCAAGGCTGCAGCAGCAAGTGATGTCATAGACAAAGCCTTTTACACCTGCTAATTTTTTACAACTGTATGTTTTAATGTAACTGTGAAGCACTTTGGGCAACAACATTGCAATTAAATGTGCTATATAAATAAATACTAACAGTTACTCCGCCCACTCTAGTTGTAGACTACTGATGGAGGCAAGAACACTTCACACAATTTCCCCAGAAATTGTAGCTTTTCTAGTTATTATTATTCTTATTATAGCCAAATTTGCCACCCTAACTCCTCCCACAGTTTTTACACTACATAGACAAAAATATACCAAAACGTGCAGATTGTTCCCGATCGGATTGCTATTACTTTGTGGAATGTTTCGCCGAATGGTTCTCGGAATATCGTCATTCTTGTGGCGAAATTTGTCCCATAGGAATGAATGGCAAAGCTAGAGTGGGAGCTGGCAAAAGCTGCAAAATCAGGACATGATTTCTAAACTGCCACCACTCCCTCATTTTCAAGCCCGCCTACACAAATCTTATATCAAAACGTTCAGCTATCCCTGCTGCCACTAAGAATGTCCACAGCTAAGCCATAGTCCTTATAGTTTTCACAATATGACCATTTGTTTGCAACTCACGCAGTCCATTGACATTCATTGAAACTCCACTCTGCAAAGCTCACATTTGAAGGGCAATTTCTAAACTGCGACTGTGCCTTCATTGTTAATATCTCAGAGACATACTATACATCACAATGTAGGTCTAGGTCTTGTGATTCTCACAATATAAAGCTCTTCACTGTAGGATTTATAGTTTTTAAAATACAACCGTTTGAAGATGGCAACCGCCAAAATACTCTGACCTGTGCAAGGCTGCAGCAGCAAGTGATGTCATAGACAAAGCCTTTTTCACACCTGCTAATGTTTTTATAAATGTATGTTTTAATGTAACTGTGCAACAACGTTGCAATTAAATGTGCTATATAAATGATAACAGTTACTCCGCCCACTCCAGTTGTAGACTACTGGTGGAGGCAAGAACACTTCACACAATTTCCCCAGAAATTGTAGCTTTTCTAGTTAAGTGTTCTTGCATAGCAAGACCACTTACTGTTATCTCACATATATATTATTATTATTATTATTATTAAGTGTTCTTGCATAGCAAGATTACTTATTGTTATCTCACATATATATCATTCTTATTCTTATTCTTATTATAGCCAAATTTGCCACCCTAACTCCTCCCACAGTTTTTACACTACATAGACAAAAAATTACCAATACGTGCAGATTGTTCCCGATGGGATTGCTATTACTTTGTGGAACGTTTCGCCGAATGGTTCACGGAATATCGTCGTTCTTGTGGCGAAATTTGTCCCATAGGAATGAATGGCAAAGCTAGAGTGGGAGCTGGCAAAAGCTGAAAAATCAGGACATGATTTCTAAACTGCCACCACTCCCTCATTTTCAAGCCCACCTACACAAATCTTATATCAAAATGTTCAGCTATCCCTGCTGCCACTATAAATGTCCATGGCTAAGCCATAGTCCTGATAGTTTTCCTAATATGACCATTTGTTTACAACTCACGCCATCCATTGACATTCATTGAAACTCCACTCTGCAAAGCTCACATTTGAAGGGCAATTTCTAAACTGCGACTGTGCCTTCAGTGTTTATATTGCAGAGACATTCTATGCATCAAAATGTAGGTCTGGGTCTTGTGATTCTCACAATATAAAGCTCTTCGCTGTAGGATTTATAGTTTTTAAAATACGACCGTTTGAAGATGGCAACCGCCAAAATACTCTGACCTGTGCCAGGCTGCAGCAGCAAGTGATGTCATAGACAAAGACTTTTGTACACCTGCTAATGTTTTTATAAATGTATGTTTTAATGTAACTGTGCAAGAATGTTGCAATTAAATGTGCTATATAAATTATAACAGTTACTCCGCCCACTCCAGTTGTAGACTACTGGTGGAGGCAAGAACACTTCACACAATTTCCCCAGAAATTGTAGCTTTTCTAGTTAAGTGTTCTTGCATAGCAAGACCACTTACTGTTATCTCACATATATATTATTATTATTATTATTATTATTATTATTATTATTATTATTATAGCCAAATTTGCCACCCTAACTCCTCCCACAGTTTTTACACTACATAGACAAAAATATACCAAAACGTGCAGATTGTTCCCGATCGGATTGCTATTACTTTGTGGAACGTTTCGCCGAATGGTTCACGGAATATCGTCGTTCTTGTGGCGAAATTTGTCCCATAGGAATGAATGGCAAAGCTAGAGTGGGAGCTGGCAAAAGCTGAAAAATCAGGACATGATTTCTAAACTGCCACCACTCCCTCATTTTCAGGCCCACCTACACAAATCTTATATCAAAACGTTCAGCTATCCCTGCTGCCACTAGAAATGTCCATGGCTAAGCCATAGTCCTGATAGTTTTCACAATATGACCATTTGTTTGCAACTCACGCAGTCCATTGACATTCATTGAAACTCCACTCTGCAAAGCTCACATTTGAAGGGCAATTTCTAAACTGCGACTGTGCCTTCATTGTTAATATCTCAGAGACATACTATGCATGAAAATGTAGGTCTGTGTCTTGTGATTCTCACAATATAAAGCTCTTCACTGTAGGATTTACAGTTTTTAAAATACGACCGTTTGAAGATGGCAACCGCCAAAATACTCTGACCTGTGCCAGGATGCAGCAGCAAGTGATGTCATAGACAAAGCCTTTTTCACACCTGCTAATGTTTTTATAAATGTATGTTTTAATGTAACAGGTGCAACAACGTTGCAATTAAATGTGCTATATAAATGATAACAGTTACTCCGCCCACTCCAGTTGTAGACTACTGGTGGAGGCAAGAACACTTCACACAATTTCCCCAGAAATTGTAGCTTTTCTAGTTAAGTGTTCTTGCATAGCAAGACCACTTACTGTTATCTCACATATATATTATTATTATTATTATAGCCAAATTTGCCACCCTAACTCCTCCCACAGTTTTTACACTACATAGACAAAAATTTACCAAAACATGCAGATTGTTCCCGATCGGATTGCTACTACTTTGTGGAACGTTTCGCCGAATGGTTCGCGGAATATCGTCGTTCTTGTGGCGAAATTAGTCCCATAGGAATGAATGGCAAAGCTAGAGTGGGAGCTGGCAAAAGCTGAAAAATCAGGACATGATTTCTAAACTGCCACCACTCCCTCATTTTCAGGCCCACCTACACAAATATTATATCAAAACGTTCAGCTATCCCTGCTGCCACTAAAAATTTCCACGGCTAAGCCATAGTCCTGATAGTTTTCACAATATGACCATTTGTTTGCAACTCACGCAGTCCATTGACATTCATTGAAACTCCACTCTGCAAAGCTCACATTTGAAGGGCAATTTCTAAACTGCGAATTTGCCTTCATTGTTAATACCTCAGAGACATACTATACATCAAAATGTAGGTCTGGGTCTTGTGATTCTCACATTATAAAGCTCTTCACTGTAGGATTTATAGTTTTAAAAATATGACTATTTGAAGATGACAACCGCAAAAATACTCTGACATGTGCCAGGCTGCAGCAGCAAGTGATGTCATAGATAAAGCCTTTTACACCTGCTAATGTTTTTATAACTGGATGTTTTAATGTAACTGTGCAACAACGTTGCAATTAAATGTGCTATATAAATGATAACAGTTACTCCGCCCACTCCAGTTGTAGACTACTGGTGGAGGCAAGAACACTTCACACAATTTCCCCAGAAATTGTAGCTTTTCTAGTTAAGTGTTCTTGCATAGCAAGACCACTTAATGTTATCTCACATATATATTATTATTATTATTATTAAGTGTTCTTGCATAGCAAGACCACTTAATGTTATCTCACATATATATTATTATTATTATTATTATTCTTATTATAGCCAAATTTGCCACCCTAACTCCTCCCACAGTTTTTACACTACATAGACAAAAAATTACCAATACGTGCAGATTGTTCCCGATCGGATTGCTATTACTTTGTGGAACGTTTCGCCGAATGGTTCACGGAATATCGTCGTTCTTGTGGCGAAATTTGTCCCATAGGAATGAATGGCAAAGCTAGAGTGGGAGCTGGCAAAAGCTGAAAAATCAGGACATGATTTCTAAACTGCCACCACTCCCTCATTTTCAGGCCCACCTACACAAATCTTATATCAAAACGTTCAGCTATCCCTGCTGCCACTAAAAATGTCCACGGCTAAGCCATAGTCCTGATAGTTTTCGCAATATGACCATTTGTTTGCAACTCACGCCTTCCATTGACATTCATTGAAACTCCACTCTGCAAAGCTCACATTTGAAGGGCAATTTCTAAACTGCGACTGTGCCTTCATTGTTAATATCTCAGAGACATACTATGCATCAAAATGTAGGTCTGGGTCTTGTGATTCTCACAATATAAAGCACTTCACTGTAGGATTTATAGTTTTTAAAATACGACCGTTTGAAGTTGGCAACCGCAAAAATACTCTGACCTGTGCAAGGCTGCAGCAGCAAGTGTTGTCATAGACAGAGACATTTGTACACCTGCTAATGTTTTTATAACTGTATGTTTTAATGTAACTGTGAAGCACTTTGGGCAACAACGTTGCAATTAAATGTGCTATATAAATAAATAATAACAGTTACTCCGCCCACTCCAGTTGTAGACTACTGGTGGAGGCAAGAACACTTCACACAATTTCCCCAGAAATTGTCGTTTTTTTAGTTCTTATTCTTATTATAGCCAAATTTGCCACCCTAACTCCTCCCACAGTTTTTACACTACATAGACAAAAATATACCAAAACGTGCAGATTGTTCACGATCGGATTGCTATTACTTTGTGGAACGTTTCGGCGAATGGTTTTCGGAATATCGTCGTTCTTGTGGCAAAAATTGGTCCCATAGGAATGAATGGCAAAGCTAGAGTGGGAGCTGGCAAAAGCTGAAAAATCAGGACATGATTTCTAAACTGCCACCATTCCCTCATTTTCAGGCCCACCTACACAAATCTTATATCAAAACGTTCAGCTATCCCTGCTGCCACTAGAAATGTCCACGGCTAAGCCATAGTCCTGATAGTTTTCACAATATGACCATTTGTTTGCAACTCACGCCTTCCATTGACATTCATTGAAACTCCACTCTGCAAAGCTCACTTTTGAAGGGCAATTTCTAAACTGCGACTGTGCCTTCATTGTTAATATCTCAGAGACATACTATACATCAAAATGTAGGTCTGGGTCTTGTGATTCTCACAATATAAAGCACTTCACTGTAGGATTTATAGTTTTTAAAATACGACCGTTTGAAGTTGGCAACCGCAAAAATACTCTGACCTGTGCAAGGCTGCAGCAGCAAGTGTTGTCATAGACAGAGACATTTGTACACCTGCTAATGTTTTTATAACTGTATGTTTTAATGTAACTGTGAAGCACTTTGGGCAACAACGTTGCAATTAAATGTGCTATATAAATAAATAATAACAGTTACTCCGCCCACTCCAGTTGTAGACTACTGGTGGAGGCAAGAACACTTCACACAATTTCCCCAGAAATTGTCGTTTTTTTAGTTCTTATTCTTATTATAGCCAAATTTGCCACCCTAACTCCTCCCACAGTTTTTACACTACATAGACAAAAATATACCAAAACGTGCAGATTGTTCACGATCGGATTGCTATTACTTTGTGGAACGTTTCGGCGAATGGTTTTCGGAATATCGTCGTTCTTGTGGCAAAAATTGGTCCCATAGGAATGAATGGCAAAGCTAGAGTGGGAGCTGGCAAAAGCTGAAAAATCAGGACATGATTTCTAAACTGCCACCATTCCCTCATTTTCAGGCCCACCTACACAAATCTTATATCAAAACGTTCAGCTATCCCTGCTGCCACTAAAAATGTCCACAGCTAAGCCATAGTCCTTATAGTTTTCACAATATGACCATTTGTTTGCAACTCACGCAGTCCATTGACATTCATTGAAACTCCACTCTGCAAAGCTCACATTTGAAAGGCAATTTCTAAACTGCGACTGTGCCTTCATTGTTAATATCTCAGAGATATACTATGCATCAAAATGTAGGTCTGGGTCTTGTGATTCTCACAATATAAAGCTCTTCACTGTAGGATTTATAGTTTTTAAAATACGACCGTTTGAAGATGGCAACCGCCAAAATACTCTGACCTGTGCCAGGATGCAGCAGCAAGTGATGTCATAAACAAAGCCTTTTTCACACCTGCTAATGATTTTATAAATGTATGTTTTAATGTAACTGTGCAACAACGTTGCAATTAAATGTGCTATATAAATGATAACAGTTACGCCGCCCACTCCAGTTGTAGACTACTGGTGGAGGCAAGAACACTTCACACAATTTCCCCAGAAATTGTAGCTTTTCTAGTTAAGTGTTCTTGCATAGCAAGACCACTTAATGTTATCTCACATATATATTATTATTATTATTATTAAGTGTTCTTGCATAGCAAGACCACTTAATGTTATCTCACATATATATTATTATTATTAAGTGTTCTTGCATAGCAAGACCACTTAATGTTATCTCACATATATATTATTATTATTATTCTTATTATTCTTATTATAGCCAAATTTGCCACCCTAACTCCTCCCACAGTTTTTACACTACATTGACAAAAATATACCAAAACGTGCAGATTGTTCCCGATCGGATTGCTATTACTTTGTAGAACGTTTCGCTGAATGGTTCACGGAATATCGTCGTTCTTGTGGCGAAATTTGTCCCATAGGAATGAATGGCAAAGCTAGAGTGGGAGCTGGCAAAAGCTGAAAAATCAGGACATGATTTCTAAACTGCCACCACTCCCTCATTTTCAGGCCCACCTACACAAATCTTATATCAAAACGTTCAGCTATCCCTGCTGCCACTAGAAATGTCCACGGCTAAGCCATAGTCCTGATAGTTTTCACAATATGACCATTTGTTTGCAACTCACGCCTTCCATTGACATTCATTGAAACTCCACTCTGCAAAGCTCACATTTGAAGGGCAATTTCTAAACTGCGACTGTGCCTTCATTGTTAATATCTCAGAGACATACTATACATCAAAATGTAGGTCTGGGTCTTGTGATTCTCACAATATAAAGCTCTTCACTGTAGGAATTATAGTTTTTAAAATACGACCGTTTGAAGATGGCAACCGCCAAAATACTCTGACCTGTGCAAGGCTGCAGCAGCAAGTGATGTCATAGACAAAGCCTTTTACACCTGCTAATTTTTTTATAACTGTATGTTTTAATGTAACTGTGAAGCACTTTGGGCAACAACGTTGCAATTAAATGTGCTATATAAATAAATACTAACAGTTACTCCGTCCACTCTAGTTGTAGACTACTGATGGAGGCAAGAACACTTCACACAATTTCCCCAGAAATTGTAGCTTTTCTAGTTAAGTGTTCTTGCATAGCAAGACCACTTAATGTTATCTCACATATATATTATTATTATTATTAAGTGTTCTTGCATAGCAAGACCACTTAATGTTATCTCACATATATATTATTATTATTATTCTTATTATTCTTATTATAGCCAAATTTGCCACCCTAACTCCTCCCACAGTTTTTACACTACATAGACAAAAATATACCAAAACGTGCAGATTGTTCCCGATCGGATTGCTATTACTTTGTGGAACGTTTCGCCGAATGGTTCACGGAATATCGTCGTTCTTGTGGCGAAATTTGTCCCATAGGAATGAATGGCAAAGCTAGAGTGGGAGCTGGCAAAAGCTGAAAAATCAGGACATGATTTCTAAACTGCCACCACTCCCTCATTTTCAGGCCCACCTACACAAATCTTATATCAAAACGTTCAGCTATCCCTGCTGCCACTAGAAATGTCCACGGCTAAGCCATAGTCCTGATAGTTTTCACAATATGACCATTTGTTTGCAACTCACGCAGTCCATTGACATTCATTGAAACTCCACTCTGCAAAGCTCACATTTGAAGGGCAATTTCGAAACTGCGACTGTGCCTTCATTGTTAATATCTCAGAGACATACTATACATCAAAATGTAGGTCTGGGTCTTGTGATTCTCACAATATAAAGCTCTTCACTGTAGGATTTATAGTTTTTAAAATACGACCGTTTGAAGATGGCAACCGCCAAAATACTCTGATCTGTGCAAGGCTGCAGCAGCAAGTGATGTCATAGACAAAGCCTTTTACACCTGCTAATTTTTTACAACTGTATGTTTTAATGTAACTGTGAAGCACTTTGGGCAACAACATTGCAATTAAATGTGCTATATAAATAAATACTAACAGTTACTCCGCCCACTCTAGTTGTAGACTACTGATGGAGGCAAGAACACTTCACACAATTTCCCCAGAAATTGTAGCTTTTCTAGTTATTATTATTCTTATTATAGCCAAATTTGCCACCCTAACTCCTCCCACAGTTTTTACACTACATAGACAAAAATATACCAAAACGTGCAGATTGTTCCCGATCGGATTGCTATTACTTTGTGGAATGTTTCGCCGAATGGTTCTCGGAATATCGTCATTCTTGTGGCGAAATTTGTCCCATAGGAATGAATGGCAAAGCTAGAGTGGGAGCTGGCAAAAGCTGCAAAATCAGGACATGATTTCTAAACTGCCACCACTCCCTCATTTTCAAGCCCGCCTACACAAATCTTATATCAAAACGTTCAGCTATCCCTGCTGCCACTAAGAATGTCCACAGCTAAGCCATAGTCCTTATAGTTTTCACAATATGACCATTTGTTTGCAACTCACGCAGTCCATTGACATTCATTGAAACTCCACTCTGCAAAGCTCACATTTGAAGGGCAATTTCTAAACTGCGACTGTGCCTTCATTGTTAATATCTCAGAGACATACTATACATCACAATGTAGGTCTAGGTCTTGTGATTCTCACAATATAAAGCTCTTCACTGTAGGATTTAAAGTTTTTAAAATACGACCGTTTGAAGATGGCAACCGCAAAAATACTCTGACCTGTGCAAGGCTGCAGCAGCAAGTGATGTCATAGACAGGGCCTTTTGCACCTGCTAATGGTTTGTATAACTGTATGTTTTAATGTAACTGTGAAGCACTTTGGGCAACAACGTTGCAATTAAATGTGCTATATAAATGATAACAGTTACTCCGCCCACTCCAGTTGTAGACTACTGGTGGAGGCAAGAACACTTCACACAATTTCCCCAGAAATTGTAGCTTTTCTAGTTCTTATTATTCTTATTATAGCCAAATTTGCCACCCTAACTCCTCCCACAGTTTTTACACTACATAGACAAAAATATACCAAAACGTGCAGATTGTTCCCGATCGGATTGCTATTACTTTGTGGAACGTTTCGCCGAATGGTTCACGGAATATCGTCGTTCTTGTGGCGAAATTTGTCCCATAGGAATGAATGGCAAAGCTAGAGTGGGAGCTGGCAAAAGCTGAAAAATCAGGACATGATTTCTAAACTGCCACCACTCCCTCATTTTCAGGCCCACCTACACAAATCTTATATCAAAACGTTCAGCTATCCCTGCTGCCACTAGAAATGTCCACGGCTAAGCCATAGTCCTGATAGTTTTCACAATATGACCATTTGTTTGCAACTCACGCCTTCCATTGACATTCATTGAAACTCTACTCTGCAAAGCTCACATTTGAAGGGCATTTTCTAAACTGCGACTGTGCCTTCATTGTTAATATCTCAGAGACATACTATACATCAAAATGTAGGTCTGGGTCTTGTGATTCTCACAATATAAAGCTCTTCACTGTAGGATTTATAGTTTTAGAAATATGACCGTTTGAAGATGGCAACCGCAAAAATACTCTGACCTGTGCCAGGCTGCAGCAGCAAGTGATGTCATAGACAAAGCATTTTACACCTGCTCATTTTTTTATAACTGTATGTTTTAATGTAACTGTGAAGCACTTTGGGCAACAACATTGATATTAAATGTGCTATATAAATAAATAATAACAGTTACTCCGCCCACTCCAGTTGTAGACTACTGGTGGAGGCAAGAACACTTCCCACAATTTCCCCAGAAATTGTAGCTTTTCTAGTTATTATTATTCTTATTATAGCCAAATTTGCCACCCTAACTCCTCCCACAGTTTTTACACTACATAGACAAAAAATTACCAATACGTGCAGATTGTTCCCGATCGGATTGCTATTACTTTGTGGAACGTTTCGCCGAATAGTTCACGGAATATCGTCGTTCTTGTGGCGAAATTTGTCCCATAGGAATGAATGGCAAAGCTAGAGTGGGAGCTGGCAAAAGCTGAAAAATCAGGACATGATTTCTAAACTGCCACCACTCCCTCATTTTCAGGCCCACCTACACAAATCTTATATCAAAACGTTCAGCTATCCCTGCTGCCACTAGAAATGTCCACGGCTAAGCCATAGTCCTGATAGTTTTCACAATATGACCATTTGATTGCAACTCACGCCTTCCATTGACATTCATTGAAACTCCACTCTGCAAAGCTCACATTTGAAGGGCAATTTCTAAACTGCGACTGTGCCTTCATTGTTAATATCTCAGAGACATACTATACATCAAAATGTAGGTCTGGGTCTTGTGATTCTCACAATATAAAGCTCGTCACTGTAGGAATTATAGTTTTTAAAATACGACCATTTGAAGATGGCAACCGCCAAAATACTCTGACCTGTGCAAGGCTGCAGCAGCAAGTGATGTCATAGACAAAGCCTTTTACACCTGCTAATTTTTTATAACTGTATGTTTTAATGTAACTGTGAAGCACTTTGGGCAACAACATTGCAATTAAATGTGCTATATAAATAAATACTAACAGTTACTCCGCCCACTCTAGTTGTAGACTACTGATGGAGGCAAGAACACTTCACACAATTTCCCCAGAAATTGTAGCTTTTCTAGTTATTATTATTAAGTGTTCTTGCATAGCAAGACCACTTAATGTTATCTCACATATATATTATTATTATTATTCTTATTATTCTTATTATAGCCAAATTTGCCACCCTAACTCCTCCCACAGTTTTTACACTACATAGACAAAAATATACCAAAACGTGCAGATTGTTCCCGATCGGATTGCTATTACTTTGTGGAACGTTTCGCCGAATGGTTCACGGAATATCGTCGTTCTTGTGGCGAAATTTGTCCCATAGGAATGAATGGCAAAGCTAGAGTGGGAGCTGGCAAAAGCTGAAAAATCAGGACATGATTTCTAAACTGCCACCACTCCCTCATTTTCAGGCCCACCTACACAAATCTTATATCAAAACGTTCAGCTATCCCTGCTGCCACTAGAAATGTCCACGGCTAAGCCATAGTCCTGATAGTTTTCACAATATGACCATTTGTTTGCAACTCACGCAGTCCATTGACATTCATTGAAACTCCACTCTGCAAAGCTCACATTTGAAGGGCAATTTCGAAACTGCGACTGTGCCTTCATTGTTAATATCTCAGAGACATACTATACATCAAAATGTAGGTCTGGGTCTTGTGATTCTCACAATATAAAGCTCTTCACTGTAGGATTTATAGTTTTTAAAATACGACCGTTTGAAGATGGCAACCGCCAAAATACTCTGATCTGTGCAAGGCTGCAGCAGCAAGTGATGTCATAGACAAAGCCTTTTACACCTGCTAATTTTTTACAACTGTATGTTTTAATGTAACTGTGAAGCACTTTGGGCAACAACATTGCAATTAAATGTGCTATATAAATAAATACTAACAGTTACTCCGCCCACTCTAGTTGTAGACTACTGATGGAGGCAAGAACACTTCACACAATTTCCCCAGAAATTGTAGCTTTTCTAGTTATTATTATTCTTATTATAGCCAAATTTGCCACCCTAACTCCTCCCACAGTTTTTACACTACATAGACAAAAATATACCAAAACGTGCAGATTGTTCCCGATCGGATTGCTATTACTTTGTGGAATGTTTCGCCGAATGGTTCTCGGAATATCGTCATTCTTGTGGCGAAATTTGTCCCATAGGAATGAATGGCAAAGCTAGAGTGGGAGCTGGCAAAAGCTGAAAAATCAGGACATGATTTCTAAACTGCCACCACTCCCTCATTTTCAGGCCCACCTACACAAATCTTATATCAAAACGTTCAGCTATCCCTGCTGCCACTAGAAATGTCCACGGCTAAGCCATAGTCCTGATAGTTTTCACAATATGACCATTTGTTTGCAACTCACGCCTTCCATTGACATTCATTGAAACTCTACTCTGCAAAGCTCACATTTGAAGGGCATTTTCTAAACTGCGACTGTGCCTTCATTGTTAATATCTCAGAGACATACTATACATCAAAATGTAGGTCTGGGTCTTGTGATTCTCACAATATAAAGCTCTTCACTGTAGGATTTATAGTTTTAGAAATATGACCGTTTGAAGATGGCAACCGCAAAAATACTCTGACCTGTGCCAGGCTGCAGCAGCAAGTGATGTCATAGACAAAGCATTTTACACCTGCTCATTTTTTTATAACTGTATGTTTTAATGTAACTGTGAAGCACTTTGGGCAACAACATTGATATTAAATGTGCTATATAAATAAATAATAACAGTTACTCCGCCCACTCCAGTTGTAGACTACTGGTGGAGGCAAGAACACTTCCCACAATTTCCCCAGAAATTGTAGCTTTTCTAGTTATTATTATTCTTATTATAGCCAAATTTGCCACCCTAACTCCTCCCACAGTTTTTACACTACATAGACAAAAAATTACCAATACGTGCAGATTGTTCCCGATCGGATTGCTATTACTTTGTGGAACGTTTCGCCGAATAGTTCACGGAATATCGTCGTTCTTGTGGCGAAATTTGTCCCATAGGAATGAATGGCAAAGCTAGAGTGGGAGCTGGCAAAAGCTGAAAAATCAGGACATGATTTCTAAACTGCCACCACTCCCTCATTTTCAGGCCCACCTACACAAATCTTATATCAAAACGTTCAGCTATCCCTGCTGCCACTAGAAATGTCCACGGCTAAGCCATAGTCCTGATAGTTTTCACAATATGACCATTTGATTGCAACTCACGCCTTCCATTGACATTCATTGAAACTCCACTCTGCAAAGCTCACATTTGAAGGGCAATTTCTAAACTGCGACTGTGCCTTCATTGTTAATATCTCAGAGACATACTATACATCAAAATGTAGGTCTGGGTCTTGTGATTCTCACAATATAAAGCTCGTCACTGTAGGAATTATAGTTTTTAAAATACGACCATTTGAAGATGGCAACCGCCAAAATACTCTGACCTGTGCAAGGCTGCAGCAGCAAGTGATGTCATAGACAAAGCCTTTTACACCTGCTAATTTTTTATAACTGTATGTTTTAATGTAACTGTGAAGCACTTTGGGCAACAACATTGCAATTAAATGTGCTATATAAATAAATACTAACAGTTACTCCGCCCACTCTAGTTGTAGACTACTGATGGAGGCAAGAACACTTCACACAATTTCCCCAGAAATTGTAGCTTTTCTAGTTATTATTATTAAGTGTTCTTGCATAGCAAGACCACTTAATGTTATCTCACATATATATTATTATTATTATTCTTATTATTCTTATTATAGCCAAATTTGCCACCCTAACTCCTCCCACAGTTTTTACACTACATAGACAAAAATATACCAAAACGTGCAGATTGTTCCCGATCGGATTGCTATTACTTTGTGGAACGTTTCGCCGAATGGTTCACGGAATATCGTCGTTCTTGTGGCGAAATTTGTCCCATAGGAATGAATGGCAAAGCTAGAGTGGGAGCTGGCAAAAGCTGAAAAATCAGGACATGATTTCTAAACTGCCACCACTCCCTCATTTTCAGGCCCACCTACACAAATCTTATATCAAAACGTTCAGCTATCCCTGCTGCCACTAGAAATGTCCACGGCTAAGCCATAGTCCTGATAGTTTTCACAATATGACCATTTGTTTGCAACTCACGCAGTCCATTGACATTCATTGAAACGCCACTCTGCAAAGCTCACATTTGAAGGGCAATTTCTAAACTGCGACTGTGCCTTCCTTGTTAATATCTCAGA
Source organism: Pelobates fuscus (assembly GCF_036172605.1). Taxonomy (NCBI): domain Eukaryota; kingdom Metazoa; phylum Chordata; class Amphibia; order Anura; family Pelobatidae; genus Pelobates; species Pelobates fuscus. Next base: position 127,483,948 of record NC_086322.1, on the reverse strand, counting down.
GACATACTATACATCAAAATGTAGGTCTGGGTCTTGTGATTCTCACAATATAAAGCTCTTCACTGTAGGATTTATAGTTTTAGAAATATGACCGTTTGAAGATGGCAACCGCAAAAATACTCTGACCTGTGCAAGGCTGCAGCAGCAAGTGATGTCATAGACATGCACCTGCTAATGGTTTCTATAACTGTATGTTTTAATGTAACCGTGAAGCACTTTGGGCAACAACATTGCAATTAAATGTGCTATATAAATAAATAATAACAGTTACTCCGCCCACTCCAGTTGTAGACTACTGGTGGAGGCAAGAACACTTCACAATTTCCCCAGAAATTGTAGCTTTTCTAGTTATTATTATTATTATTATAGCCAAATTTGCCACCCTAACTCCTCCCACAGTTTTAACACTACATAGACAAAAATATACTAAAACGTGCAGATTGTTCCCGATCGGATTGCTATTACTTTGTGGAACGTTTCGGCGAATGGTTCTCGGAATATCGTCGTTCTTGTGGCGAAATTTGTCCCATAGGAATGAATGGCAAAGCTAGAGTGGGAGCTGGCAAAAGCTGAAAAATCAGGACATGATTTCGAAACTGCCACCACTCCCTCATTTTCAGGCCCACCTACACAAATCTTATATCAAAACGTTCAGCTATCCCTGCTGCCACTAAAAATGTCAACAGCTAAGCCATAGTCCTTAAAGTTTCCGCAAAATGATTATTTGTTTGCAACTCACGCAGTCCATTGACATTCATGGAAACTCCACTCCGCCCACTCCAGATGTAGACTACTGGTGGAGGCAAGAACACTTCACACAATTTCCCCAGAAATTGTAGCTTTTCTAGTTATTCTTATTATTCTTATTATAGCCAAATTTGCCACCCTAACTCCTCCCACAGTTTTTACACTACATAGACAAAAATTTACCAAAATGTGCAGATTGTTCCCGATCGGATTGCTATTACTTTGTGGAACGTTTCGCCAAATGGTTCACGGAATATCGTTTTTCTTGTGGCGAAAGTTGTCCCATAGGAATGAATGGCAAAGCTAGCGTGGGAGCTGGCAAAAGCTGAAAAATCAGGACATGATTTTTAAACTGCCACCACTCCCTCATTTTCAGGCCCACCTACCCAAATCTTATATTGAAACGTTCAGCTATCCCTGCTGCCACTAAAAATGTCCATGGCTAAGCCATAGTCCTGATAGTTTTCACAATATGACCATTTGTTTGCAACTCACGCAGTCCATTGACATTCATTGAAACTCCACTCTGCAAAGCTCACATTTGAAAGGCAATTTCTAAACTGCGACTGTGCCTTCATTGTTAATATCTCAGAGATATACTATGCATCAAAATGTAGGTCTGGGTCTTGTGATTCTCACAATATAAAGCTCTTCACTGTAGGATTTATAGTTTTTAAAATACGACCGTTTGAAGATGGCAACCGCCAAAATACTCTGACCTGTGCCAGGATGCAGCAGCAAGTGATGTCATAAACAAAGCCTTTTTCACACCTGCTAATGATTTTATAAATGTATGTTTTACTGTAACTGTGCAACAACGTTGCAATTAAATGTGCTATATAAATGATAACAGTTACTCCGCCCACTCCAGTTGTAGACTACTGGTGGAGGCAAGAACACTTCACACAATTTCCCCAGAAATTGTAGCTTTTCTAGTTAAGTGTTCTTGCATAGCAAGACCACTTAATGTTATCTCACATATATATTATTATTATTATTATTAAGTGTTCTTGCATAGCAAGACCACTTAATGTTATCTCACATATATATTATTATTATTAAGTGTTCTTGCATAGCAAGACCACTTAATGTTATCTCACATATATATTATTATTATTAAGTGTTCTTGCATAGCAAGACCACTTAATGTTATCTCACATATATATTATTATTATTATTCTTATTATTCTTATTATAGCCAAATTTGCCACCCTAACTCCTCCCACAGTTTTTACACTACATAGACAAAAATATACCAAAACGTGCAGATTGTTCCCGATCGGATTGCTATTACTTTGTGGAACGTTTCGCCGAATGGTTCACGGAATATCGTCGTTCTTGTGGCGAAATTTGTCCCATAGGAATGAATGGCAAAGCTAGAGTGGGAGCTGGCAAAAGCTGAAAAATCAGGACATGATTTCTAAACTGCCACCACTCCCTCATTTTCAGGCCCACCTACACAAATCTTATATCAAAACGTTCAGCTATCCCTGCTGCCACTAGAAATGTCCACGGCTAAGCCATAGTCCTGATAGTTTTCACAATATGACCATTTGTTTGCAACTCACGCAGTCCATTGACATTCATTGAAACTCCACTCTGCAAAGCTCACATTTGAAGGGCAATTTCGAAACTGCGACTGTGCCTTCATTGTTAATATCTCAGAGACATACTATACATCAAAATGTAGGTCTGGGTCTTGTGATTCTCACAATATAAAGCTCTTCACTGTAGGATTTATAGTTTTTAAAATACGACCGTTTGAAGATGGCAACCGCCAAAATACTCTGATCTGTGCAAGGCTGCAGCAGCAAGTGATGTCATAGACAAAGCCTTTTACACCTGCTAATTTTTTACAACTGTATGTTTTAATGTAACTGTGAAGCACTTTGGGCAACAACATTGCAATTAAATGTGCTATATAAATAAATACTAACAGTTACTCCGCCCACTCTAGTTGTAGACTACTGATGGAGGCAAGAACACTTCACACAATTTCCCCAGAAATTGTAGCTTTTCTAGTTATTCTTATTATTCTTATTATAGCCAAATTTGCCACCCTAACTCCTCCCACAGTTTTTACACTACATAGACAAAAATATACCAAAACGTGCAGATTGTTCCCGATCGGATTGCTATTACTTTGTGGAACGTTTCGCCGAATGGTTCACGGAATATCGTCGTTCTTGTGGCGAAATTTGTCCCATAGGAATGAATGGCAAAGCTAGAGTGGGAGCTGGCAAAAGCTGAAAAATCAGGACATGATTTCTAAACTGCCACCACTCCCTCATTTTCAGGCCCACCTACACAAATCTTATATCAAAACGTTCAGCTATCCCTGCTGCCACTAGAAATGTCCACGGCTAAGCCATAGTCCTGATAGTTTTCACAATATGACCATTTGTTTGCAACTCACGCCTTCCATTGACATTCATTGAAACTCTACTCTGCAAAGCTCACATTTGAAGGGCATTTTCTAAACTGCGACTGTGCCTTCATTGTTAATATCTCAGAGACATACTATACATCAAAATGTAGGTCTGGGTCTTGTGATTCTCACAATATAAAGCTCTTCACTGTAGGATTTATAGTTTTAGAAATATGACCGTTTGAAGATGGCAACCGCAAAAATACTCTGACCTGTGCCAGGCTGCAGCAGCAAGTGATGTCATAGACAAAGCATTTTACACCTGCTCATTTTTTTATAACTGTATGTTTTAATGTAACTGTGAAGCACTTTGGGCAACAACATTGATATTAAATGTGCTATATAAATAAATAATAACAGTTACTCCGCCCACTCCAGTTGTAGACTACTGGTGGAGGCAAGAACACTTCCCACAATTTCCCCAGAAATTGTAGCTTTTCTAGTTATTATTATTCTTATTATAGCCAAATTTGCCACCCTAACTCCTCCCACAGTTTTTACACTACATAGACAAAAAATTACCAATACGTGCAGATTGTTCCCGATCGGATTGCTATTACTTTGTGGAACGTTTCGCCGAATGGTTCACGGAATATCGTCGTTCTTGTGGCGAAATTTGTCCCATAGGAATGAATGGCAAAGCTAGAGTGGGAGCTGGCAAAAGCTGAAAAATCAGGACATGATTTCTAAACTGCCACCACTCCCTCATTTTCAGGCCCACCTACACAAATCTTATATCAAAACGTTCAGCTATCCCTGCTGCCACTAGAAATGTCCACGGCTAAGCCATAGTCCTGATAGTTTTCACAATATGACCATTTGATTGCAACTCACGCCTTCCATTGACATTCATTGAAACTCCACTCTGCAAAGCTCACATTTGAAGGGCAATTTCTAAACTGCGACTGTGCCTTCATTGTTAATATCTCAGAGACATACTATACATCAAAATGTAGGTCTGGGTCTTGTGATTCTCACAATATAAAGCTCGTCACTGTAGGAATTATAGTTTTTAAAATACGACCATTTGAAGATGGCAACCGCCAAAATACTCTGACCTGTGCAAGGCTGCAGCAGCAAGTGATGTCATAGACAAAGCCTTTTACACCTGCTAATTTTTTATAACTGTATGTTTTAATGTAACTGTGAAGCACTTTGGGCAACAACATTGCAATTAAATGTGCTATATAAATAAATACTAACAGTTACTCCGCCCACTCTAGTTGTAGACTACTGATGGAGGCAAGAACACTTCACACAATTTCCCCAGAAATTGTAGCTTTTCTAGTTATTATTATTATTATTATTATTATTATAGCCAAATTTGCCACCCTAACTCCTCCCACAGTTTTTACACTACATAGACAAAAATATACCAAAACGTGCAGATTGTTCCCGATCGGATTGCTATTACTTTGTGGAACGTTTCGGCGAATGGTTCTCGGAATATCGTCGTTCTTGTGGCGAAATTTGTCCCATAGGAATGAATGGCAAAGCTAGAGTGGGAGCTGGCAAAAGCTGAAAAATCAGGACATGATTTCGAAACTGCCACCACTCCCTCATTTTCAGGCCCACCTACACAAATCTTATATCAAAACGTTCAGCTATCCCTGCTGCCACTAAAAATGTCAACAGCTAAGCCATAGTCCTTAAAGTTTCCGCAAAATGATTATTTGTTTGCAACTCACGCAGTCCATTGACATTCATGGAAACTCCACTCTGCAAAGCTCACATTTGAATTGCAATTTCTAAACTGCGACTGTGCCTTCATTGTTAATATCTCAGAGACATACTATACATCAAAATGTAGGTCTGGGTCTTGTGATTCTCACAATATAAAGCACTTCACTGTAGGATTTATAGTTTTTAAAATACGACCGTTTGAAGTTGGCAACCGCAAAAATACTCTGACCTGTGCAAGGCTGCAGCAGCAAGTGTTGTCATAGACAGAGACATTTGTACACCTGCTAATGTTTTTATAACTGTATGTTTTAATGTAACTGTGAAGCACTTTGGGCAACAACGTTGCAATTAAATGTGCTATATAAATAAATAATAACAGTTACTCCGCCCACTCCAGTAGTAGACTACTGGTGGAGGCAAGAACACTTCACACAATTTCCCCAGAAATTGTCGTTTTTTTAGTTCTTATTCTTATTATAGCCAAATTTGCCACCCTAACTCCTCCCACAGTTTTTACACTACATAGACAAAAATATACCAAAACGTGCAGATTGTTCACGATCGGATTGCTATTACTTTGTGGAACGTTTCGGCGAATGGTTTTCGGAATATCGTCGTTCTTGTGGCAAAAATTGGTCCCATAGGAATGAATGGCAAAGCTAGAGTGGGAGCTGGCAAAAGCTGAAAAATCAGGACATGATTTCTAAACTGCCACCATTCCCTCATTTTCAGGCCCACCTACACAAATCTTATATCAAAACGTTCAGCTATCCCTGCTGCCACTAAAAATGTGCACAGCTAAGCCATAGTCCTTATAGTTTTCACAATATGACCATTTGTTTGCAACTCACGCAGTCCATTGACATTCATTGAAACTCCACTCTGCAAAGCTCACATTTGAAAGGCAATTTCTAAACTGCGACTGTGCCTTCATTGTTAATATCTCAGAGATATACTATGCATCAAAATGTAGGTCTGGGTCTTGTGATTCTCACAATATAAAGCTCTTCACTGTAGGATTTATAGTTTTTAAAATACGACCGTTTGAAGATGGCAACCGCCAAAATACTCTGACCTGTGCCAGGATGCAGCAGCAAGTGATGTCATAAACAAAGCCTTTTTCACACCTGCTAATGATTTTATAAATGTATGTTTTAATGTAACTGTGCAACAACGTTGCAATTAAATGTGCTATATAAATGATAACAGTTACTCCGCCCACTCCAGTTGTAGACTACTGGTGGAGGCAAGAACACTTCACACAATTTCCCCAGAAATTGTAGCTTTTCTAGTTAAGTGTTCTTGCATAGCAAGACCACTTAATGTTATCTCACATATATATTATTATTATTATTATTAAGTGTTCTTGCATAGCAAGACCACTTAATGTTATCTCACATATATATTATTATTATTATTATTATTCTTATTATAGCCAAATTTGCCACCCTAACTCCTCCCACAGTTTTTACACTACATAGACAAAAAATTACCAATACGTGCAGATTGTTCCCGATCGGATTGCTATTACTTTGTGGAACGTTTCGCCGAATGGTTCACGGAATATCGTCGTTCTTGTGGCGAAATTTGTCCCATAGGAATGAATGGCAAAGCTAGAGTGGGAGCTGGCAAAAGCTGAAAAATCAGGACATGATTTCTAAACTGCCACCACTCCCTCATTTTCAGGCCCACCTACACAAATCTTATATCAAAACGTTCAGCTATCCCTGCTGCCACTAGAAATGTCCACGGCTAAGCCATAGTCCTGATAGTTTTCACAATATGACCATTTGTTTGCAACTCACGCCTTCCATTGACATTCATTGAAACTCTACTCTGCAAAGCTCACATTTGAAGGGCATTTTCTAAACTGCGACTGTGCCTTCATTGTTAATATCTCAGAGACATACTATACATCAAAATGTAGGTCTGGGTCTTGTGATTCTCACAATATAAAGCTCTTCACTGTAGGATTTATAGTTTTAGAAATATGACCGTTTGAAGATGGCAACCGCAAAAATACTCTGACCTGTGCCAGGCTGCAGCAGCAAGTGATGTCATAGACAAAGCATTTTACACCTGCTCATTTTTTTATAACTGTATGTTTTAATGTAACTGTGAAGCACTTTGGGCAACAACATTGATATTAAATGTGCTATATAAATAAATAATAACAGTTACTCCGCCCACTCCAGTTGTAGACTACTGGTGGAGGCAAGAACACTTCCCACAATTTCCCCAGAAATTGTAGCTTTTCTAGTTATTATTATTCTTATTATAGCCAAATTTGCCACCCTAACTCCTCCCACAGTTTTTACACTACATAGACAAAAAATTACCAATACGTGCAGATTGTTCCCGATCGGATTGCTATTACTTTGTGGAACGTTTCGCCGAATAGTTCACGGAATATCGTCGTTCTTGTGGCGAAATTTGTCCCATAGGAATGAATGGCAAAGCTAGAGTGGGAGCTGGCAAAAGCTGAAAAATCAGGACATGATTTCTAAACTGCCACCACTCCCTCATTTTCAGGCCCACCTACACAAATCTTATATCAAAACGTTCAGCTATCCCTGCTGCCACTAGAAATGTCCACGGCTAAGCCATAGTCCTGATAGTTTTCACAATATGACCATTTGATTGCAACTCACGCCTTCCATTGACATTCATTGAAACTCCACTCTGCAAAGCTCACATTTGAAGGGCAATTTCTAAACTGCGACTGTGCCTTCATTGTTAATATCTCAGAGACATACTATACATCAAAATGTAGGTCTGGGTCTTGTGATTCTCACAATATAAAGCTCGTCACTGTAGGAATTATAGTTTTTAAAATACGACCATTTGAAGATGGCAACCGCCAAAATACTCTGACCTGTGCAAGGCTGCAGCAGCAAGTGATGTCATAGACAAAGCCTTTTACACCTGCTAATTTTTTATAACTGTATGTTTTAATGTAACTGTGAAGCACTTTGGGCAACAACATTGCAATTAAATGTGCTATATAAATAAATACTAACAGTTACTCCGCCCACTCTAGTTGTAGACTACTGATGGAGGCAAGAACACTTCACACAATTTCCCCAGAAATTGTAGCTTTTCTAGTTATTATTATTAAGTGTTCTTGCATAGCAAGACCACTTAATGTTATCTCACATATATATTATTATTATTATTCTTATTATTCTTATTATAGCCAAATTTGCCACCCTAACTCCTCCCACAGTTTTTACACTACATAGACAAAAATATACCAAAACGTGCAGATTGTTCCCGATCGGATTGCTATTACTTTGTGGAACGTTTCGCTGAATGGTTCACGGAATATCGTCGTTCTTGTGGCAAAATTTGTCCCATAGGAATGAATGGCAAAGCTAGAGTGGGAGCTGGCAAAAGCTGAAAAATCAGGACATGATTTCTAAACTGCCACCACTCCCTCATTTTCAGGCCCACCTACACAAATCTTATATCAAAACGTTCAGCTATCCCTGCTGCCACTAGAAATGTCCACGGCTAAGCCATAGTCCTGATAGTTTTCACAATATGACCATTTGTTTGCAACTCACGCAGTCCATTGACATTCATTGAAACGCCACTCTGCAAAGCTCACATTTGAAGGGCAATTTCTAAACTGCGACTGTCCCTTCCTTGTTAATATCTCAGAGACATACTATACATCAAAATGTAGGTCTGGGTCTTGTGATTCTCACAATATAAAGCTCTTCACTGTAGGATTTATAGTTTTAGAAATATGACCGTTTGAAGATGGCAACCGCAAAAATACTCTGACCTGTGCAAGGCTGCAGCAGCAAGTGATGTCATAGACATGCACCTGCTAATGGTTTCTATAACTGTATGTTTTAATGTAACCGTGAAGCACTTTGGGCAACAACATTGCAATTAAATGTGCTATATAAATAAATAATAACAGTTACTCCGCCCACTCCAGTTGTAGACTACTGGTGGAGGCAAGAACACTTCACAATTTCCCCAGAAATTGTAGCTTTTCTAGTTATTATTATTATTATTATAGCCAAATTTGCCACCCTAACTCCTCCCACAGTTTTTACACTACATAGACAAAAATATACCAAAACGTGCAGATTGTTCCCGATCGGATTGCTATTACTTTGTGGAACGTTTCGGCGAATGGTTCTCGGAATATCGTCGTTCTTGTGGCGAAATTTGTCCCATAGGAATGAATGGCAAAGCTAGAGTGGGAGCTGGCAAAAGCTGAAAAATCAGGACATGATTTCGAAACTGCCACCACTCCCTCATTTTCAGGCCCACCTACACAAATCTTATATCAAAACGTTCAGCTATCCCTGCTGCCACTAAAAATGTCAACAGCTAAGCCATAGTCCTTAAAGTTTCCGCAAAATGATTATTTGTTTGCAACTCACGCAGTCCATTGACATTCATGGAAACTCCACTCTGCAAAGCTCACATTTGAATTGCAATTTCTAAACTGCGACTGTGCCTTCATTGTTAATATCTCAGAGACATACTATACATCAAAATGTAGGTCTGGGTCTTGTGATTCTCACAATATAAAGCACTTCACTGTAGGATTTATAGTTTTTAAAATACGACCGTTTGAAGTTGGCAACCGCAAAAATACTCTGACCTGTGCAAGGCTGCAGCAGCAAGTGTTGTCATAGACAGAGACATTTGTACACCTGCTAATGTTTTTATAACTGTATGTTTTAATGTAACTGTGAAGCACTTTGGGCAACAACGTTGCAATTAAATGTGCTATATAAATAAATAATAACAGTTACTCCGCCCACTCCAGTTGTAGACTACTGGTGGAGGCAAGAACACTTCACACAATTTCCCCAGAAATTGTCGTTTTTTTAGTTCTTATTCTTATTATAGCCAAATTTGCCACCCTAACTCCTCCCACAGTTTTTACACTACATAGACAAAAATATACCAAAACGTGCAGATTGTTCACGATCGGATTGCTATTACTTTGTGGAACGTTTCGGCGAATGGTTTTCGGAATATCGTCGTTCTTGTGGCAAAAATTGGTCCCATAGGAATGAATGGCAAAGCTAGAGTGGGAGCTGGCAAAAGCTGAAAAATCAGGACATGATTTCTAAACTGCCACCATTCCCTCATTTTCAGGCCCACCTACACAAATCTTATATCAAAACGTTCAGCTATCCCTGCTGCCACTAAAAATGTCCACAGCTAAGCCATAGTCCTTATAGTTTTCACAATATGACCATTTGTTTGCAACTCACGCAGTCCATTGACATTCATTGAAACTCCACTCTGCAAAGCTCACATTTGAAAGGCAATTTCTAAACTGCGACTGTGCCTTCATTGTTAATATCTCAGAGATATACTATGCATCAAAATGTAGGTCTGGGTCTTGTGATTCTCACAATATAAAGCTCTTCACTGTAGGATTTATAGTTTTTAAAATACGACCGTTTGAAGATGGCAACCGCCAAAATACTCTGACCTGTGCCAGGATGCAGCAGCAAGTGATGTCATAAACAAAGCCTTTTTCACACCTGCTAATGATTTTATAAATGTATGTTTTAATGTAACTGTGCAACAACGTTGCAATTAAATGTGCTATATAAATGATAACAGTTACTCCGCCCACTCCAGTTGTAGACTACTGGTGGAGGCAAGAACACTTCACACAATTTCCCCAGAAATTGTAGCTTTTCTAGTTAAGTGTTCTTGCATAGCAAGACCACTTAATGTTATCTCACATATATATTATTATTATTATTATTAAGTGTTCTTGCATAGCAAGACCACTTAATGTTATCTCACATATATATTATTCTTATTATTATTATTCTTATTATAGCCAAATTTGCCACCCTAACTCCTCCCACAGTTTTTACACTACATAGACAAAAAATTACCAATACGTGCAGATTGTTCCCGATCGGATTGCTATTACTTTGTGGAACGTTTCGCCGAATGGTTCACGGAATATCGTCGTTCTTGTGGCGAAATTTGTCCCATAGGAATGAATGGCAAAGCTAGAGTGGGAGCTGGCAAAAGCTGAAAAATCAGGACATGATTTCTAAACTGCCACCACTCCCTCATTTTCAGGCCCACCTACACAAATCTTATATCAAAACGTTCAGCTATCCCTGCTGCCACTAGAAATGTCCACGGCTAAGCCATAGTCCTGATAGTTTTCACAATATGACCATTTGATTGCAACTCACGCCTTCCATTGACATTCATTGAAACTCCACTCTGCAAAGCTCACATTTGAAGGGCAATTTCTAAACTGCGACTGTGCCTTCATTGTTAATATCTCAGAGACATACTATACATCAAAATGTAGGTCTGGGTCTTGTGATTCTCACAATATAAAGCTCGTCACTGTAGGAATTATAGTTTTTAAAATACGACCATTTGAAGATGGCAACCGCCAAAATACTCTGACCTGTGCAAGGCTGCAGCAGCAAGTGATGTCATAGACAAAGCCTTTTACACCTGCTAATTTTTTATAACTGTATGTTTTAATGTAACTGTGAAGCACTTTGGGCAACAACATTGCAATTAAATGTGCTATATAAATAAATACTAACAGTTACTCCGCCCACTCTAGTTGTAGACTACTGATGGAGGCAAGAACACTTCACACAATTTCCCCAGAAATTGTAGCTTTTCTAGTTATTATTATTATTATTATTATTATTATAGCCAAATTTGCCACCCTAACTCCTCCCACAGTTTTTACACTACATAGACAAAAATATACCAAAACGTGCAGATTGTTCCCGATCGGATTGCTATTACTTTGTGGAACGTTTCGGCGAATGGTTCTCGGAATATCGTCGTTCTTGTGGCGAAATTTGTCCCATAGGAATGAATGGCAAAGCTAGAGTGGGAGCTGGCAAAAGCTGAAAAATCAGGACATGATTTCGAAACTGCCACCACTCCCTCATTTTCAGGCCCACCTACACAAATCTTATATCAAAACGTTCAGCTATCCCTGCTGCCACTAAAAATGTCAACAGCTAAGCCATAGTCCTTAAAGTTTCCGCAAAATGATTATTTGTTTGCAACTCACGCAGTCCATTGACATTCATGGAAACTCCACTCTGCAAAGCTCACATTTGAATTGCAATTTCTAAACTGCGACTGTGCCTTCATTGTTAATATCTCAGAGACATACTATACATCAAAATGTAGGTCTGGGTCTTGTGATTCTCACAATATAAAGCTCTTCACTGTAGGATTTATAGTTTTTAAAATACGACCGTTTGAAGATTGCAACCGCAAAAATACTCTGATCTGTGCCAGGCTGCAGCAGCAAGTGATGTCATAGACAGAGACATTTGTACACCTGCTAATGTTTTTATAACTGGATGTTTTAATGTAACTGTGAAGCACTTTGGGCAACAACGTTGCAATTAAATGTGCTATATAAATAAATAATAACAGTTACTCCGCCCACTCCAGTTGTAGACTACTGGTGGAGGCAAGAACACTTCACACAATTTCCCCAAAAATTGTAGCTTTTCTAGTTCTTATTCTTATTATAGCCAAATTTGCCACCCTAACTCCTCCCACAGTTTTTACAATACATAGACAAAAATTTACCAAAACGTGCAGATTGTTCTCGATCGGATTGCTATTACTTTGTGGAACGTTTCGCCAAATGGTTCACGGAATATCGTCATTCTTGTGGCGAAATTTGTCCCATAGGAATGAATGGCAAAGCTAGAGTGGGAGCTGGCAAAAGCTGAAAAATCAGGACATGATTTCTAAACTGCCACCACTCCCTCATTTTCAGGCCCACCTACAGAAATCTTATATCAAAACGTTCAGCTATCCCTGCTGCCACTAAAAATGTCCATGGCTAAGCCATAGTCCTGATAGTTTTCACAATATGACCATTTGTTTGCAACTCACGCAGTCCATTGACATTCATTGAAACTCCACTCTGCAAAGCTCACATTTGAAAGGCAATTTCTAAACTGCGACTGTGCCTTCATTGTTAATATCTCAGAGATATACTATGCATCAAAATGTAGGTCTGGGTCTTGTGATTCTCACAATATAAAGCTCTTCACTGTAGGATTTATAGTTTTTAAAATACGACCGTTTGAAGATGGCAACCGCCAAAATACTCTGACCTGTGCCAGGATGCAGCAGCAAGTGATGTCATAAACAAAGCCTTTTTCACACCTGCTAATGATTTTATAAATGTATGTTTTAATGTAACTGTGCAACAACGTTGCAATTAAATGTGCTATATAAATGATAACAGTTACTCCGCCCACTCCAGTTGTAGACTACTGGTGGAGGCAAGAACACTTCACACAATTTCCCCAGAAATTGTAGCTTTTCTAGTTAAGTGTTCTTGCATAGCAAGACCACTTAATGTTATCTCACATATATATTATTATTATTATTATTAAGTGTTCTTGCATAGCAAGACCACTTAATGTTATCTCACATATATATTATTATTATTATTATTATTCTTATTATAGCCAAATTTGCCACCCTAACTCCTCCCACAGTTTTTACACTACATAGACAAAAAATTACCAATACGTGCAGATTGTTCCCGATCGGATTGCTATTACTTTGTGGAACGTTTCGCCGAATGGTTCACGGAATATCGTCGTTCTTGTGGCGAAATTTGTCCCATAGGAATGAATGGCAAAGCTAGAGTGGGAGCTGGCAAAAGCTGAAAAATCAGGACATGATTTCTAAACTGCCACCACTCCCTCATTTTCAGGCCCACCTACACAAATCTTATATCAAAACGTTCAGCTATCCCTGCTGCCACTAGAAATGTCCACGGCTAAGCCATAGTCCTGATAGTTTTCACAATATGACCATTTGATTGCAACTCACGCCTTCCATTGACATTCATTGAAACTCCACTCTGCAAAGCTCACATTTGAAGGGCAATTTCTAAACTGCGACTGTGCCTTCATTGTTAATATCTCAGAGACATACTATACATCAAAATGTAGGTCTGGGTCTTGTGATTCTCACAATATAAAGCTCGTCACTGTAGGAATTATAGTTTTTAAAATACGACCATTTGAAGATGGCAACCGCCAAAATACTCTGACCTGTGCAAGGCTGCAGCAGCAAGTGATGTCATAGACAAAGCCTTTTACACCTGCTAATTTTTTATAACTGTATGTTTTAATGTAACTGTGAAGCACTTTGGGCAACAACATTGCAATTAAATGTGCTATATAAATAAATACTAACAGTTACTCCGCCCACTCTAGTTGTAGACTACTGATGGAGGCAAGAACACTTCACACAATTTCCCCAGAAATTGTAGCTTTTCTAGTTATTATTATTATTATTATTATTATTATAGCCAAATTTGCCACCCTAACTCCTCCCACAGTTTTTACACTACATAGACAAAAATATACCAAAACGTGCAGATTGTTCCCGATCGGATTGCTATTACTTTGTGGAACGTTTCGGCGAATGGTTCTCGGAATATCGTCGTTCTTGTGGCGAAATTTGTCCCATAGGAATGAATGGCAAAGCTAGAGTGGGAGCTGGCAAAAGCTGAAAAATCAGGACATGATTTCGAAACTGCCACCACTCCCTCATTTTCAGGCCCACCTACACAAATCTTATATCAAAACGTTCAGCTATCCCTGCTGCCACTAAAAATGTCAACAGCTAAGCCATAGTCCTTAAAGTTTCCGCAAAATGATTATTTGTTTGCAACTCACGCAGTCCATTGACATTCATGGAAACTCCACTCTGCAAAGCTCACATTTGAATTGCAATTTCTAAACTGCGACTGTGCCTTCATTGTTAATATCTCAGAGACATACTATACATCAAAATGTAGGTCTGGGTCTTGTGATTCTCACAATATAAAGCTCTTCACTGTAGGATTTATAGTTTTTAAAATACGACCGTTTGAAGATTGCAACCGCAAAAATACTCTGATCTGTGCCAGGCTGCAGCAGCAAGTGATGTCATAGACAGAGACATTTGTACACCTGCTAATGTTTTTATAACTGGATGTTTTAATGTAACTGTGAAGCACTTTGGGCAACAACGTTGCAATTAAATGTGCTATATAAATAAATAATAACAGTTACTCCGCCCACTCCAGTTGTAGACTACTGGTGGAGGCAAGAACACTTCACACAATTTCCCCAAAAATTGTAGCTTTTCTAGTTCTTATTCTTATTATAGCCAAATTTGCCACCCTAACTCCTCCCACAGTTTTTACAATACATAGACAAAAATTTACCAAAACGTGCAGATTGTTCTCGATCGGATTGCTATTACTTTGTGGAACGTTTCGCCAAATGGTTCACGGAATATCGTCATTCTTGTGGCGAAATTTGTCCCATAGGAATGAATGGCAAAGCTAGAGTGGGAGCTGGCAAAAGCTGAAAAATCAGGACATGATTTCTAAACTGCCACCACTCCCTCATTTTCAGGCCCACCTACAGAAATCTTATATCAAAACGTTCAGCTATCCCTGCTGCCACTAAAAATGTCCATGGCTAAGCCATAGTCCTGATAGTTTTCACAATATGACCATTTGTTTGCAACTCACGCAGTCCATTGACATTCATTGAAACTCCACTCTGCAAAGCTCACATTTGAAAGGCAATTTCTAAACTGCGACTGTGCCTTCATTGTTAATATCTCAGAGATATACTATGCATCAAAATGTAGGTCTGGGTCTTGTGATTCTCACAATATAAAGCTCTTCACTGTAGGATTTATAGTTTTTAAAATACGACCGTTTGAAGATGGCAACCGCCAAAATACTCTGACCTGTGCCAGGATGCAGCAGCAAGTGATGTCATAAACAAAGCCTTTTTCACACCTGCTAATGATTTTATAAATGTATGTTTTAATGTAACTGTGCAACAACGTTGCAATTAAATGTGCTATATAAATGATAACAGTTACTCCGCCCACTCCAGTTGTAGACTACTGGTGGAGGCAAGAACACTTCACACAATTTCCCCAGAAATTGTAGCTTTTCTAGTTAAGTGTTCTTGCATAGCAAGACCACTTAATGTTATCTCACATATATATTATTATTATTATTATTAAGTGTTCTTGCATAGCAAGACCACTTAATGTTATCTCACATATATATTATTATTATTAAGTGTTCTTGCATAGCAAAACCACTTAATGTTATCTCACATATATATTATTATTATTAAGTGTTCTTGCATAGCAAGACCACTTAATGTTATCTCACATATATATTATTATTATTATTCTTATTATTCTTATTATAGCCAAATTTGCCACCCTAACTCCTCCCACAGTTTTTACACTACATAGACAAAAATATACCAAAACGTGCAGATTGTTCCCGATCGGATTGCTATTACTTTGTGGAACGTTTCGCCGAATGGTTCACGGAATATCGTCGTTCTTGTGGCGAAATTTGTCCCATAGGAATGAATGGCAAAGCTAGAGTGGGAGCTGGCAAAAGCTGAAAAATCAGGACATGATTTCTAAACTGCCACCACTCCCTCATTTTCAGGCCCACCTACACAAATCTTATATCAAAACGTTCAGCTATCCCTGCTGCCACTAGAAATGTCCACGGCTAAGCCATAGTCCTGATAGTTTTCACAATATGACCATTTGTTTGCAACTCACGCAGTCCATTGACATTCATTGAAACTCCACTCTGCAAAGCTCACATTTGAAGGGCAATTTCGAAACTGCGACTGTGCCTTCATTGTTAATATCTCAGAGACATACTATACATCAAAATGTAGGTCTGGGTCTTGTGATTCTCACAATATAAAGCTCTTCACTGTAGGATTTATAGTTTTTAAAATACGACCGTTTGAAGATGGCAACCGCCAAAATACTCTGATCTGTGCAAGGCTGCAGCAGCAAGTGATGTCATAGACAAAGCCTTTTACACCTGCTAATTTTTTACAACTGTATGTTTTAATGTAACTGTGAAGCACTTTGGGCAACAACATTGCAATTAAATGTGCTATATAAATAAATACTAACAGTTACTCCGCCCACTCTAGTTGTAGACTACTGATGGAGGCAAGAACACTTCACACAATTTCCCCAGAAATTGTAGCTTTTCTAGTTCTTATTATTCTTATTATAGCCAAATTTGCCACCCTAACTCCTCCCACAGTTTTTACACTACATAGACAAAAATATACCAAAACGTGCAGATTGTTCCCGATCGGATTGCTATTACTTTGTGGAACGTTTCAACGAATGGTTCACGGAATATCGTCGTTCTTGTGGCGAAATTTGTCCCATAGGAATGAATGGCAAAGCTAGAGTGGGAGCTGGCAAAAGCTGAAAAATCAGGACATGATTTCTAAACTGCCACCACTCCCTCATTTTCAGGCCCACCTACACAAATCTTATATCAAAACGTTCAGCTATCCCTGCTGCCACTAGAAATGTCCACGGCTAAGCCATAGTCCTGATAGTTTTCACAATATGACCATTTGTTTGCAACTCACGCCTTCCATTGACATTCATTGAAACTCCACTCTGCAAAGCTCACATTTGAAGGGCAATTTCGAAACTGCGACTGTGCCTTCATTGTTAATATCTCAGAGACATACTATACGTCAAAATGTAGGTCCGGGTCTTGTGATTCTCACAATATAAAGCTCTTCACTGTAGGATTTATAGTTTTTAAAATACGACCGTTTGAATATGTCAACCGCCAAAATACTCTGACCTGTGCAAGGCTGCAGCAGCAAGTGATGTCATAGACAAAGCCTTTTACACCTGCTAATTTTTTATAACTGTATGTTTTAATGTAACTGTGAAGCACTTTGGGCAACAACATTGCAATTAAATGTGCTATATAAATAAATACTAACAGTTACTCCGCCCACTCTAGTTGTAGACTACTGATGGAGGCAAGAACACTTCACACAATTTCCCCAGAAATTGTAGCTTTTCTAGTTATTCTTATTATTCTTATTATAGCCAAATTTGCCACCCTAACTCCTCCCACAGTTTTTACACTACATAGACAAAAATATACCAAAACGTGCAGATTGTTCCCGATCGGATTGCTATTACTTTGTGGAACGTTTCGCCGAATGGTTCACGGAATATCGTTGTTCTTGTGGCGAAATTTGTCCCATAGGAATGAATGGCAAAGCTAGAGTGGGAGCTGGCAAAAGCTGAAAAATCAGGACATGATTTCTAAACTGCCACCACTCCCTCATTTTCAGGCCCACCTACACAAATCTTATATCAAAACGTTCAGCTATCCCTGCTGCCACTAGAAATGTCCACGGCTAAGCCATAGTCCTGATAGTTTTCACAATATGACCATTTGTTTGCAACTCACGCCTTCCATTGACATTCATTGAAACTCCACTCTGCAAAGCTCACATTTGAAGGGCAATTTCTAAACTTCGACTGTGCCTTCATTGTTAATATCTCAGAGACATACTATACATCAAAATGTAGGTCTGGGTCTTGTGATTCTCACAATATAAAGCTCTTCACTGTAGGATTTATAGTTTTAGAAATATGACTGTTTGAAGATGGCAACCGCAAAAATACTCTGACCTGTGCCAGGCTGCAGCAGCAAGTGATGTCATAGACAAAGCATTTTACACCTGCTCATTTTTTTATAACTGTATGTTTTAATGTAACTGTGAAGCACTTTGGGCAACAACATTGATATTAAATGTGCTATATAAATAAATAATAACAGTTACTCCGCCCACTCCAGTTGTAGACTACTGGTGGAGGCAAGAACACTTCCCACAATTTCCCCAGAAATTGTAGCTTTTCTAGTTATTATTATTCTTATTATAGCCAAATTTGCCACCCTAACTCCTCCCACAGTTTTTACACTACATAGACAAAAAATTACCAATACGTGCAGATTGTTCCCGATCGGATTGCTATTACTTTGTGGAACGTTTCGCCGAATGGTTCACGGAATATCGTCGTTCTTGTGGCGAAATTTGTCCCATAGGAATGAATGGCAAAGCTAGAGTGGGAGCTGGCAAAAGCTGAAAAATCAGGACATGATTTCTAAACTGCCACCACTCCCTCATTTTCAGGCCCACCTACACAAATCTTATATCAAAACGTTCAGCTATCCCTGCTGCCACTAGAAATGTCCACGGCTAAGCCATAGTCCTGATAGTTTTCACAATATGACCATTTGATTGCAACTCACGCCTTCCATTGACATTCATTGAAACTCCACTCTGCAAAGCTCACATTTGAAGGGCAATTTCTAAACTGCGACTGTGCCTTCATTGTTAATATCTCAGAGACATACTATACATCAAAATGTAGGTCTGGGTCTTGTGATTCTCACAATATAAAGCTCGTCACTGTAGGAATTATAGTTTTTAAAATACGACCATTTGAAGATGGCAACCGCCAAAATACTCTGACCTGTGCAAGGCTGCAGCAGCAAGTGATGTCATAGACAAAGCCTTTTACACCTGCTAATTTTTTATAACTGTATGTTTTAATGTAACTGTGAAGCACTTTGGGCAACAACATTGCAATTAAATGTGCTATATAAATAAATACTAACAGTTACTCCGCCCACTCTAGTTGTAGACTACTGATGGAGGCAAGAACACTTCACACAATTTCCCCAGAAATTGTAGCTTTTCTAGTTATTATTATTATTATTATAGCCAAATTTGCCACCCTAACTCCTCCCACAGTTTTTACACTACATAGACAAAAATATACCAAAACGTGCAGATTGTTCCCGATCGGATTGCTATTACTTTGTGGAACGTTTCGGCGAATGGTTCTCGGAATATCGTCGTTCTTGTGGCGAAATTTGTCCCATAGGAATGAATGGCAAAGCTAGAGTGGGAGCTGGCAAAAGCTGAAAAATCAGGACATGATTTCGAAACTGCCACCACTCCCTCATTTTCAGGCCCACCTACACAAATCTTATATCAAAACGTTCAGCTATCCCTGCTGCCACTAAAAATGTCAACAGCTAAGCCATAGTCCTTAAAGTTTCCGCAAAATGATTATTTGTTTGCAACTCACGCAGTCCATTGACATTCATGGAAACTCCACTCTGCAAAGCTCACATTTGAATTGCAATTTCTAAACTGCGACTGTGCCTTCATTGTTAATATCTCAGAGACATACTATACATCAAAATGTAGGTCTGGGTCTTGTGATTCTCACAATATAAAGCACTTCACTGTAGGATTTATAGTTTTTAAAATACGACCGTTTGAAGTTGGCAACCGCAAAAATACTCTGACCTGTGCAAGGCTGCAGCAGCAAGTGTTGTCATAGACAGAGACATTTGTACACCTGCTAATGTTTTTATAACTGTATGTTTTAATGTAACTGTGAAGCACTTTGGGCAACAACGTTGCAATTAAATGTGCTATATAAATAAATAATAACAGTTACTCCGCCCACTCCAGTTGTAGACTACTGGTGGAGGCAAGAACACTTCACACAATTTCCCCAGAAATTGTCGTTTTTTTAGTTCTTATTCTTATTATAGCCAAATTTGCCACCCTAACTCCTCCCACAGTTTTTACACTACATAGACAAAAATATACCAAAACGTGCAGATTGTTCCCGATCGGATTGCTATTACTTTGTGGAACGTTTCGGCGAATGGTTCTCGGAATATCGTCGTTCTTGTGGCGAAATTTGTCCCATAGGAATGAATGGCAAAGCTAGAGTGGGAGCTGGCAAAAGCTGAAAAATCAGGACATGATTTCGAAACTGCCACCACTCCCTCATTTTCAGGCCCACCTACACAAATCTTATATCAAAACGTTCAGCTATCCCTGCTGCCACTAAAAATGTCAACAGCTAAGCCATAGTCCTTAAAGTTTCCGCAAAATGATTATTTGTTTGCAACTCACGCAGTCCATTGACATTCATGGAAACTCCACTCTGCAAAGCTCACATTTGAATTGCAATTTCTAAACTGCGACTGTGCCTTCATTGTTAATATCTCAGAGACATACTATACATCAAAATGTAGGTCTGGGTCTTGTGATTCTCACAATATAAAGCTCTTCACTGTAGGATTTATAGTTTTTAAAATACGACCGTTTGAAGATTGCAACCGCAAAAATACTCTGATCTGTGCCAGGCTGCAGCAGCAAGTGATGTCATAGACAGAGACATTTGTACACCTGCTAATGTTTTTATAACTGGATGTTTTAATGTAACTGTGAAGCACTTTGGGCAACAACGTTGCAATTAAATGTGCTATATAAATAAATAATAACAGTTACTCCGCCCACTCCAGTTGTAGACTACTGGTGGAGGCAAGAACACTTCACACAATTTCCCCAAAAATTGTAGCTTTTCTAGTTCTTATTCTTATTATAGCCAAATTTGCCACCCTAACTCCTCCCACAGTTTTTACAATACATAGACAAAAATTTACCAAAACGTGCAGATTGTTCTCGATCGGATTGCTATTACTTTGTGGAACGTTTCGCCAAATGGTTCACGGAATATCGTCGTTCTTGTGGCGAAATTTGTCCCATAGGAATGAATGGCAAAGCTAGAGTGGGAGCTGGCAAAAGCTGAAAAATCAGGACATGATTTCTAAACTGCCACCATTCCCTCATTTTCAGGCCCACCTACACAAATCTTATATCAAAACGTTCAGCTATCCCTGCTGCCACTAAAAATGTCCACAGCTAAGCCATAGTCCTTATAGTTTTCACAATATGACCATTTGTTTGCAACTCACGCAGTCCATTGACATTCATTGAAACTCCACTCTGCAAAGCTCACATTTGAAAGGCAATTTCTAAACTGCGACTGTGCCTTCATTGTTAATATCTCAGAGATATACTATGCATCAAAATGTAGGTCTGGGTCTTGTGATTCTCACAATATAAAGCTCTTCACTGTAGGATTTATAGTTTTTAAAATACGACCGTTTGAAGATGGCAACCGCCAAAATACTCTGACCTGTGCCAGGATGCAGCAGCAAGTGATGTCATAAACAAAGCCTTTTTCACACCTGCTAATGATTTTATAAATGTATGTTTTAATGTAACTGTGCAACAACGTTGCAATTAAATGTGCTATATAAATGATAACAGTTACTCCGCCCACTCCAGTTGTAGACTACTGGTGGAGGCAAGAACACTTCACACAATTTCCCCAGAAATTGTAGCTTTTCTAGTTAAGTGTTCTTGCATAGCAAGACCACTTAATGTTATCTCACATATATATTATTATTATTATTATTAAGTGTTCTTGCATAGCAAGACCACTTAATGTTATCTCACATATATATTATTATTATTATTATTATTCTTATTATAGCCAAATTTGCCACCCTAACTCCTCCCACAGTTTTTACACTACATAGACAAAAAATTACCAATACGTGCAGATTGTTCCCGATCGGATTGCTATTACTTTGTGGAACGTTTCGCCGAATGGTTCACGGAATATCGTCGTTCTTGTGGCGAAATGTGTCCCATAGGAATGAATGGCAAAGCTAGAGTGGGAGCTGGCAAAAGCTGAAAAATCAGGACATGATTTCTAAACTGCCACCACTCCCTCATTTTCAGGCCCACCTACACAAATCTTATATCAAAACGTTCAGCTATCCCTGCTGCCACTAGAAATGTCCACGGCTAAGCCATAGTCCTGATAGTTTTCACAATATGACCATTTGATTGCAACTCACGCCTTCCATTGACATTCATTGAAACTCCACTCTGCAAAGCTCACATTTGAAGGGCAATTTCTAAACTGCGACTGTGCCTTCATTGTTAATATCTCAGAGACATACTATACATCAAAATGTAGGTCTGGGTCTTGTGATTCTCACAATATAAAGCTCGTCACTGTAGGAATTATAGTTTTTAAAATACGACCATTTGAAGATGGCAACCGCCAAAATACTCTGACCTGTGCAAGGCTGCAGCAGCAAGTGATGTCATAGACAAAGCCTTTTACACCTGCTAATTTTTTATAACTGTATGTTTTAATGTAACTGTGAAGCACTTTGGGCAACAACATTGCAATTAAATGTGCTATATAAATAAATACTAACAGTTACTCCGCCCACTCTAGTTGTAGACTACTGATGGAGGCAAGAACACTTCACACAATTTCCCCAGAAATTGTAGCTTTTCTAGTTATTATTATTAAGTGTTCTTGCATAGCAAGACCACTTAATGTTATCTCACATATATATTATTATTATTATTCTTATTATTCTTATTATAGCCAAATTTGCCACCCTAACTCCTCCCACAGTTTTTACACTACATAGACAAAAATATACCAAAACGTGCAGATTGTTCCCGATCGGATTGCTATTACTTTGTGGAACGTTTCGCCGAATGGTTCACGGAATATCGTCGTTCTTCTGGCGAAATTTGTCCCATAGGAATGAATGGCAAAGCTAGAGTGGGAGCTGGCAAAAGCTGAAAAATCAGGACATGATTTCTAAACTGCCACCACTCCCTCATTTTCAGGCCCACCTACACAAATCTTATATCAAAACGTTCAGCTATCCCTGCTGCCACTAGAAATGTCCACGGCTAAGCCATAGTCCTGATAGTTTTCACAATATGACCATTTGTTTGCAACTCACGCCTTCCATTGACATTCATTGAAACTCCACTCTGCAAAGCTCACATTTGAAGGGCAATTTCTAAACTGCGACTGTGCCTTCATTGTTAATATCTCAGAGACATACTATGCATCAAAATGTAGGTCTGGGTCTTGTGATTCTCACAATATAAAGCTCTTCACTGTAGGATTTATAGTTTTTAAAATATGACCGTTTGAAGATGGCAACCGCAAAAATACTCTGACCTGTGCAAGGCTGCAGCAGCAAGTGATGTCATAGACAAAGCCTTTTACACCTGCTAATTTTTTATAACTGTATGTTTTAATGTAACTGTGAAGCACTTTGGGCAACAACATTGCAATTAAATGTGCTATATAAATAAATACTAACAGTTACTCCGCCCACTCTAGTTGTAGACTACTTATGGAGGCAAGAACACTTCACACAATTTCCCCAGAAATTGTAGCTTTTCTAGTTATTATTATTATTATTATAGCCAAATTTGCCACCCTAACTCCTCCCACAGTTTTTACACTACATAGACAAAAATATACCAAAACGTGCAGATTGTTCCCGATCGGATTGCTATTACTTTGTGGAACGTTTCGGCGAATGGTTCTCGGAATATCGTCGTTCTTGTGGCGAAATTTGTCCCATAGGAATGAATGGCAAAGCTAGAGTGGGAGCTGGCAAAAGCTGAAAAATCAGGACATGATTTCGAAACTGCCACCACTCCCTCATTTTCAGGCCCACCTACACAAATCTTATATCAAAACGTTCAGCTATCCCTGCTGCCACTAAAAATGTCAACAGCTAAGCCATAGTCCTTAAAGTTTCCGCAAAATGATTATTTGTTTGCAACTCACGCAGTCCATTGACATTCATGGAAACTCCACTCTGCAAAGCTCACATTTGAATTGCAATTTCTAAACTGCGACTGTGCCTTCATTGTTAATATCTCAGAGACATACTATACATCAAAATGTAGGTCTGGGTCTTGTGATTCTCACAATATAAAGCTATTCACTGTAGGATTTATAGTTTTTAAAATACGACCGTTTGAAGATTGCAACCGCAAAAATACTCTGATCTGTGCCAGGCTGCAGCAGCAAGTGATGTCATAGACAGAGACATTTGTACACCTGCTAATGTTTTTATAACTGGATGTTTTAATGTAACTGTGAAGCACTTTGGGCAACAACGTTGCAATTAAATGTGCTATATAAATAAATAATAACAGTTACTCCGCCCACTCCAGTTGTAGACTACTGGTGGAGGCAAGAACACTTCACACAATTTCCCCAAAAATTGTAGCTTTTCTAGTTCTTATTCTTATTATAGCCAAATTTGCCACCCTAACTCCTCCCACAGTTTTTACAATACATAGACAAAAATTTACCAAAACGTGCAGATTGTTCTCGATCGGATTGCTATTACTTTGTGGAACGTTTCGCCAAATGGTTCACGGAATATCGTCGTTCTTGTGGCGAAATTTGTCCCATAGGAATGAATGGCAAAGCTAGAGTGGGAGCTGGCAAAAGCTGAAAAATCAGGACATGATTTCTAAACTGCCACCACTCCCTCATTTTCAGGCCCACCTACAGAAATCTTATATCAAAACGTTCAGCTATCCCTGCTACCACTAAAAATGTCCACAGCTAAGCCATAGTCCTTATAGTTTTCACAATATGACCATTTGTTTGCAACTCACGCAGTCCATTGACATTCATTGAAACTCCACTCTGCAAAGCTCACATTTGAAAGGCAATTTCTAAACTGCGACTGTGCCTTCATTGTTAATATTGCAGATACATTCTATGCATCAAAATGAAGGTCTGGGTCTTGTGATTCTCACAATATAAAGCTCTTCGCTGTAGGATTTATAGTTTTTAAAATACGACCATTTGAAGATGGCAACCGCCAAAATTCTCTGACCTGTGCAAGGCTGCAGCAGCAAGTGATGTCATAGACAAAGCCTTTTACACCTGCTAATGTTTTTATAACTGTATGTTTTAATGTAACTGTGAAGCACTTTGGGCAACAACATTGCAATTAAATGTGCTATATAAATAAATAACAGTTACTCCGCCCACTCCAGATGTAGACTACTGGTGGAGGCAAGAACACTTCACACAATTTCCCCAGAAATTGTAGCTTTTCTAGTTATTCTTATTATTCTTATTATAGCCAAATTTGCCACCCTAACTCCTCCCACAGTTTTTACACTACATAGACAAAAATTTACCAAAATGTGCAGATTGTTCCCGATCGGATTGCTATTAGTTTGTGGAACGTTTCGCCAAATGGTTCACGGAATATCGTTTTTCTTGTGGCGAAAGTTGTCCCATAGGAATGAATGGCAAAGCTAGCGTGGGAGCTGGCAAAAGCTGAAAAATCAGGACATGATTTTTAAACTGCCACCACTCCCTCATTTTCAGGCCCACCTACCCAAATCTTATATTGAAACGTTCAGCTATCCCTGCTGCCACTAAAAATGTCCATGGCTAAGCCATAGTCCTGATAGTTTTCACAATATGACCATTTGTTTGCAACTCACACCGTCCATTGTCATTCATTGAAACTCCACTCTGCAAAGCTCACATTTGAAGGGCAATTTCTAAACTGCGACTGTGCCTTCATTGTTAATATCTCAGAGACATACTATACATCTAAATGTATGTCTGGGTCTTGTGATTCTCACAATATAAAGCTCTTCACTGTAGGGTTTATAGTTTTTTAAATATGACCGTTTGAAGATGGCAACCACAAAAATACTCTGATCTGTGCCAGGCTGCAGCAGCAAGTGATGTCATAGACAGGGCCTTTTGCACCTGCTAATGTTTTTATAAATGTATGTTTTAACCCCTTAAGGACCGGACTTTTTTTGCGATGTTGTACATTTGCGACCAGGCATCTTTTTACACTTTTGTGGTGTTTGTGTTTAGCTGTAATTTTCCGCTCTCTCATTTACTGTTCCCATACAAATTATATATTGTTTTTTTCAGGACAAAAGGGGCTTTCTTTACATACCATTATTTATATAATCTCATGTAATTTAATTTTTTAAAAATGAAAAAATATGATGAAAAATTGAAAAAAAATACATGTTTTTTGACTTTTATGTGAAAAATCTTTTACTCATCTACATAAGCGAATGAAAAAAACTGCTAAATAGATTCAAAATTTTGTCCTGAGTTTAAAAATACCCAGTGTTTACATGCTTTTTGCTATTTTTTTGCATGTTATAGGGCTATAAGTACAAGTAGGATATTGCGGTTTCAAAACATACATTTTTAAAATGTTTCAATAGTGACATTGTAACACTATTATCTGTCATAAATCTCTGAATAACATCCCACATGTACATATTTTTTTTAAAGTAGACAACCCAGGGTATTCAATATGGGGTATGTCCAGACTTTTTTAGTAGCCAGTTAGTCGCAAACACTGGCCAAAGTTAGCGTTCATATTTGTTTGTGTGTGAAAAAAGTAAAAAACTAAATTGAACGCTCTCAAAGGCACGTAACCAACCTGGCCATTTTCAATGTAAAAATATTTGACCCATATATTTGACCCTGTAACTTTCAAAAACGCTATAAAACCTGTACATGGGGGGTACTGTTATACTCAGGAGACTTTGCTGAACACAAATATTAGTGTTTCAAAACTGGAAAATGTATCACAACAATTATATCATCAGTAAAAGTGCTGTTTGTGTGTGAAAAATGCAAAAAAAGTCACTTTCACTGACAATATCATCGCTGTGATATGTTTTACTGTTTTGAATCACTAATATTTGTGTTCAGCGAAGTCTCCCGAGTAAAACAGTACCCCCCATGAACAGGTTTTAGGGTGTCGTAGAACGTTACAGGGTAAAATACAGTGATAGCAAATTAAATTCTCTGAACTTTCGGCCTGGGTTGGCAGGCAGGTCCCTTAAATTGCAATCAATAAAATAACTTAATTATGTAAAAATATTACATAAATACGCACGTAGAATTTAAATATATATGCATATTTATATATTTGAAGTCTACGTGTATATTTATATAATTATTTATGTAATTTTTTATATGGACATATGAATAGTTTGTATTCTTTTTATTTATTTATATATACATAGATATATATACAATTTAATTCTAAGTGTATTTTGATATATATATATATATTAATATCAAAATACAGTTAGAATAAAATTTCGTATAGATATATAATTTTTTTTAATTTTTTATTATTATTTTTAATTTTTTTTATTTAATTTAATTTACTTATTATTTGTATTTTATAATAATATATATATATACAATATATATAGTTATTATATATATTATATATATACGTGTGTAATTTAATTATAAGTGTATTTTTATATTAATATATGTACATATTAATATAAAAATACACTTAGCATGACATTATATATATGATATATAGACATATATTATATAGGTATAATATATGTCTATATATCATATATATATACACATATATAATAATATTTTTTTTTATTAACTTTAACTTTAAATTTTTTTAATGATTTTACAGCAGCAGGGAGACTGCCTGTCAGCACAGACAGTCCCCCTGCAGGCAGACACTAGGACACCTATTGTGACCATGTGGTCGCCCTGTTGGGCGATCACATGGCCACAGGGGTCCTAATTCGCCATGGGGAGACTGTCTGGGCTGCAGGCAGTCTCCCCACAACGGGAGCACCGCCGATCGCCGCCGGGGGAACGACGGCGATTGGGTAAGTACATTTTAAATTAAGGACGGTTCAGGACCGTCGTCGGTCGGCAATGGGAAAATGCCGATGACGGTCCTGAACCGTCCCGCGTCCTTAAGGGGTTAATGTAACTGTAAAGCACTTTGGGAAACAACGTTGCAATTAAATGTGCTATATAAATAAATAAAAGTTAAAAATGCATTTCTCACTCTTTAAAGCTTGCCATGTGCACTTTTTAAATTTGATCAATCAACTGGTTAGTGTAATGTTTACGATTTTTACTTACTCCAAACATTCCAAACAGTTACTCTGCCCACAGTTACTCAGCCCACCTACACAAATCTTATATCAAAACATTCAGCTATCCCTGCTGCCACTAAACATGTCCACTGCTAAGCCATAGTGCTGATAATTTTCACAATATTACCATTTGTTTGCAACTCACGCTGTCCATTGACATTCATTGAAACTAAACCGCGACTGTGCCTTAATTTTTAATATTTCAAAAAAATACATTGCATCAAAATGTAGGTCTGGGTCTTGTGATTCTCACAATATAAAGCTCTTCGCTGTAGGATTTACAGTTATTAAAATACGACCGTTTGAAGAATGAAAAGTAATCAGGAGAGGCAAAATACTCTGACCTGTGTCAAGCTGGAGCAGCAAAGAAAGAGGAAGTGATGTCATAGACAGGGCCTTTTGTACACCTACTGACTTTTTTCAGATTGGCTGTTGTGTTTCTGTGCTGCTGGAGATTTTCAGAAAAGAGAGTTATGCAAATGTGAAGCCTCCTGTCATGTGGTAAAATTAGAGCTGTGTGAATATCATCATGCCATCTAAAGGAAAGAGATCTAAAGCTGCAAAGATACGCTGGACTAAACTGCACCTTTCAGACCCACGTTTTTGGGATCCGGAGCCCCACAGCAGCATAGTGGAAATGGAGGTTTGTGAAAGTGAATGTGCCAAGGAGGTACATAGTGAACCTGTGGTGTCATTCCCATGTTCAAGTGTGTCAAGTTCAAGAGCACACTGACAGTGTGATGGGCACTTCTGAAAACCATGGCATGCAAGAACCATGCGTACCAAGTGAAATATCTGTGCAGGCATAATTTCATCAGGGTCGTCATGACTATGGAAGTTTAAGGAACAAACAGTGTACATGCATGGCTCTGACATTTTTGGCATACCACAGTGAGCTTGATGATGTGAGGAAGGATGATCTTGATCAAATACTGAAGAAGGGCAACAGCTTGTATGGCACAACAATACAACAGTTAAAACGAAGAAATGTCTATCAGCACCAACACTTGACAATGGAAGAAGTGCCCCTCAGAGTCAACACTGAAAAATATGAATATAACGTTGTTAAATCTCCAGTGTTATCGGGATGTGTGAGAGCCACGGTAGACAGTGACAACCAAGGTTGGTTTGTTGACCTCTCCACAAGACTACAGTGCCTCAATGCAGATGTTACACATGCACTTTTTATAGTAGTGCCATATTGCATTGCATTGTTCAGAGACAAGTCTGGGAGATATGGACTGTTTGATTCTCATAGTCGAAATAAGGATGGACTTCCTGCCACTGGAAAAGGAAAA
The DNA here is from genome assembly GCF_036172605.1 of Pelobates fuscus. Classification (NCBI taxonomy): domain Eukaryota; kingdom Metazoa; phylum Chordata; class Amphibia; order Anura; family Pelobatidae; genus Pelobates; species Pelobates fuscus. Next base: position 127,454,216 of record NC_086322.1, on the reverse strand, counting down.
GCTGTTATGATCACTTTTACACATTTGAGTGATATGGGGGCAAGGATTTATAATTTGTATGAATTGCTCCTTACAGACACCAGAGGCCCTATTGATGGACTGCAGTATGACTTCATGCCAGTCTCATTTCATCGTGCAAGACGTCTGTCAGATGGTTTGCTGTCCCCACCGGTGCAATCTGACAAACCACATAATGGAAAGCATGTGGAGAACAAAGTGACACAGATGACCAAAGATGCAACACACACTGGATTCCCAGCCAGCAAGCATTCTCCAAGGTCACTTGATGCAAAATCCTCACAGGGCATATGGAAGGACAGTAAGGCATTTTCCAAATTAAATGCACAGCAACAACAAAAACTGAAGACAAGACACAGAAATGAAAGAAGGCGTGGTTTCAAGGCTACAAAGATGTCTGTCACCAATAAGAAGAGGACATACATCACCAGCCGATACAGAGCAGATGCTGATTTTAAGTTGAAGCAGAAGCAATATATCATTCACAAATATGCGACAGATGCCAATTTCAACTTGAAGCAGAAGCAATACACAACTAGCAAATATGCGACAGATTCCAATTTTAACTTGAAGAAGAAGCAATACATCACCAGAAAATATGCAACAGATGCAGGTTTCAAGTTAAAGCAGAAGCAATACATCACCAGAAAATATGCAACAGATGCAGGTTTCAAGTTAAAGCAGAAGCAATACACAACCAGCAAATATGCGACAAATGCCATTTTTAACTTGAATAAGAAGCAATACATCACCAGAAAATATGCGACAAATGCCGATTTCAACTTGAAGCAGAAGCAATACATCACAAGAAAATATGTGACAAATGACGATTTCAACTTGAAGCAGAAGCAATACATCGCCAGAAAATATCATAATGATCCTGCTTTCAGAAAACGTCACTTGCAACATTGCATGAGTTACATGAAAATGAAACGTCACACTCAAGCAGACTTTCGCATAACCCATAAGATGCAATGTGCCTTCAAAATAAGAATGAAATATAGACGATGGACTCATGTCATGCGGGAATGCCGATTTCAACTTGAAGCAGAAGCAATACATCACAAGAAAATATGTGACAAATGACGATTTCAACTTGAAGCAGAAGCAATACATCGCCAGAAAATATCATAATGATCCTGCTTTCAGAAAACGTCACTTGCAACATTGCATGAGTTACATGAAAATGAAACGTCACACTCAAGCAGACTTTCGCATAACCCATAAGATGCAATGTGCCTTCAAAATAAGAATGAAATATAGACGATGGACTCATGTCATGTGGGAATGCAGTCAACCAGTGGACAACAGCCTAATGCAGACAGCTATATCCACTTTCCATGAATGCATTAAAGCTGGGCCAACATTTGTGTGCACAATGTGTCATCGCACCCTTTTCCCTAACCAAGTGAAACATTGCATTCACAGCAATTACAAGAAGAATCTACACATTGTTGCTGCCTGTTTGACAGGGAAATATGTCCATGTGTGCAACAATCACTGTCAAGGCCCCGAGCAATGCACCGTACCAGATGAAAGGACCAAAGAATGGATTTGTCACAACTGTGATTCACATTTAAAAGCAGGACACAAATCATCCATCACTGTGGCTAACAACATGGAGCTGGCGCCCATTCCCCCAGAGCTTTGCGATTTGAATGTGCTGGAAAGACAACTTTTGGCCAAAATACTGCCATTTGCCAAGATCATCACACTTCCCAAAGGTCGACAGGCAGCTATACACGGCGCTGTAGTGTGTGTGCCATCTGAGGTGGAAACCACGTTCAATACTCTACCAAGATCGCACAGCACATCCCAGTTACACAGAGTGAAGCTGAAAAGACGTCTGACTTACAAAGGCCACCAGCTGTTTCACAATGTCAACATGAGAAATGTAGTAGCAGGTCTGTCAAAACTCATTGACACACACCCCGACTACAGTGACATTTCAATCAGAGTGGATGAGACAATCGCTGCTGATAATGCGGATAATGATGATGGGATGGAACTCGACAGTTGTGATGAAACTGAAATGATGGAGATACTTGAACGCATCGAAAATTGTGATCCATCAGAGGTAGAGTCTGCATGTTTACTGGCTGCTTCTGAGCAACAGGAAGGCCATGACCAACAACCTACCAATGCTGAGGATGAGAAGGATTTACTAAGACCTGGAATTGGCCTAGACAGTTGTTTGCAGCCATCTGACCTTGGAGAGGAAGCACTGACACACGGTGATGGAATATTCAGCATTGCACCTGCACAAGGAAACACACCTGTCAGCTTCTTTAAAGTTCCTAGGCTTGAGGCAATGGCTTTCCCTGTTCAGTTTCCTACTGGACAGAATACATTGGACCAGGCAAGACAAGTCAAACTGTCCCCGAGCATGTATTTCAATGCAAGGCTTTTTTTGTGTAGATACTCGTTTTGCTAGAGACACAAGCTATCTCTTCTTTGCGCAATTTGTCACAGAAACACACATGGCCAAAAGCAGCATGTCCATCCAGTTAAGGAAAGGAAAACCCAATACCAGGGATGGACAGAAAATATCCAACAAGCTGCTACAGGACAAGCGTGAGGTTGAGAGGTTGGTGCGAAACCAAGATGCCACAAGGTTCATGCAACCACTGAGAGGGAGTCCAGCTTATTGGGATAAAAATCTGAAGAATTTGCTAGCCATGGTCAGACAATTGGGTAAGCCAACATTTTTTCTTACCTTCTCTGCTGCAGAATTCAGATGGGCAGAGGTAATCACGGCAATAAAGGTGCAACAAGGTCAAAAGGTGGATTTTGCAGAGCTAGACTGGGCTGAAAAGTGTGACATCCTTCGAGGCAACCCAGTGACCACCATGCGCATGTTTGACAAACGGGTTGATGCTCTGATGCGAGAGCTGCTGTTGGGTCCTGCACAGTCAATCGGTGAAGTTATCGATTACTTTTACCGGGTTGAATTTCAGGCGAGAGGGAGCCCTCATATACATTGTCTCTGTTGGGTAGCAAGAGCTCCTATATTTGGAAAAGACAGTGATGACCAGGTGTGTGCCTTTATAGATCATAACATCTCATGTCAGCTGCCCGATGAAGCCAAACAGGCCCTACTTCACAGATTTGTAACAGAACTTCAAATGCACAGCAGAGCTCATTCAAAATCGTGCAAGAAAGGTAACAGAGTATGCAGATTTGGATTTCCAAAGTCACCTATTACAAAAACGAGGATAACTTACCCGATTCCAGAAGAACAAGGACATTGTGCAATGAAACCACAAGCAGCCAAAAACCAACTGAAACCAGTCTGGGATTTGCTTAATAACCCGAAAGTGCAGCTTGAAGACATGTCACAGCTACTGGCACAGTGTGATATGACTTTGAATCAATACAACTCGTACATTGAGGCACTGACCTCCTCAAGCGTGATTGTAATGAAGCGAGATGTCAAGGACTGCTGGGTGAACAACTACAATCCACATTTGCTGACGGCCTGGAATGCCAACATGGACATCCAGTACATTCTTGATGAGTATGGTTGCATCCTGTACATGTTGTCCTACATATCCAAGCCAGAACGCGAGCTGAGTGACCATCTCAAAACAATAGTCAAATAAATTAGCCCAGAAACAGAGACAGAACGAGAAGAAATGAAAGAAGTTCTTCAGGCTTATTCAAAACACAGAGAGGTCAGCGCCCAGGAGTCTGTGGCCCGTACGTGCAGCCTGAAAATGAAGTCTTGCTCACGTGAGGTTGTTTTTCTGCCAACTGGTGACAACGCACTGAAAATGAGTCTCCCGCTCAGTGCATTGCAGAATAAACCAGCCGATTCTCTTAATGTGTGGGTGACGAGTTTTGTCGACAAATACAGAGCCAGACCCGAAACACCAGAGTTGGAGTCCATGTGTCTGGCAGACTTTGCATCCCATTACAGGGTTGTCTATGGCAAGCAGAAGGAAGATGGCAAGCAAAAGGAAGACGGCAAGCGTGTCAGCCTTTTGAATGAAATGGGAACGATTCAAAAACGCACAAGAGGGAAGCCTGCAATCATCAGGTACGCACGCTTCTCAGAGAAGAAGGACCCCGAGAACTACTACGGCAGACTGCTTAAACTCTACCTCCCCCACCGTTCAGAGTCATCACTGAAAACTGTAAGGTTCCCAACACACCAGGATTTTTACAAAGGCGCCTGTGTGAGCTTACCAGGAGAAGAAGCAACCCGAGCAGTACCAGCAACCAAAAGAAGTTCGAACAACACAACAAAATTGTGGAACAAGTCTTGGATGACTTTGTAAAAAATGGCCCTGTTGAAGATGCTTGGAACACCTTTGCCCCAGAAGTTGAGTTAGATAGGTTGGAATGTATAGAGGAACGCAAAGAAGGGGAGCCACTTCATGAGAATGAACAAGATGATGTTCCGGAGTATACACGTCACAAACAAACAGGTGGAATTGCACTTACTGTGAAAGCCCCACAAATGTGCCCTGATTTCCTTCATAAAATGTACAGAAACCTTAACCGGACACAAGCTCAGACATTCTACTCAGTTTGTGACTGGTGCACTAACCGTGTGCGTGGCCTAAATCCTGACCCATTCTATTACTTTGTCACTGGTGGCGCAGGGACAGGCAAATCACACCTGATAAAGTGCATCTATGCTGAGGCGACAAAGATACTCTGTAAACTTACCAGACTACGTGAAGAAGCAGACACATCAATGCCCAGCGTTTTACTAACTGCATTTACAGGAACAGCAGCTTTCGACATTTCAGGCAACACTTTGCATTCTCTGCTGAAGTTGCCAAGAAGCTTGAAGCCACCCTACCAAGGACTTGGAATTCTCATAGATGAAGTGAGGGCACAGCTGTCAAATGCGGAGATCATTGTTATTGACGAGGTGTCAATGATTTCAAAGCCCCTGTTTGCCTACATCAAGTGGAGATTACATCAAATTAAAGGCAGTAAGAAACCTTTTGATGGTATGTCAGTACTAGCAGTAGGAGACTTTTACCAGGTCCCCCCGCTGGGAAAAAGTAAGCCACTCTGCGTGTTTGAGGAAAATACCAATGATGTCTGGAAAGACTACTTTCAGATGATCACGCTGACAGAGATCATGCGACAGAAGGATGACATTTCATTTGCTGAGCTTTTGAATAGAATCAGAGTCAAGCAAAAGACTGGCACCTTAAGCAATGATGACAAAGCTCTGCTTGCTCAGGCTTTGACAGATCCCACCCACTGCCCTAATGACGTGCTGCACATCTTTGCCACCAACAAAGAGGTTCACAAATATAATGCTGCAACTGTGTCTGTTCTCCATTCAAACGTCACCAACATAGATGCCGACGATTACAGAAAATACCCTAAAACAGGAGTGATGCAGAGGCAACACCAACCTTTCAAAGGACACAAAGACAATCTGATTGACACACTGCAAGCAGCTGAAGGTGCCCGTATCATGATCACAAGAAACATTGATGTTGAAGATGGGCTTGTTAATGGGACATTTGGCAAGATTGCAAGAATAATCATCCAGACTGAGAATGGTGCTACTACGGTAAACAAGCTTGGGCTTGTGCTGGACAATCCAAATGCAGGACAGAGATACCGTAACAAGTCATCTTGTGATGCTGACAACTTGGTGTACATAGAAAGGGTAGAGGAAAACCTGAGACAGAAAGGAGTTGTTCGCAGGCAGTTCCCCCTGAAGTTGGCTTTTGCATGTACGATTCATAAGTGTCAGGGGATGTCAATACAGTCGGCAGTGGTCTCATTGAAACGGGTCTTCCAACCGGGAATGGCCTATGTAGCTCTGAGTAGAACGACTACACTGCAAGGACTGCACATAACCGACTTTGATGAGAAGAAGATCTTTGCTGATCCTGAAATCAAAGCCTCCCTGGACTCAATGAAGAATGCATCACTGGAAAGTGTTATGCCCCTCTTAAAGTTTTTACAGACAACAGACAAACAGCAAACATTAACAATTATCCATCACAAAACGGAAGGATTACCAGCTCACATTGAAGATATCAAATCTCACCATGAGTTGACACTTGAAGATGTTTTATGTTTCACTGAAACTCATCTCTCAGGCTCTTCTGTTGCTGAAAGTCTCCAGCTGGAGGACTACAACCTGTTCAAATGCACCTCTCATACACGAACCGTCCTGACATTGCAAGTAAAGGTGGCGGAGGTGTCGCCTTGTATGTCAAAAACCATTTCAAGGCCTTTGAAAAGCAGTATCATCACAATGTGACTGACTTGGAGTTCTTGGTTGTCAAACTGGAGTCCCCTGTACAAGCTTTGATCGCCGTTGTTTACAGGCCACCTGATTACAGAATTGGCCAATTCCTTACTAACATGCTGGGCCTCTTGGAATCTTTGGAAAGAATGGATTGCCAACCTATAATACTCTGTGGAGATTTCAATGAAGATTTTTTGTGCAGCGCAAAGAAGCCAATATCTGATCTTCTTGACTCAAGAGGATATACCCAACTGGTCTGGGCAGCCACCACAGAAAAAAACACACTGTTGGATCACATTTACATCTCCAGGGTGCAACACTGTCTCCAGTCAGGAGTACTGCACAGTTATTACAGCTATCATGATCCCGTGTATTGTGTTTTGAGCAGTGGTTGTGAACACGTTTAAAGCCTGCATAAACAGGGCATGAGCGTTGCCAGGAAACAGTGGTTGTAAACACTGATTATCATCAAACAGCACACCTTCACCTCCATTCTACGTCAAGATGCTGAGACCCCCCCAAATGCATGTGGTCATACCTTCATCTGTTAGGCTTGTTAATGCTGCTAATGTTTTTATAAATGTATGTTTTAACATAACTGTGAAGCACTTTGGGCAACATCGTTGAAATTAAATGTGCTATATAAATAAATAAATAAAAGTTGAAATGCATTTTTCACTCTATCAAGCTTGCCATGTGCACTTTTTAAATTCGATCAATCAATTGGTCAGTGTAATGTTTACTATCTTTACTCAGTCCAAACACTCCACACAGTTACTCTGCCCACTCCATAAAGTTACTCTGCCCAGTCCAACCTTTTCACAGTTACTCCGGCCAATCCAACCACACAACAGTTACTCAAGCCACTCCACCCAGTTACTCCGCCCACTCCAGTTGTAGACTACTGGTGGAGGCAAGAACACGTTACACAATTTCCCCAGAAATTGTAGCTTTTCTAGTTAAGTGTTCTTGCATAGCAAGACCACTTACTGTTATCTCACATATATATTATTATTATTATTATTATAGCCAAATTTGCCACCCTAACTCCTCCCACAGTTTTTACACTACATAGACAAAAATATACCAAAACGTGCAGATTGTTCCCGATCGGATTGCTATTACTTTGTGGAACGTTTCGCCGAAAGGTTCACGGAATATCGTCGTTCTTGTGGCGAAATTTGTCCCATAGGAATGAATGGCAAAGCTAGAGTGGGAGCTGGCAAAAGCTGAAAAATCAGGACATGATTTCTAAACTGCTACCACTCCCTAATTTTCAGGCCCACCTACACAAATCTTATATCAAAACGTTCAGCTATCCCTGCTGCCACTAAAAATGTCCACGGCTTAGCCATAGTCCTGATAGTTTTCACAATATGAGCATTTGTTTGAAACTAACGCCGTCCATTGACATTCATTGAAACTCCACTCTACAAAGCTCAAATTTGAAGGGCAATTTCTAAACTACGACTGTGCCTTCATTGTTAATATCTCAGAGACATACTATGCATCAAAATGTAGGTCTGGGTCTTGTGATTCTCACAATATAAAGCTCTTTGCTGTAGGGTTTATAGTTTTTAAAATACGACCGTTTGAAGATGGCAACCGCCAAAATACTCTGACCTGTGCCAGGCTGCAGCAGCAAGTGATGTCATAGACAGGGCCTGCTAATGTTTTTATAAATGTATGTTTTAATGTAACTGTGAAACAACGTTGCAATTAAATGTGCTATATAAATGATAACAGTTACTCCGCCCACTCCAGTTGTAGACTACTGGTGGAGGCAAGAACACTTCACACAATTTCCCCAGAAATTGTAGCTTTTCTAGTTCTTATTCTTATTATAGCCAAATTTGCCACCCTAACTCCTCCCACAGTTTTTACACTACATAGACAAAAATTTACCAAAACGTGCAGATTGTTCCCGATCGGATTGCTATTACTTTGTGGAACGTTTAGCCGAATAGTTCACGGAATATCGTCGTTCTTGTGGCAAAATTTGTCCCATAGGAATGAATGGCAAAGCTAGAGTGGGAGCTGGCAAACGTTGAAAAATCAGGACATGATTTCTAAACTGCCACCACTCCCTCATTTTCAGGCCCACCTACACAAATCTTATATCAAAACGTTCAGCTATCCCTGCTGCCACTAAAAATGTCCACAGCTAAGCCATAATCCTTATAGTTTTGACAATATGACCATTTGTTTGCAACTCACGCAGTCCATTGACATTCATTGAAACTCCACTCTGCAAAGCTCACATTTGAAGGGCAATTTCTAAACTGTGACTGTGCCTTCATTGTTAATATATCAGAGACATACTATACATTAAAATATAGGCTTGGGTCTTGTGATTCTCACAATATAAAGCTCTTCACTGTAGGATTTATAGTTTTTAAAATACGACCGTTTGAAGATGGCAACCGCAAAAATACTCTGACCTGTGCCAGGCTGCAGCAGCAAGTGATGTCATAGACAGGGCCTTTTGCACCTGCTAATGTTTTTATAACTGTATGTTTTAATGTAACTGTGAAGCACTTTGGGCAACAACGTTGCAATTAAATGTGCTATATAAATAAATAATAACAGTTACTCCGCCCACTCCAGTTGTAGACTACTGGTGGAGGCAAGAACACTTCACACAATTTCCCCAGAAATTGTAGCTTTTCTAGTTATAATTAATAAAATTACATAATTATGCAAAAAGATTACATAAATATACACACAGAATTTAGATGTAAAAAACAGATAAAATTTGAATCTTGTAATACCTTTTTTATTGGACTAACAGAATTTTTTAATGACAAGCTTTCGGGAGAACCTCTCTTTCTCAAGTCTAAAGCATTTCTGAGCAAGCCGACACATAGAATTCAAAGTTGAGTTGTGATACAGGGGTCAAGGCCACATGAGTGCAGATAAGACATAGGTTTAATAGAAAATGGACACCATTCTCACAGGGGGTCGTAAATATCTTGTGTGAAGATCACAGAGTGAGGGGGGGAGAGAGAAAAAAAAACAAGCAAACTGTGCAGAAGATGGTACTAGAAAACAAGGGGAGAGTGAAAACAAAATAATTGCTTATATTAAGAATGCATGAATTCCAATCCAAAAGTTACAGGATATGCATGAAGGCCGATATCCAGCATACACAGACACACACACACACACACACACACACTCACACACATGTACATATACATATACATATACACAAGTAGTGTATATGTACAAATATGCACAAGTACATTACACACTATGCACAAGAACATACAACAATATACATATAAATACAACCAAAATGCACAAATACAGTTGCAAGAAAAAGTATGTGAACCCTTTGGAATGATATGGATTTCTGCACAAATTGGTCATTAAATGTGATCTGATCATCATCTAAGTCACAACAATAGACAATCACAGTCTGCTTAAACTAATAACACACAAATAATGAAATGTTGCCATGTTTTTATTGAACACACCATGTAAACACTTACAGTGCAGGTGGAAAATGTATGTGAACCCCTAGACTAATGACATCTCCAAGAGCTAATTGGAGTGAGATGTCAGCCAACTGGAGTCCAATCAATGAGATGAGATTGGAGGTGTTGGTTACAACTGCCTTGCCCTATAAAAAACACAAACCAGTTCTGGGTTTGCTTTTCACAAGAAGCATTGCCTGATGTGAATGATGCCTCGCACAAAAGAGCTCTCTGAAGACCTATGATTAAGAATTGTTGACTTGCATAAAGTTGGAAAGAGTTATAAAAGCATCTCCAAAAGCCTTGCTGTTCATCAGTCCACGGTAAAACAAATTGTCTATAAATGGAGAAAGTTCAGCACTGCTGCTACTCTCCCTAGGAGTGGCCGTCCTGTAAAGATGACTGCAAGAGCACAGCGCAGACTGCTCAATGAGGTGAAGAAGAATCCTAGAGTGTCAGCTAAAGACTTACAAAAGTCACTGTCAAATGCTAACATCCCTGTTAGCGAATCTACAATACGTAAAACACTAAGCAAGAATGGATTTCATGGGAGGATACCACAGAGGGAGGCACTGCTGTCCAAACAAAACATTGCTGCACGTTTACAGTTTGCACAAGAGCACCTGGATGTTCCACAGCAGTACTGGCAAAATATTCTGTGGACAGATGAAACCAAAGTTGAGTTGTTTGGAAGAAACACACAGCACTATGTGTGGCGAAAAAGAGGCACAGCACACCAACATCAAAACCTCATCCCAACTGTGAAGTATGGTTGTGGGGGCATCATGGTTTGGGGCTCCTTTGCTGCGTCAGGGCCTGGATGGATTGCTATCATCAAAGGAAAAATGAATTCCCAAGTTTATCAAGACATTTTGCAGGAGAACTTAAGGCCATCTGTCTACCAGCTGAAGCTCAACAGAAGATGGGTGTTGCAACAGGACAATGACCCAAAGCATAGAAGTAAATCAACAACAGAATGGCTTAAACAGAAGAAAATACACCTTCTGAAGTGACCCAGTAGGAGTCCTGACCTCAACTCGATTGAGATGCTGTGGCATGACCTCAAGAAAGCGATTCACACCAGACATCTCAAGAATATTGCTGAACTGAAACAGTTCTGTAAAGAGGAATGGTCAAGAATTACTCCTGACCGTTGTGCACGTCTGATCTGCAACTACAGGAAACGTTTGGTTGAAGTTATTGCTGCCAAAGGAGGTTCAACCAGTTATTAAATCCAAGGGTTCACATACTTTTTCCACCTGCACTGTAAATGTTTACATGGTGTGTTCAATAAATACATGGCAACATTTCATTCTTTGTGTGTTATTAGTTTAAGCAGACTGTGATTGTCTATTGTTGTGACTTAGATGATGATCAGATCACATTTTATGACCAATTTGTGCAGAAATCCATATCATTCCAAAGGGTTCACATACTTTTTCTTGCAACTGTATATGTGCATGCACACCTATACATACATCCACACACAAGCACCAATACTATCCATGTGCTAACAATGGATGAAGCACATGGTGAGAACAATGGATGGTGGCCATTTTAACTCACATACACTGTTTGGACTTTTCTACACGGTGCCATCTCGCCGGTATTTGGTGCACAAAGACATCATGCAGTAGTTTTAAACTATACAACAGGGGACACATTTTACAGTAATTATTTTTCAAATAGCCTGTATATGTTCTGCGGAATCTGCATTAAACTGTATCTTCCAAACTACTGAACGGATCTGGGTGAATTTTGGATATGTGGTTCACCCAGATCCCCCAGTTCCAATATATACTGTGGTTATGGGGTCATTGCATGTTTTGGGGTCCCTGTGATATATTTTATAATAATGTATTTCTCTGCCTGTGACAATTATATTAACAATTGTGTTCAGTAATCATATCACAGGCAGAGGGGAGGATTTTGTGTGGGATTGTACGGATTGATTGGTTGTATTTCAAAACCCTGTGGGCTGTACTATGTTTGTGGATTGTGAATAAAAGAGGCTGTATGTGCCAGTACAGTCAGTTCTGCTTGACCTCAAAACGAAGTGTTGTCTCGTTATTGGGGGAATTGGATTGTATGCTGATTGCCAGGAGTGTAAGCTGATTGTATGCTTTTCCTGTTCAGCTGTTTACAGCATTCATATGCTTGAGAGCATTCGTATGCTTCTCCGGTTCGGTGGTTGTGGTGTCTGCTGCAGTGCTGACAGTCCTCAGGAAGTGCTAGGAGCATCCTTCAACAGAGGTACCCAGTCAGTGTGCCAGGTGATCCGTTACATTATATAAATATATAAATGGGTAGCTTTATATGGCCCACTTTATGACAGTCTTTCAAATCTATCTTTTGATTCAACTCATGCTTAATTTTTTTCAGGGCCTGTGGAAAATGAGAACATTGTAGCTCCTTAACAAAATGGAAGCATTTTGAAGTAAGTTTTATATTTTCTTTTTGACTAAATAATTCCTCCAGTTTTCTTTTATGAAAGGATTTCCCCCCTCATGTAATTATATAATTCACTTTCTTATACGACATAGTCAGAACATTTACCAGTCATTCATTAATATAGCAGATATTTTAAAAACTGAAACGAGCCGCTCTCCCAGATCAATATTCTCCATGAGGTATTGTAGTATATGGAATGGAATAGATTTTATTTGTGCCTAAGATATATTGTTTTTCTTTTAAATGTTTTCCAGAAATTGATTGGTTGTATGCCTTCCTGGATGTCCTTTACCTCTAATCCAGGTTGATTTGTACTTCAGATTACCCACACAGAGTTATTCACTAAAATGTGAAATCTAAGTGAACTTCAAATTTTTACCCAAAATAGCCAAACCAAAGCATATCTGGCTTGGAGATTTTTTTCTGAATTCAGCTATTTTTGCCCAAAATTTTACATTTACTTTTCATTCCCAACAATTCTCACTTTTTAAAATAATCCTGTCAGTGGTGGCTGTGGATATACTCAAAAAATACACATCATAGCACTATACAAATATAGACAGGGTCAGTATATCCGCTATGTGCTGAACTGTACATTAGCAGGAATTTACAACAGACAAGAGGTCCACCCATTGAGATTGGAAAAAAACGTTTTTTTCTTGCAGCAGAGGAAAGAGTTATTCACAGTGAGAAAAATAAAGATGTAGAATTCTCAGCCTTAACAGGTGGTCTTAATAGATTCTAAAGATATAAAAAAAAAAAAAAAAAACAGATGCTGTTTTGGAAAAATAGAATATTCAAGGATAGAATTTATATATATATTGCCATTGTTCAAAGGGTTGGCTGTGGCTCAGCGGTTCCTTCTATATCAAGCATTGCTGAATAATCCATTTGAAGGATCGATTCCCGCGGGCGCTATCTAACCTTTTTTGGTGATATTACACTCATTTGGTATTATTACACTCATCATAGCACTATACAAATATAGACAGTGTCAGTATATCTGCTATGTGCTGAACTGTTCATTAGCAGGAATTTACAATAGACAAGAGGTCCACCCATTGAGATTGGAAGAAAGGTGTTTTTTTCTTGCAGCAGAGGACAGAGTTCTTTACAGTGAGAACAATAAACATGTAGAATTCTCAGCCTAAATAGGTGGTCTTATTAGATTCTAAAGATATAAAAAAAAAGAGATGCTGTTGTGTAAAAATAGAATATTCAAGGATAGAATTGCTATATATCTGAACATGCCATTGACCAAAGGGTTGGCTGTGGCTCAGCGGTTCCTTCTATATCAAGCATTGCTGAATAATCCACTTGAAGGATCGATTCCCGCGGGCGCTGTCTAACCTTTTTTGGTGTTATTACACTCATTTAACAGAATGTATTTAAGTAACAATTTGCAAAGAATGACTAGAACAGTAGTACATTGTTTCCCCTTAGTATATAAATATATATAATAATTATGTGCTTTCATTTAAATATTGTCATACAAAAAAGATTAACACAACAACATAATAGAAAATATTTGCCAGTAAACAGCTCAACATCCTAGATTCCCGTGTAGCAGGTTCTATATTCCAGACCTACATTTTTTTCAATCATTTTAAACCAGACTTCCCATTTCTCTATATTTTTATTTCTGTAGTTTGTAAAATCGTCTATATCTTTTTCGTTCTTGGTTGTTTCAAATTTTTGGTCTATTAATCTTTTTTTGAGCATAATGGTTTTTCTTTCCAGTTTTTAGCAGTGATATTTTTAGCAGCTATTAATATATTTATTATAAGTCTATATTTATCTTTAGCTATATTTGGAATCCCTAAGTGATGTAACAATACCTCTGGTCTAATGAAAAGCACGATATCCATGAAATATTTAATGAAGTATACAAAATCTCTCCAAAGAGGGACAATTAGTGGGCAGTTCCACCACATATGCAAATAATCCCCATTAGAATTCCAACATCTCTAGTAATTATTAAGTTCACCTGAATATATTTTAGCTATCTTACTTGGTACCAGATACCATCTATTAGGAAGAACTGTAATTCTTGTAGAGTTAAACAATGGGTAGCTTTATATGTCCCGCTCACTCAGCTCATGTTTCATTTTTTCAGGGCCTTGGGAAAATGAGAACCTTGTATGTCACTAACAAAATGGTAGCATTTTGAAGTAAGTTTTATATTTTCTCTTTGACTAAATACTTCCTCCAGTTTTCTTTTAAATTCTCCTCCCTTCATTAATGATTTTATACGGAAGGAATTCACCCTCATGTAATTATATAATTCCCTTTCTTGTACGGCATTTTCTGAATATAGTTGAAATGGCTTTACCACATGATTTATTAAAATAGCAGATTTTTTAAACTGAAACGAGCCGCTTTCCCAGATCAATATTCTCTATGAGGTATTGTAGTATATGGAATGGAATAGATTTTATTTGTGCCTAAGATATCTTGTTTTTCTTTTTAAACTTTTCCAGAAATTGACTGGTTGTTTGCCTTCCTGGGTGTCCTTTACCTCTAATCCAGGTTGTTTTGTACTTCTGGTTACCCACGCAGAGTTATTCACTAAAATGTGAATTCAAAGTGAACTTCAAATTTTTGACCAAAATAGCCAAACCAAAGCATATCTGGCTTGGAGATTTTTTCGGAATTCAGCTATTTTTGCCCAAAATTTTAAATTTACTTTTAATTCCCAACAATTCTCACTTTTTAAAATAATCCTGTCAGTGGTGGCTGTGGATATACTCAATAAATACACATCATAGCACTATACAAATATAGACAGTGTCAGTATATCTGCTATGTGCTGAACTGTTCATTAGCAGGAATTTACAATAGACAAGAGGTCCACCCATTGAGATTGGAAGAAAGGTGAGTTTTCTTGCAGCAGAGGACAGAGTTCTTTACAGTGAGAACAATAAACATGTAGAATTCTCAGCCTAAATAGGTGGTCTTATTAGATTCTAAAGATATTTAAAAAAAAAAAAAGAGATGCTGTTGTGTAAAAATAGAATATTCAAGGATAGAATTGATATATATCTGAACATGCCATTGAACAAAGGGTTGGCTGTGGCTCAGCGGTTCCTTCTATATCAAGCATTGCTGAATAATCCACTTGAAGGATCGATTCCCGCGGGCGCTATCTAACCTTTTTTGGTGTTATTACACTCATTTGGTGGTATTACACTCATCATAGCACTATACAAATATAGACAGTGTCAGTATATCTGCTATGTGCTGAACTGTTCATTAGCAGGAATTTACAATAGACAAGAGGTCCACCCATTGAGATTGGAAGAAAGGTGAGTTTTCTTGCAGCAGAGGACAGAGTTCTTTACAGTGAGAACAATAAACATGTAGAATTCTCAGCCTAAATAGGTGGTCTTATTAGATTCTAAAGATATAAAAAAAAGAGATGCTGTTGTGGAAAAATAGAATATTCAAGGATAGAATTGATATATATCTGAACATGCCATTGACCAAAGGGTTGGCTGTGGCTCAACGGTTCCTTCTATATCAAGCATTGCTGAATAATCCACTTGAAGGATCGATTCCCGCGGGCGCTGTCTAACCTTTTTTGGTGTTATTACACTCATTTGGTGTTATTACACTCATCATAGCACTATACAAATATAGACAGTGTCAGTATATCTGCTATGTGCTGAACTGTTCATTAGCAGGAATTTACAATAGACAAGAGGTCCACCCATTGAGATTGGAAGAAAGGTGAGTTTTCCTGCAGCAGAGGACAGAGTTCTTTACAGTGAGAACAATAAACATGTAGAATTCTCAACCTAAATAGGTGGTCTTATTAGATTCTAAAGATATTAAAAAAAAAAAAAGAGAGATACTGTTGTGTAAAAATAGAATATTCAAGGATAGAATTGATATATATCTGAACATGCCATTGAACAAAGGGTTGGCTGTGGCTCAGCGGTTCCTTCTATATCAAGCATTGCTGAATAATCCACTTGAAGGATCGATTCCCGCGTGCGCTATCTAACCTTTTTTGGTGTTATTACACTCATTTGGTGTTATTACACTCATCATAGCACTATACAAATATAGACAGTGTCAGTATATCTGCTATGTGCTGAACTGTTCATTAGCAGGAATTTACAATAGACAAGAGGTCCACCCATTGAGATTGGAAGAAAGGTGAGTTTTCGTGCAGCAGAGGACAGAGTTCTTTACAGTGAGAACAATAAACATGTAGAATTCTCAGCCTAAATAGGTGGTCTTATTAGATTCTAAAGATATAAAAAAAAAAGAGATGCTGTTGTGTAAAAATAGAATATTCAAGGATAGAATTGATATATATCTGAACATGCCATTGAACAAAGGGTTGGCTGTAGCTCAGCGGTTCCTTCTTTATCAAGCATTGTGTAGGAAATTGGCATTCCGTGAAATCTTTGTTTGTCACATATCAGTTTTCATAACAATCGAATCAAATATCTTGCAGTTAACTTATGTTTATTCAAACATAACAATCCATCTGGTAATAACAAATGTCTTTAACATTCTTTGTCCAATACAGAGAGCAATTTTCTAGATGTTATCCATTTTTGATGTTAAAGGTATTGGCCACGAATTCTAAACTACAATCAGTTTTATGGGTTTAAAATTCAGTTACAGAGGGGAGTATACATAAGATTGCCTTACTTTAAAATAAGTGGCTATCTTAGAAAAAGGGGAGTTACTTAGCATCATTTGAAATCTATGATTAAAGTCATACGTTATATTTGGCGGCAAGCTATGTAAGACAAAGAACTTCTATATACATGATGTAATGAATAATTGCCTGTAGAAATGTGAGTCTTCAAAGGAATTCAGGCTTTCAAGGCTAGGTCAAAGGTTACTATAAACAAGCCCTTCAACATCACTCTTAAAGTGAACCAGATGTGGTCTCCATTCCTTATACAATGAAAGTCTGTAATACTCTATAGGCCAAGGTATGGCTTCTCAATTTCAGTGTTCTTGAAGCAATCCGAATAAAACTTATAATATTTATATCAACACATTAAATACATTTAAAGTACATAATAATATTTTTCAAGCCCCTCTTTGATGCTTTATGTAAATATAATGCATCATAATAACTTATACCAATTATTTATGGGATTTTAATTTTGTTTTCTGATATTGATCTAAGTATCAGTTTACAAGGAAAGGCCTTTTAACACAGCCATTTCCAGTTGTCTGTATTGCTTTTTACACTCCAAGAGGGAGAAGCAAGTCATTTTAACCCTTTCATTTCTGAACTCCTAAGAACAAAATTCTTGTTACAATTACCTTTACATTTTTCACTAATTCATTAATTTACCTTGGGCATTGATTTTACCTAACATTAATAATAACGGTATCATAGTTATTATGCTGTGTAATTGTATACAGGTTATATTAACCAGAAAACACAATCGGTTTGATTTAGTCCATGAAATATTGTCCTCTCCAATCGAATCCACAAGCACAGTCTCTTTGAAAGTCCATAATGTCCTTTGAAAGTCCAAACAATTTGTCCTTTTATTTAAAATCATACAGGTTTTTGTCCATGTAAAACAGTATTGGTTCTGTAATGAAAAACAGATGGCAGTTTACTATTCTTATACATTAGTAAATGTCTTATACATTAGTAAATTTCTTATACCTTAGTACATTTCTTTTACATTGATCACTAGACACAAGAATTGATTTATTACACTTTGTACCAATGTTTGCTTTTTAAACCTATAACACAGTTTGTCCTAATTTTTATTCTTAGACTAACATAAGGACCATAAGGACCTTCCCAACTTGCTTTTCATAGACCTGGTGTTTTAAATGATTTACCATTGCCTTATAACCTGGCTTAAACATATCTGCATAATTTCCCTGTGTTACTTCTTTATATGTATTTAATTTATTTTTACATATATAGCGCCATCAGATGCCGTAGCGCTGTACAACTTTAACACATAGTTTACCATAAGGGACGACATTCGAAGTAGCAAACTTCAATTCTAACAATAGATGTTCCTGTAATACTTTCAACTATTCAGCATGTTCTGCTGTAACTTTGAATGTACTTGGAACAAAAGGTTTATTAGGGAAAGTGATTACATAGTTCTACATGTCACTAACTCATGAGGTGACACTGGAGTTTGGATTTGCAGGAATAGACATTAATACTCCTGGTAAATATGTTAACCAATTACTCTTATCTTAAAGCATTTTTATTTCTATTTTATTTTATTTATTTTAATTTAGAAATTAATTTATATAGAGTACAATGGTATTTTTGCCAAAGGAACTCTCTGCAATTTTGGTTTCTAGTATTTAGGTCTTGGATTAATTGAACACATATGAGACACTTCTGCAATATATTTATACACTTTTTGTTTTAAATTAGGATGATACAATTTATTTTGCAGGACCTTAAATAGTTGTCCTGTACCCAAATGCCCTGTGTACTATGATTGAATACAATCAGCCCTTGTAATAAGCCACTAGGTACAAATGTTTGTGTTTCATTGTGTTTAACCCTGTACATGCCAGTTTCAGTATCTAGATCCATTCTTTCTATACTGAAAGCTACATCCTTTCATTCTCTATCTGATCTTATAGGGTATTTGTTATTTGTCTTTTACTAACAGTTGCACTCATTACACAGTAGTATTACAACTCCTCAAACAAAGTTTCCTTTGATTCCTGATCTACAAGTCTGTTTCACAACAACAAGTTAAACCCTTTTTTTTTTTTTTCATAATTAAACAGTTCTGCCAGAATACCTGCATGTTTTAAAGCTTTATCCTGAGAATCTACCATTCCTCTTTTCTCCATATTGGGAGGTGAAGTGTTAAAGCTTTAACTACATAACTGCTGTCACTGATTATATTGAATGGGTCATATATTTCTAGAGCTTTCTTTACAGACTCTAACTCCGCTTTCTGAGCAGACATATGGCGTGGTAGTCTATCTTTGCAATTCTTTTGTTTAATCGTCATATATGACATAACCTGTGTGATGTGATCCATCAACATAAAATCTTGTTCCTCCACATACAAACTAGAAATCCCTTGTATTGTTTGCTTCTCAAAAGGAGATCTGGATTATATTTCCATTTCCTTCTGACATCAAATCAGGAATAGCATATCTTTTACTGGTTTCTACCCTGGGTGGTTTATTTTGTAACTGGCTATATACTCCTAACTCAGAACAATTTTGTAACAGTTTTAGATATTTGGGGGGTTTGTTAATTTATCTGTCCAAATCCTGCCTTGTGTTGTGTTGCTTCTAAAGCCCATCATACAGCCATGAGCTGTTTTACACAGGAAAACATTCCTCTTTCCACTGGATACATAATTTTAGCAAAATATCCCAGTATTCGTAAAGATTAATGCTACCTTTGCATTAAACTGCTATTAATGAAGAGACACCTGCGTAACATTGAACAATATATGGTACTGTTTCAATGGGAGCAGCTAGCACAGGCGCTTGTGTGAGAGCATCTTTTAACAGATTTCACTCTTTTCAAATTCCCCTGTCCAGATGATATTATCTTTTATATTTTAGCATATTGCATAAGGGTTTTGCTATCCCTTCCATATCATATATAAATTCTCTGCTAACATTTATCAAGCTTAAACATTTCTGTAGATGATACACTGTCATTGGCCTTGTCAATTGCTGCAATGCTTTAACCCTTGCTGTACATGGCGTTTTACATTCTGGATCTATATTAACTCCTAGGAAAGTACATCTTTCCTTCAAGATCTGCACTTTGAATGTGTTCAGTTTTAACCCATTATCTGCCAGTGTTTGACAAATATCACACAGTATCTGCTCATGCTCTTCCCTTGTTACTGTTTGAACTAACAGATCATCAACATATTGCAAAATCTTATTCCCATTCCCCAGGGGTTCCAATACTTGAGCCATTGCTTTATGAAAGTAAGCTGGTGAGGATTGGAAGCCCTGTAGCAACACCTGGAACAGATATTGATGATTTTTAAAGGTAAAAGCATAGCAATACTAGCTATCTGGATTGAATGATATAGAAAAGAACACATTGACTATATCCAATACAGAAAGTACTTAACATTAGCATCTATTTGCGCCATGATATCTGATGAGATTTACTTATTCACCACATACGTGTCTACAATTAAACCATAAGTGCCATTGGCTTGATTATTAGCCAAATGGTGACTTACATTTGGAATTACCCACTCTCAACACTCCTTGAGATACCAATGCTTTTATCACCTGATTCACACCTTCTTCTTATTCTTTGGGATCTTATATTGTTTAACTGCAGGGGGTCTAGAACTACAATTACAACTTGCAAATTCACTATCCCACACTCTTGTTTAGACTTAGAGCACACTGTGGGGTATTTAGTTTTAAGATATGGTACAACCCCATCATCTTGTTGTATAGAAGGTGACACTTCACTCTGTTTTACAGTTATATCATGACTAAACTATCTTAATTTATTAGGTTTAACCACTCAACCTGTTTTGCTCTCACCTAAAGCTTGCCATAAAACCAAATTTAATAAATCCACATACAACTTTTTTTTTCATTGATAACATCCATTCCCATAATAGTACAGTGGGAGGAGAGGTGCAACTATAAATCACCAAAAGATTTTTCCTCCTTCAATCTCAACTTCATTATCAGTGGATAGAATTTCATGTGCATTTGTTCAATTAAAAACTTAGAAGGGATTTGTTGATATGCTTAAATTTTTAAAGGCAAGCGTGTTTTATTAGAGTCATTCCTGCTCCTGTTTCTAATAAAACTCTGTTATTTTTCCCTCTAGTCTTCCATAAATATATGGTCGCCCATCTTCACTTCGTTATCAGCAAGATAGATCTGATAATAGCTAGGGGTTACACATCCCTATTTATTGGTGAGTTTAGGCAGATTTTACTTGTCGATTTTAAATGGCATTTAACATCAGTATACACTCTTCACATGAATTTGATATGTGAGGGGGGGTTGGTTGAAGATGTATGCTCTGTTTTTACAGCTGCCACTCTCTGTAGATTCTTATGGTCTGGGAAATTAAATTTTCTTTCCCTTTCACTGGGTAAGTTTTTTCTTCATATTTAGGACAATATCTCCTAACATGACCTTATTGGTTGCAATTATAGCATACCATAGAATTACTCTAATAAAACCCTATAATATCTATCTTGGGGTGTGGCCGAATAGTTTTTAGTACCCTGGTAATTTTGTTAATTTTGTGGTCTTTCCTTAAACCTCACTCTAAAATTACCATATTCAATTAATAACCTAATTTCTCCTTCTACCTTCTTCACTAGACACATTTTTAATAGGGGCCAGTCCTGCTGAAGTATCCCTAGACAAAAGTGTGTCTGTGCAACATTGTAGTTATTCCTGTGTTTTTCCTTTTTAACAATTGCAAGGATTTCATAATTTCCATAGCAGCAAAATCTCTTAATCTAGCTCATTTGGTTACCCTGATATTATAGAGACATATTCACTAACACTCTGCCTATGTTACTCTTTAGACATAGTAGACGGTTTTGTGTCAGTAATCAAATTCCATGCCTTATTCCTTAAATTAGCACAAACATGTATATCATAATTTTCTCCATTTAAATTAATCAAAAATAGAAAATTCTAAACTATTCAAACTAGTTTCACACTGTACAACCATTAGCAATATATTTGGAAACAATTCCTGCAACTAAACTCTGGGCTTTTTCACATTCTTTATCCTCCAACACATCAATGAGTTAATTTTTAACCCATTCACTTAATGAGGCTGGCAGCCAGATCAAACGACATCTGGTGGCTACCACATCACTAAATTTTTGTTTATTCATTTCACCTTCAAAAACCCACATATTGTAAAAAGGTCCTCTCTGCTCATCATATTTAGACACATTTTTAATCAATCTGGCTAATCTGAGAGTATCCATCTGACCCTTTTTCTTGCACAATTTCCCCATTTTTCTATATCTTTTCTTCTCTTCTGCCCTTTTCACACAACTTCTACTTTAATCCAAATCTTTCAGATTTTTCCACAAAATATCTGTAACATTCCCCAGACTAGCAATTTTTGCAAATTGTCAAAATTAGTAACAACGTCTAATCTTGGACATGTGAGACATTGTTTTATGGGTTCTATTTAACAGATCAGTCTGATTCTTAAGCATTTCTTTCATTATATTAAAATCTTAATTTCCTTGACATTACTTAATCCTTTCAACAACTGCCGAGAGTCTGAGTTTTTGTTTCAACTAATGTTGCATCCAATGCACTCTCAAAAGAGAGCCATGGGGGGGCGATTTCCTTCTTTTAACACTTTTAAGGAGATTTACAGTTTAGCTAGAGGCTAGGTAAATTACTAGACCTTGCAACAACACATATATTTTTCAATTGTTTTTAACAACACATTTCTTTTTTGTTTCGATGTATTACAAACATAACAATTACTGGTCTTTTTAAGTTGACACCATTCCTTTATAGAATCATTAGTTTCCAGAAAGCCTTTTGCCAGTAATGCAACTTTTTCTTTCCCTTTTAACCACATTGCTTTGCTCAATACCAGTTAATCTGTCTAACCATTTCAATACACAATAGCGTTTTCAGGATTAACTCTTTTACAGACAGATCCTGTTACATTTGACAGCAGTCTTTTGCTGCCAATCCATAATTAACTAAACAGTTAATACAATTTGTTTCAATATACATATGAGCAACTTCTACAGACATGTTAAAGACACATACCCTTGAAGTATTTGATTTCCACAGGTGTGCGCATCATCTGATGGAAGAATACTTTTTGGAATATGTAGTTATTTCTTGAGAATCCTCCGAAATGCCATCTTCGATCTGCAATTCGTCATAACATTATTTCTTCATAAATAAAGTATGGATAAAAGGATACAGATTGTCCTCTCAATTATTATCGTTTTATTCTTCCGTCAGTACTGAGCATATTTTATTTCCACGTTCGAACGATTTTTCCCCCTGCGCAACTCTATTTTCGCATAGTAAAACTGAATGTTTAAATAAAGGATTTTTGGGATGCCATCCTGCTGTATCAGTCAATTGTGTTTCTCCTGTTTCAAGCCGGGTACTAAAGCTTTTTTCTTCAGGGAACAATTTCAACTTTTCTTCAGTGATTTTCTTATCTTCTTCTAGTAATCTTCTTGTAGCTTGTAGCAGTCATAATTCAGGCTTAATTCAAAAGTTTGCTGTTGTTGGTGCCCGCATTCTCCACCATTAAATGTAGGAAATTGGCATTCCGTGAAATCTTTGTTTGTCACATATCAGTTTTCATAACAATCGAATCAAATATCTTGCAGTTAACTTATGTTTATTCAAACATAACAATCCATCTGGTAATAACAAATGTCTTTAACATTCTTTGTCCAATACAGAGAGCAATTTTCTAGATGTTATCCATTTTTGATGTTAAAGGTATTGGCCACGAATTCTAAACTACAATCAGTTTTATGGGTTTAAAATTCAGTTACAGAGGGGAGTATACATAAGATTGCCTTACTTTAAAATAAGTGGCTATCTTAGAAAAAGGGGAGTTACTTAGCATCATTTGAAATCTATGATTAAAGTCATACGTTATATTTGGCGGCAAGCTATGTAAGACAAAGAACTTCTATATACATGATGTAATGAATAATTGCCTGTAGAAATGTGAGTCTTCAAAGGAATTCAGGCTTTCAAGGCTAGGTCAAAGGTTACTATAAACAAGCCCTTCAACATCACTCTTAAAGTGAACCAGATGTGGTCTCCATTCCTTATACAATGAAAGTCTGTAATACTCTATAGGCCAAGGTATGGCTTCTCAATTTCAGTGTTCTTGAAGCAATCCGAATAAAACTTATAATATTTATATCAACACATTAAATACATTTAAAGTACATAATAATATTTTTCAAGCCCCTCTTTGATGCTTTATGTAAATATAATGCATCATAATAACTTATACCAATTATTTATGGGATTTTAATTTTGTTTTCTGATATTGATCTAAGTATCAGTTTACAAGGAAAGGCCTTTTAACACAGCCATTTCCAGTTGTCTGTATTGCTTTTTACACTCCAAGAGGGAGAAGCAAGTCATTTTAACCCTTTCATTTCTGAACTCCTAAGAACAAAATTCTTGTTACAATTACCTTTACATTTTTCACTAATTCATTAATTTACCTTGGGCATTGATTTTACCTAACATTAATAATAACGGTATCATAGTTATTATGCTGTGTAATTGTATACAGGTTATATTAACCAGAAAACACAATCGGTTTGATTTAGTCCATGAAATATTGTCCTCTCCAATCGAATCCACAAGCACAGTCTCTTTGAAAGTCCATAATGTCCTTTGAAAGTCCAAACAATTTGTCCTTTTATTTAAAATCATACAGGTTTTTGTCCATGTAAAACAGTATTGGTTCTGTAATGAAAAACAGATGGCAGTTTACTATTCTTATACATTAGTAAATGTCTTATACATTAGTAAATTTCTTATACCTTAGTACATTTCTTTTACATTGATCACTAGACACAAGAATTGATTTATTACACTTTGTACCAATGTTTGCTTTTTAAACCTATAACACAGTTTGTCCTAATTTTTATTCTTAGACTAACATAAGGACCATAAGGACCTTCCCAACTTGCTTTTCATAGACCTGGTGTTTTAAATGATTTACCATTGCCTTATAACCTGGCTTAAACATATCTGCATAATTTCCCTGTGTTACTTCTTTATATGTATTTAATTTATTTTTACATATATAGCGCCATCAGATGCCGTAGCGCTGTACAACTTTAACACATAGTTTACCATAAGGGACGACATTCGAAGTAGCAAACTTCAATTCTAACAATAGATGTTCCTGTAATACTTTCAACTATTCAGCATGTTCTGCTGTAACTTTGAATGTACTTGGAACAAAAGGTTTATTAGGGAAAGTGATTACATAGTTCTACATGTCACTAACTCATGAGGTGACACTGGAGTTTGGATTTGCAGGAATAGACATTAATACTCCTGGTAAATATGTTAACCAATTACTCTTATCTTAAAGCATTTTTATTTCTATTTTATTTTATTTATTTTAATTTAGAAATTAATTTATATAGAGTACAATGGTATTTTTGCCAAAGGAACTCTCTGCAATTTTGGTTTCTAGTATTTAGGTCTTGGATTAATTGAACACATATGAGACACTTCTGCAATATATTTATACACTTTTTGTTTTAAATTAGGATGATACAATTTATTTTGCAGGACCTTAAATAGTTGTCCTGTACCCAAATGCCCTGTGTACTATGATTGAATACAATCAGCCCTTGTAATAAGCCACTAGGTACAAATGTTTGTGTTTCATTGTGTTTAACCCTGTACATGCCAGTTTCAGTATCTAGATCCATTCTTTCTATACTGAAAGCTACATCCTTTCATTCTCTATCTGATCTTATAGGGTATTTGTTATTTGTCTTTTACTAACAGTTGCACTCATTACACAGTAGTATTACAACTCCTCAAACAAAGTTTCCTTTGATTCCTGATCTACAAGTCTGTTTCACAACAACAAGTTAAACCCTTTTTTTTTTTTTTCATAATTAAACAGTTCTGCCAGAATACCTGCATGTTTTAAAGCTTTATCCTGAGAATCTACCATTCCTCTTTTCTCCATATTGGGAGGTGAAGTGTTAAAGCTTTAACTACATAACTGCTGTCACTGATTATATTGAATGGGTCATATATTTCTAGAGCTTTCTTTACAGACTCTAACTCCGCTTTCTGAGCAGACATATGGCGTGGTAGTCTATCTTTGCAATTCTTTTGTTTAATCGTCATATATGACATAACCTGTGTGATGTGATCCATCAACATAAAATCTTGTTCCTCCACATACAAACTAGAAATCCCTTGTATTGTTTGCTTCTCAAAAGGAGATCTGGATTATATTTCCATTTCCTTCTGACATCAAATCAGGAATAGCATATCTTTTACTGGTTTCTACCCTGGGTGGTTTATTTTGTAACTGGCTATATACTCCTAACTCAGAACAATTTTGTAACAGTTTTAGATATTTGGGGGGTTTGTTAATTTATCTGTCCAAATCCTGCCTTGTGTTGTGTTGCTTCTAAAGCCCATCATACAGCCATGAGCTGTTTTACACAGGAAAACATTCCTCTTTCCACTGGATACATAATTTTAGCAAAATATCCCAGTATTCGTAAAGATTAATGCTACCTTTGCATTAAACTGCTATTAATGAAGAGACACCTGCGTAACATTGAACAATATATGGTACTGTTTCAATGGGAGCAGCTAGCACAGGCGCTTGTGTGAGAGCATCTTTTAACAGATTTCACTCTTTTCAAATTCCCCTGTCCAGATGATATTATCTTTTATATTTTAGCATATTGCATAAGGGTTTTGCTATCCCTTCCATATCATATATAAATTCTCTGCTAACATTTATCAAGCTTAAACATTTCTGTAGATGATACACTGTCATTGGCCTTGTCAATTGCTGCAATGCTTTAACCCTTGCTGTACATGGCGTTTTACATTCTGGATCTATATTAACTCCTAGGAAAGTACATCTTTCCTTCAAGATCTGCACTTTGAATGTGTTCAGTTTTAACCCATTATCTGCCAGTGTTTGACAAATATCACACAGTATCTGCTCATGCTCTTCCCTTGTTACTGTTTGAACTAACAGATCATCAACATATTGCAAAATCTTATTCCCATTCCCCAGGGGTTCCAATACTTGAGCCATTGCTTTATGAAAGTAAGCTGGTGAGGATTGGAAGCCCTGTAGCAACACCTGGAACAGATATTGATGATTTTTAAAGGTAAAAGCATAGCAATACTAGCTATCTGGATTGAATGATATAGAAAAGAACACATTGACTATATCCAATACAGAAAGTACTTAACATTAGCATCTATTTGCGCCATGATATCTGATGAGATTTACTTATTCACCACATACGTGTCTACAATTAAACCATAAGTGCCATTGGCTTGATTATTAGCCAAATGGTGACTTACATTTGGAATTACCCACTCTCAACACTCCTTGAGATACCAATGCTTTTATCACCTGATTCACACCTTCTTCTTATTCTTTGGGATCTTATATTGTTTAACTGCAGGGGGTCTAGAACTACAATTACAACTTGCAAATTCACTATCCCACACTCTTGTTTAGACTTAGAGCACACTGTGGGGTATTTAGTTTTAAGATATGGTACAACCTCATCATCTTGTTGTATAGAAGGTGACACTTCACTCTGTTTTACAGTTATATCATGACTAAACTATCTTAATTTATTAGGTTTAACCACTCAACCTGTTTTGCTCTCACCTAAAGCTTGCCATAAAACCAAATTTAATAAATCCACATACAACTTTTTTTTTCATTGATAACATCCATTCCCATAATAGTACAGTGGGAGGAGAGGTGCAACTATAAATCACCAAAAGATTTTTCCTCCTTCAATCTCAACTTCATTATCAGTGGATAGAATTTCATGTGCATTTGTTCAATTAAAAACTTAGAAGGGATTTGTTGATATGCTTAAATTTTTAAAGGCAAGCGTGTTTTATTAGAGTCATTCCTGCTCCTGTTTCTAATAAAACTCTGTTATTTTTCCCTCTAGTCTTCCATAAATATATGGTCGCCCATCTTCACTTCGTTATCAGCAAGATAGATCTGATAATAGCTAGGGGTTACACATCCCTATTTATTGGTGAGTTTAGGCAGATTTTACTTGTCGATTTTAAATGGCATTTAACATCAGTATACACTCTTCACATGAATTTGATATGTGAGGGGGGGTTGGTTGAAGATGTATGCTCTGTTTTTACAGCTGCCACTCTCTGTAGATTCTTATGGTCTGGGAAATTAAATTTTCTTTCCCTTTCACTGGGTAAGTTTTTTCTTCATATTTAGGACAATATCTCCTAACATGACCTTATTGGTTGCAATTATAGCATACCATAGAATTACTCTAATAAAACCCTATAATATCTATCTTGGGGTGTGGCCGAATAGTTTTTAGTACCCTGGTAATTTTGTTAATTTTGTGGTCTTTCCTTAAACCTCACTCTAAAATTACCATATTCAATTAATAACCTAATTTCTCCTTCTACCTTCTTCACTAGACACATTTTTAATAGGGGCCAGTCCTGCTGAAGTATCCCTAGACAAAAGTGTGTCTGTGCAACATTGTAGTTATTCCTGTGTTTTTCCTTTTTAACAATTGCAAGGATTTCATAATTTCCATAGCAGCAAAATCTCTTAATCTAGCTCATTTGGTTACCCTGATATTATAGAGACATATTCACTAACACTCTGCCTATGTTACTCTTTAGACATAGTAGACGGTTTTGTGTCAGTAATCAAATTCCATGCCTTATTCCTTAAATTAGCACAAACATGTATATCATAATTTTCTCCATTTAAATTAATCAAAAATAGAAAATTCTAAACTATTCAAACTAGTTTCACACTGTACAACCATTAGCAATATATTTGGAAACAATTCCTGCAACTAAACTCTGGGCTTTTTCACATTCTTTATCCTCCAACACATCAATGAGTTAATTTTTAACCCATTCACTTAATGAGGCTGGCAGCCAGATCAAACGACATCTGGTGGCTACCACATCACTAAATTTTTGTTTATTCATTTCACCTTCAAAAACCCACATATTGTAAAAAGGTCCTCTCTGCTCATCATATTTAGACACATTTTTAATCAATCTGGCTAATCTGAGAGTATCCATCTGACCCTTTTTCTTGCACAATTTCCCCATTTTTCTATATCTTTTCTTCTCTTCTGCCCTTTTCACACAACTTCTACTTTAATCCAAATCTTTCAGATTTTTCCACAAAATATCTGTAACATTCCCCAGACTAGCAATTTTTGCAAATTGTCAAAATTAGTAACAACGTCTAATCTTGGACATGTGAGACATTGTTTTATGGGTTCTATTTAACAGATCAGTCTGATTCTTAAGCATTTCTTTCATTATATTAAAATCTTAATTTCCTTGACATTACTTAATCCTTTCAACAACTGCCGAGAGTCTGAGTTTTTGTTTCAACTAATGTTGCATCCAATGCACTCTCAAAAGAGAGCCATGGGGGGGCGATTTCCTTCTTTTAACACTTTTAAGGAGATTTACAGTTTAGCTAGAGGCTAGGTAAATTACTAGACCTTGCAACAACACATATATTTTTCAATTGTTTTTAACAACACATTTCTTTTTTGTTTCGATGTATTACAAACATAACAATTACTGGTCTTTTTAAGTTGACACCATTCCTTTATAGAATCATTAGTTTCCAGAAAGCCTTTTGCCAGTAATGCAACTTTTTCTTTCCCTTTTAACCACATTGCTTTGCTCAATACCAGTTAATCTGTCTAACCATTTCAATACACAATAGCGTTTTCAGGATTAACTCTTTTACAGACAGATCCTGTTACATTTGACAGCAGTCTTTTGCTGCCAATCCATAATTAACTAAACAGTTAATACAATTTGTTTCAATATACATATGAGCAACTTCTACAGACATGTTAAAGACACATACCCTTGAAGTATTTGATTTCCACAGGTGTGCGCATCATCTGATGGAAGAATACTTTTTGGAATATGTAGTTATTTCTTGAGAATCCTCCGAAATGCCATCTTCGATCTGCAATTCGTCATAACATTATTTCTTCATAAATAAAGTATGGATAAAAGGATACAGATTGTCCTCTCAATTATTATCGTTTTATTCTTCCGTCAGTACTGAGCATATTTTATTTCCACGTTCGAACGATTTTTCCCCCTGCGCAACTCTATTTTCGCATAGTAAAACTGAATGTTTAAATAAAGGATTTTTGGGATGCCATCCTGCTGTATCAGTCAATTGTGTTTCTCCTGTTTCAAGCCGGGTACTAAAGCTTTTTTCTTCAGGGAACAATTTCAACTTTTCTTCAGTGATTTTCTTATCTTCTTCTAGTAATCTTCTTGTAGCTTGTAGCAGTCATAATTCAGGCTTAATTCAAAAGTTTGCTGTTGTTGGTGCCCGCATTCTCCACCATTAAATGTAGGAAATTGGCATTCCGTGAAATCTTTGTTTGTCACATATCAGTTTTCATAACAATCGAATCAAATATCTTGCAGTTAACTTATGTTTATTCAAACATAACAATCCATCTGGTAATAACAAATGTCTTTAACATTCTTTGTCCAATACAGAGAGCAATTTTCTAGATGTTATCCATTTTTGATGTTAAAGGTATTGGCCACGAATTCTAAACTACAATCAGTTTTATGGGTTTAAAATTCAGTTACAGAGGGGAGTATACATAAGATTGCCTTACTTTAAAATAAGTGGCTATCTTAGAAAAAGGGGAGTTACTTAGCATCATTTGAAATCTATGATTAAAGTCATACGTTATATTTGGCGGCAAGCTATGTAAGACAAAGAACTTCTATATACATGATGTAATGAATAATTGCCTGTAGAAATGTGAGTCTTCAAAGGAATTCAGGCTTTCAAGGCTAGGTCAAAGGTTACTATAAACAAGCCCTTCAACATCACTCTTAAAGTGAACCAGATGTGGTCTCCATTCCTTATACAATGAAAGTCTGTAATACTCTATAGGCCAAGGTATGGCTTCTCAATTTCAGTGTTCTTGAAGCAATCCGAATAAAACTTATAATATTTATATCAACACATTAAATACATTTAAAGTACATAATAATATTTTTCACATTGCTGAATATTCCACTTGAAGGATCGATTCCCGCGGGCGCTAACTAACCTTTTTTGGTGTTATTACACTCATTTGGTGTTATTACACTCATCATAGCACTATACAAATATAGACAGTGTCAGTATATCTGCTATGTGCTGAACTGTTCATTAGCAGGAATTTACAATAGACAAGAGGTCCACCCATTGAGATTGGAAGAAAGGTGAGTTTTCTTGCAGCAGAGGACAGAGTTCTTTACAGTGAGAACAATAAACATGTAGAATTCTCAGCCTAAATAGGTGGTCTTATTAGATTCTAAAGATATAAAAAAAAAAAAAAGATATGCTGTTGTGTAAAAATAGAATATTCAAGGATAGAATTGATATATATCTGAACATGCCATTGAACAAATGGTTGGCTGTGGCTCAGCGGTTCCTTCTATATCAAGCATTGCTGTATAATCCACTTGTAGGATCGATTCCCGCGGGCGCTATCTAACCTTTTTTGGTGTTATTACACTCATTTGGTGTTATTACACTCATCATAGCACTATACAAATATAGACAGTGTCAGTATATCTGCTATGTGCTGAACTGTTCATTAGCAGGAATTTACAATAGACAAGAGGTCCACCCATTGAGATTGGAAAAAATTTGTTTTTTCTTGCAGCAGAGGACAGAGTTCTTTACAGTGAGAACAATAAACATGTAGAATTCTCAGCCTAAATAGGTGGTCTTATTAGATTCTAAAGATATAAAAAAAAAAGAGATGCTGCTGTGGAAAAATAGAATATTCAAGGATAGAATTGATATATATCTGAACATGCCATTGACCAAAGGGTTGGCTTTGGCTCAGCGGTTCCTTCTATATCAAGCATTGCTGAATAATCCACTTGAAGGATCGATTCCCGCGGGCGCTATCTAACCTTTTTTGGTGTTATTACACTCATCATAGCACTATACAAATATAGACAGTGTCAGTATATCTGCTATGTGCTGAACTGTTCATTAGCAGGAATTTACAATAGACAAGAGGTCCACCCATTGAGATTGGAAGAAAGGTGAGTTTTCTTGCAGCAGAGGACAGAGTTCTTTACAGTGAGAGCAATAAACATGTAGAATTCTCAGCCTAAATAGGTGGTCTTATTAGATTCTAAAGATATTAAAAAAAAAAAGAGATGCTGTTGTGTAAAAATAGAATATTCAAGGATAGAATTGATATATATCTGAACATGCCATTGAGCAAAGGGTTGGCTGTGGCTCAGCGGTTCCTTCTATATCAAGCATTGCTGAATAATCCACTTGAAGGATCGATTCCCGCGGGCGCTATCTAACCTTTTTTGGTGATATTACACTCATTTGGTATTATTACACTCATCATAGCACTATACAAATATAGACAGTGTCAGTATATCTGCTATGTGCTGAACTGTTCATTAGCAGGAATTTACAATAGACAAGAGGTCCACCCTTTGAGATTGGAAGAAATGTGTTTTTTCTTGCAGCAGAGGACAGAGTTCTTTACAGTGAGAACAATAAACATGTAGAATTCTCAGCCTAAATAGGTGGTCTTATTAGATTCTAAAGATATAAAAAAAGAGATGCTGTTGTGGAAAAATAGAATATTCAAGGATAGAATTGATATATATCTGAACATGCCATTGACCAAAGGGTTGGCTGTGGCTCAGCGGTTCCTTCTATATCAAGCATTGCTGAATAATCCACTTGAAGGATCGATTCCCGCGGGCGTTATCTAACCTTTTTTGGTGTTATTACACTCATTTGGTGTTATTACACTCATCATAGCACTATACAAATATAGACAGTGTCAGTATATCTGCTATGTGCTGAACTGTTCATTAGCAGGAATTTACAATAGACAAGAGGTCCACCCATTGAGATTGGAAGAAATGTGTTTTTTCTTGCAGCAGAGGACAGAGTTCTTTACAGTGAGAACAATAAACATGTAGAATTCTCAGCCTAAATAGGTGGTCTTATTAGATTCTAAAGATATAAAAAAAAAGAGATGCTGCTGTGGAAAAATAGAATATTCAAGGATAGAATTGATATATATCTGAACATGCCATTGACCAAAGGGTTGGCTTTGGCTCAGCGGTTCCTTCTATATCAAGCATTGCTGAATAATCCACTTGAAGGATCGATTCCCGCGGGTGCTATCTAACCTTTTTTGGTGTTATTACACTCATCATAGCACTATACAAATATAGACAGTGTCAGTATATCTGCTATGTGCTGAACTGTTCATTAGCAGGAATTTACAATAGACAAGAGGTCCACTCATTGAGATTGGAAGAAAGGTGAGTTTTCTTGCAGCAGAGGACAGAGTTCTTTACAGTGAGAGCAATAAACATGTAGAATTCTCAGCCTAAATAGGTGGTCTTATTAGATTCTAAAGATATTAAAAAAAAAAAGAGATGCTGTTGTGTAAAAATAGAATATTCAAGGATAGAATTGATATATATCTGAACATGCCATTGAACAAAGGGTTGGCTGTGGCTCAGCGGTTCCTTCTATATCAAGCATTGCTGAATAATCCACTTGAAGGATCGATTCCCGCGGGCGCTATCTAACCTTTTTTGGTGATATTACACTCATTTGGTATTATTACACTCATCATAGCACTATACAAATATAGACAGTGTCAGTATATCTGCTATGTGCTGAACTGTTCATTAGCAGGAATTTACAATAGACAAGAGGTCCACCCATTGAGATTGGAAGAAATGTGTTTTTTCTTGCAGCAGAGGACAGAGTTCTTTACAGTGAGAACAATAAACATGTAGAATTCTCAGCCTAAATAGGTGGTCTTATTAGATTCTAAAGATATAAAAAAAGAGATGCTGTTGTGGAAAAATAGAATATTCAAGGATAGAATTGATATATATCTGAACATGCCATTGACCAAAGGGTTCGCTGTGGCTCAGCAGTTCCATCTATATCAAGCATTGCTGAATAATCCACTTGAAGGATCAATTCCCGCGGGCGCTATCTAACCTTTTTTGGTGTTATTACACTCATTTAGTGTTATTACACTCATCATAGCACTATACAAATATAGACAGTGTCAGTATACCTGCTATGTGCTGAACTGTTCATTAGCAGGAATTTACAATAGACAAGACGTCCACCCATTGAGATTGGAAGAAATGTGTTTTTTCTTGCAGCAGAGGACAGAGTTCTTTACAGTGAGAACAATAAACGTAGAATTCTCAGCCTAAATAGGTGGTCTTATTAGATTCTAAAGATATAAAAAAAACAGAGATGCTGCTGTGGAAAAATAGAATATTCAAGGATAGAATTGATATATATCTGAACATGCCATTGACCAAAGGGTTGGCTGTGGCTCAGCAGTTCCATCTATATCAAGCATTGCTGAATAATCCACTTGAAGGATCAATTCCCGCGGGCGCTATCTAACCTTTTTTGGTGTTATTACACTCATTTGGTGTTATTACACTCATCATAGCACTATACAAATATAGACAGTGTCAGTATATCTGCTATGTGCTGAACTGTTCATTAGCAGGAATTTACAATAGACAAGAGGTCCACCCATTGAGATTGGAAGAAAGGTGAGTTTTCTTGCAGCAGAGGACAGAGTTATTTACAGTGAGAACAATAAACATGTAGAATTCTCAGCCTAAATAGGTGGTCTTATTAGATTCTAAAGATATAAAAAAAAAAAAAAAAGATATGCTGTTGTGTAAAAATAGAATATTCAAGGATAGAATTGATATATATCTGAACATGCCATTGAACAAAAGGTTGGCTTGTGGCTCAGCGGTTCCTTCTATATCAAGCATTGCTGAATAATCCACTTGTAGGATCGATTCCCGCGGGCGCTATCTAACCTTTTTTGGTGTTATTACACTCATTTGTTGTTATTACACTCATCATAGCACTATACAAATATAGACAGTGTCAGTATATCTGCTATGTGCTGAACTGTTCATTAGCAGGAATTTACAATAGACAAGAGGTCCACCCATTGAGATTGGAAAAAATTTGTTTTTTCTTGCAGCAGAGGACAGAGTTCTTTACAGTGAGAACAATAAACATGTAGAATTCTCAGCCTAAATAGGTGGTCTTATTAGATTCTAAAGATATAAAAAAAAAAGAGATGCTGCTGTGGAAAAATAGAATATTTAAGGATAGAATTGATATATATCTGAACATGCCATTGACCAAAGGGTTGGCTTTGGCTCAGCGGTTCCTTCTATATCAAGCATTGCTGAATAATCCACTTGAAGGATCGATTCCCGCGGGCGCTATCTAACCTTTTTTGGTGTTATTACACTCATCATAGCACTATACAAATATAGACAGTGTCAGTATATCTGCTATGTGCTGAACTGTTC
This sequence comes from Pelobates fuscus, assembly GCF_036172605.1. Taxonomy (NCBI): domain Eukaryota; kingdom Metazoa; phylum Chordata; class Amphibia; order Anura; family Pelobatidae; genus Pelobates; species Pelobates fuscus. The sequence goes on along the minus strand of NC_086322.1, from coordinate 127,418,894 downwards.
ATTAGCAGGAATTTACAATAGACAAGAGGTCCACCCATTGAGATTGGAAGAAAGGTGAGTTTTCTTGCAGCAGAGGACAGAGTTCTTTACAGTGAGAACAATAAACATGTAGAATTCTCAGCCTAAATAGGTGGTCTTATTAGATTCTAGAGATATTAAAAAAAAACAAGAGAGATGCTGTTGTGTAAAAATAGAATATTCAAGGATAGAATTGATATATATCTGAACATGCCATTGAACAAAGGGTTGGCTGTGGCTCAGCGGTTCCTTCTATATCAAGCATTGCTGAATAATCCACTTGAAGGATCGATTCCCGTGGGCGCTATCTAACCTTTTTTGGTGATATTACACTCATTTGGTATTATTACACTCATCATAGCACTATACAAATATAGACAGTGTCAGTATATCTGCTATGTGCTGAACTGTTCATTAGCAGGAATTTACAATAGACAAGAGGTCCACCCTTTGAGATTGGAAGAAATGTGTTTTTTCTTGCAGCAGAGGACAGAGTTCTTTACAGTGAGAACAATAAACATGTAGAATTCTCAGCCTAAATAGGTGGTCTTATTAGATTCTAAAGATATAAAAAAAGAGATGCTGTTGTGGAAAAATAGAATATTCAAGGATAGAATTGATATATATCTGAACATGCCATTGACCAAATGGTTGGCTGTGGCTCAGCGGTTCCTTCTATATCAAGCATTGCTGAATAATCCACTTGAAGGATCGATTCCCGCGGGCGCTATCTAACCTTTTTTGGTGTTATTACACTCATTTGGTGTTATTACACTCATCATAGCACTATACAAATATAGACAGTGTCAGTATATCTGCTATGTGCTGAACTGTTCATTAGCAGGAATTTACAATAGACAAGACGTCCACCCATTGAGATTGGAAGAAATGTGTTTTTTCTTGCAGCAGAGGACAGAGTTCTTTACAGTGAGAACAATAAACATGTAGAATTCTCAGCCTAAATACGTGGTCTTATTAGATTCTAAAGATATAAAAAAAAAAGAGATGCTGCTGTGGAAAAATAGAATATTCAAGGATAGAATTGATATATATCTGAACATGCCATTGGCCAAAGGGTTGGCTGTGGCTCAGCAGTTCCATCTATATCAAGCATTGCTGAATAATCCACTTGAAGGATCAATTCCCGCTGGCGCTATCTAACCTTTTTTGGTGTTATTACACTCATTTGGTGTTATTACACTCATCATAGCAATATACAAATATAGACAGTGTCAGTATATCTGCTATGTGCTGAACTGTTCATTAGCAGGAATTTACAATAGACAAGAGGTCCACCCATTGAGATTGGAAGAAAGGTGAGTTTTCTTGCAGCAGAAGACAGAGTTCTTTACAGTGAGAACAATAAACATGTAGAATTCTCAGCCTAAATAGGTGGTCTTATTAGATTCTAAAGATATAAAAAAAAAAAAAGATATGCTGTTGTGTAAAAATAGAATATTCAAGGATAGAATTGATATATATCTGAACATGCCATTGAACAGAAGGTTGGCTGTGGCTCAGCGGTTCCTTCTATATCAAGCATTGCTGAATAATCCACTTGTAGGATCGATTCCCGCGGGCGCTATCTAACCTTTTTTGGTGTTATTACACTCATTTGGTGTTATTACACTCATCATAGCACTATACAAATATAGACAGTGTCAGTATATCTGCTATGTGCTGAACTGTTCATTAGCAGGAATTTACAATAGACAAGAGGTCCACCCATTGAGATTGGAAAAAATGTGTTTTTTCTTGCAGCAGAGGACAGAGTTCTTTACAGTGAGAACAATAAACATGTAGAATTCTCAGCCTAAATAGGTGGTCTTATTAGATTCTAAAGATATAAAAAAAAGAGATGCTGCTGTGGAAAAATAGAATATTCAAGGATAGAATTGATATATATCTGAACATGCCATTGACCAAAGGGTTGGCTTTGGCTCAGCGGTTCCTTCTATATCACGCATTGCTGAATAATCCACTTGAAGGATCGATTCCCGTGGGTGCTATCTAACCTTTTTTGGTGTTATTACACTCATCATAGCACTATACAAATATAGACAGTGTCAGTATATCTGCTATGTGCTGAACTGTTCATTAGCAGGAATTTACAATAGATAAGAGGTCCACCCATTGAGATTGGAAGAAAGGTGAGTTTTCTTGCAGCAGAGGACAGAGTTCTTTACAGTGAGAACAATAAACATGTAGAATTCCCAGCCTAAATAGGTGGTCTTATTAGATTCTAAAGATATTAAAAAAAAAAAAAGAGATGCTGTTGTGTAAAAATAGAATATTCAAGGATAGAATTGATATATATCTGAACATGCCATTGAACAAACGGTTGGCTGTGGCTCAGCGGTTCCTTCTATATCAAGCATTGCTGAATAATCAACTTGAAGGATCGATTCCCGCGGGCGCTATCTAACCTTTTTGGTGATATTACACTCATTTGGTATTATTACACTCATCATAGCACTATACAAATATAGACAGTGTCAGTATATCTGCTATGTGCTGAACTGTTCATTAGCAGGAATTTACAATAGACAAGAGGTCCACCCATTGAGATTGGAAGAAATGTGTTTTTTCTTGCAGCAGAGGACAGAGTTCTTTACAGTGAGAACAATAAACATGTAGAATTCTCAGCCTAAATAGGTGGTCTTATTAGATTCTAAAGATATAAAAAAAGAGATGCTGTTGTGGAAAAATAGAATATTCAAGGATAGAATTGATATATATCTGAACATGCCATTGACCAAAGGGTTGGCTGTGGCTCAGCGGTTCCTTCTATATCAAGCATTGCTGAATAATCCACTTGAAGGATCGATTCCCGCGGGCGCTATCTAACCTTTTTTGGTGTTATTACACTCATTTGGTGTTATTACACTCATCATAGCACTATACAAATATAGACAGTGTCAGTATATCTGCTATGTGCTGAACTGTTCATTAGCAGGAATTTACAATAGACAAGATGTCCACCCATTGAGATTGGAAGAAATGTGTTTTTTCTTGCAGCAGAGGACAGAGTTCTTTACAGTGAGAACAATAAACATGTAGAATTCTCAGCCTAAATAGGTGGTCTTATTAGATTCTAAAGATATAAAAAAAAAAGAGATGCTGCTGTGGAAAAATAGAATATTCAAGGATAGAATTGATATATATCTGAACATGCCATTGAGCAAAGGGTTGGATGTGGCTCAGCAGTTCCATCTATATCAAGCATTGCTGAATAATCCACTTGAAGGATCAATTCCCGCGGGCGCTATCTAACCTTTTTTGGTGTTATTACACTCATTTGGTGTTATTACACTCATCATAGCACTATACAAATATAGACAGTGTCAGTATATCTGCTATGTGCTGAACTGTTCATTAGCAGGAATTTACAATAGACAAGAGGTCCACCCATTGAGATTGGAAGAAATTTGTTTTTTCTTGCAGCAGAGGACAGAGTTCTTTACAGTGAGAACAATAAACATGTAGAATTCTCAGCCTAAATAGGTGGTCTTATTAGATTCTAAAGATATAAAAAAAAAAAAAATGCTGCTGTGGAAAAATAGAATATTCAAGGATAGAATTGATATATATCTGAACATGCCATTGACCAAAGGGTTGGCTGTGGCTCAGCGGTTCCTTCTATATCAAGCATTGCTGAATAATCCACTTGAAGGATCGATTCCTGCGGGCGCTATCTAACCTTTTTTGGTGTTATTACACTCATTTGGTGTTATTACACTCATCATAGCACTATACAAATATAGACAGTGTCAGTATATCTGCTATGTGCTGAACTGTTCAGTAGCAGGAGTTTACAATAGACAAGAGGTCCACCCATTGAGATTGGAAGAAATTTGTTTTTTCTTGCAGCAGAGGACAGAGTTCTTTACAGTGAGAACAATAAACATGTAGAATTCTCAGCCTAAATAGGTGGTCTTATTAGATTCTAAAGATATTAAAAAAAAAAAAAGAGAGATGCTGCTGTGGAAAAATAGAATATTCAAGGATAGAATTGATATATATCTGAACATGCCATTGACCAAAGGGTTGGCTGTGGCTCAGCGGTTCCTTCTATATCAAGCATTGCTGAATAATCGACTTGAAGGATCGATTCCCGCAGGCGCTATCTAACCTTTTTTGGTGTTATTACACTCATCATAGCACTATACAAATATAGACAGTGTCAGTATATCTGCTATGTGCTGAACTGTTCATTAGCAGGAATTTACAATAGACAAGAGGTCCACCCATTGAGATTGGAAGAAATTTGTTTTTTCTTGCAGCAGAGGACAGAGTTCTTTACAGTGAGAACAATAAACATGTAGAATTCTCAGCCTAAATAGGTGGTCTTATTAGATTCTAAAGATATAAAAAAAAAGAGATGCTGCTGTGGAAAAATAGAATATTCAAGGATAGAATTGATATATATCTGAACATGCCATTGACCAAAGGGTTGGCTGTGGCTCAGCGGTTCCTTCTATATCAAGCATTGCTGAATAATCCACTTGAAGGATCGATTCCCGCAGGCGCGATCTAACTTTTTTTGGTGTTATTACACTCATTTAACAGAATGTATTTAAGTAACAATTTGCAAAGAATGACTAGAACAGTAGTACATTGTTTCCCCTTAGTATATAAATATATATAATAATTATGTGCTTTCATTTAAATATTGTCATACAAAAAAGATTAACACAACAACATAATAGAAAATATTTGCCAGTAAACAGCTCAACATCCTAGATTCCCGTGTAGCAGGTTCTATATTCCAGACCTACATTTTTTTCAATAATTTTAAACCAGACTTCCCATTTCTCTATATTTTTATTTCTGTAGTTTGTAAAATTGTCTATATCTTTTTCGTTCTTGGTTGTTTCAAATTTTTGATCTATTAATCTTATTTTGAGCAAAATGGTTTTTCTTTCCAGTTTTTAGTAGTGATATTTTTAGCACCTATTAATATATTTATTATAAGTCTATATTTATCTTTAGCTATATTTGGAATCCCTAAGTGATGTAACAATACCTCTGGTCTAATGAAAAGCACGATATCCTTGAAATATTATATCCCACATCTCTAGTAATTATTAAGTTCACCGGAATATATTTTAGCAATCTTACTTGGTACCAGATACCATCTATTAGGAAGAACTGTAATTCTTGTAGAGTTAAACAATGGGTAGCTTTATATGTCCCGCTCACTCAGCTCATGTTTCATCATAGCACTATACAAATATAGACAGTGTCAGTATATCTGCTATGTGCTGAACTGTTCATTAGCAGGAATTTACAATAGACAAGAGGTCCACCCATTGAGATTGGAAGAAAGGTGTTTTTTTCTTGCAGCAGAGGACAGAGTTCTTTACAGTGAGAACAATAAACATGTAGAATTCTCAGCCTAAATAGGTGGTCTTATTAGATTCTAAAGATATTAAAAAAACAAAAAACAAAAAGAGATGCTGTTGTGGAAAAATAGAATATTCAAGGATAGAATTGATATATATCTGAACATGCCATTGACCAAAGGGTTGGCTGTGGCTCAGCGGTTCCTTCTATATCAAGCATTGCTGAATAATCCACTTGGAGGATTGATTCCCGCGGGCGCTATCTAACCTTTTTTGGTGTTATTACACTCATTTAACAGAATGTATTTAAGTAACAATTTTGATAACGAAAAAATATTTTTGCTTTTGTGCTTGTACAAAAAAAAGAAAGTGATATGCCGTTTGTATTGATAGTTAATACAATTGCAAAGAATGACTAGAACAGTAGTACATTGTTTCCCCTTAGTGTATAAATATATCTAATAATTATGTGCTTTCATTTAAATATTGTCATACAAAAAAGATTAACACAACAACATAATAGAAAATATTTGCCAGAAAACAGCTCAACATCCTAGATTCCCGTGTAGCAGGTTCTATATTCCAGACCTAAATTTTTTTCAATAATTTTAAACCAGACTTCCCATTTCTCTATATTTTTATTTCTGTAGTTTGTAAAATTGTCTATATCTTTTTCGCTCTTGGTTGTTTCAAATTTTTGGTCTATTAATCTTTTTTTGAGCATAATGGTTTTTCTTTCCAGTTTTTAGTAGTGATATTTTTAGCAGCTATTAATATATTTATTATAAGTCTATATTTATCTTTAGCTATATTTGGAATCCCTAAGTGATGTAACAATACCTCTGGTCTAATGAAAAGCACGATATCCTTGAAATATTATATCCCACATCTCTAGTAATTATTAAGTTCACCTGAATATATTTTAGCTATCTTACTTGGTACCAGATACCATCTATTAGGAAGAACTGTAATTCTTGTAGAGTTAAACAATGGGTAGCATTATATGTCCCGCTCACTCAGCTCATGTTTCATTTTTTCAGGGCCTTGGGAAAATGAGAACCTTGTATGTCTCTAACAAAATGGTAGCATTTTGAAGTAAGTTTTATATTTTCTCTTTGACTAAATACTTCCTCCAGTTTTCTTTTAAATTCTCCTCCCTTCATTAATGATTTTATACGGAAGGAATTCACCCTCATGTAATTATATAATTCCCTTTCTTGTACGGCATTTTCTGAATATAGTTGAAATGGCTTTACCACATGATTTATTAAAATAGCAGATTTTTTAAACTGAAATGAGCCGCTCTCCCAGATCAATATTCTCTATGAGGTATTGTAGTATATGGAATGGAATAGATTTTATTTGTGCCTAAGATATCTTGTTTTTCTTTTTAAACTTTTCCAGAAATTGACTGGTTGTTTGCCTTCCTGGGTGTCCTTTACCTCTAATCCAGGTTGTTTTGTACTTCTGGTTACCCACGCAGAGTTATTCACTAAATTGTGAATTCAAAGTGAACTTCAAATTTTTGACCAAAATAGCCAAACCAAAGCATATCTGGCTTGGAGATTTTTTCGGAATTCAGCTATTTTTGCCCAAAATTTTAAATTTACTTTTAATTCTCAACAATTCTCACTTTTTAAAATAATCCTGTCAGTGGTGGCTGTGGATATACTCAATAAATACACATCATAGCACTATACAAATATAGACAGTGTCAGTATATCTGCTATGTGCTGAACTGTTTATTAGCAGGAATTTACAATAGACAAGAGGTCCACCCATTGAGATTGGAAGAAAGGTGAGTTTTCTTGCAGCAGAGGACAAAGTTCTTTACAGTGAGAACAATAAACATGTAGAATTCTCAGCCTAAATAGGTGGTCTTATTAGATTCTAAAGATATATATATAAAAAAAGAGATGCTGTTGTGTAAAAATAGAATATTCAAGGATAGAATTGATATATATCTGAACATGCCATTGACCAAAGGGTTGGCTGTGGCTCAGCGGTTCCTTCTATATCAAGCATTGCTGAATAATCCACTTGAAGGATCGATTCCCGCGGGTGCTATCTAACCTTTTTTGGTGTTATTACACTCATTTAACAGAATGTATTTAAGTAACAATTTGCAAAGAATGACTAGAACAGTAGTACATTGTTTCCCCTTAGTATATAAATATATATAATAATTATGTGCTTTCATTTAAATATTGTCATACAAAAAAGATTAACACAACAACATAATAGAACATATTTGCCAGTAAACAGCTCAACATCCTAGATTCCCGTGTAGCAGGTTCTATATTCCAGACCTTATTTTTTTTCAATAATTTTAAACCAGACTTCTCATTTCTCTATATTTTTATTTCTGTAGTTTGTAAAATCGTCTATATCTTTTTCGTTCTTGGTTGTTTCAAATTTTTGGTCTATTAATCTTTTATTGAGCATAATGGTTTTTCTTTCCAGTTTTTAGCAGTGATCTTTTTAGCAGCTATTAATATATTTATTATAAGTCTATATTTATCTTTAGCTATATTTGGAATCCCTAAGTGATGTAACAATACCTCTGGTCTAATGAAAAGCACAATATCCATGAAATATTATATCCCACATCTCTAGTAATTATTAAGTTCACCTGAATATATTTTAGCTATCTTACTTGGTACCAGATACCATCTATTAGGAGCTTTATATGTCCCGCTCACTCAGCTCATGTTTAATTTTTTCAGGGCCTTGGGAAAATGAGAACCTTGTATGTCACTAACAAAATGGTAGCATTGTGAAGTAAGTTTTATATTTTCTCTTTGACTAAATACTTCCTCCAGTTTTTTTTTAAATTCTCCTCCCTTCATTAATGATTTTATACGGAAGGAATTCAACCTCATGTAATTATATAATTCCCTTTCTTGTACGGCATTTTCTGAATATAGTTGAAATGGCTTTACCACATCATTTATTAAAATAGCAGATTTTTTAAACTGAAACGAGCCGCTCTCCCAGATCAATATTCTCCATGAGGTATTGTAGTATATGGAATGGAAGAGATTTTATTTGTGCCTAAGATATCTTGTTTTTCTTTTTTTTTTTTTATATAAATAATTATTGAAGTGTTTTTTTTACCAAATGATACAAAAGAGACAATAACAATTACGTCACAGTATCAAGTGTTGGTCGATCTACCCAGTTACTTAGTAATTACAGGACAATGAAATTACATTGCACACAAGTAAAACAGAAATTACACCATTAATAAATGAATGAATTGAATTCCAGGCTCGTAGATCTTATTTTCCCCATACACACCTCATTTTAAATTATAGGGCCCATCCTAACAAAATTGAGAGGAGGAGTCGAGACATGGCTCAGGAGAGACTGTTTACACTCACTAGAAAATTCAAGGGGTAACTCTGGTCGATAGGAACAAGCATATTTTTATACCTCTTGGATAAAGCTATTCCATAAATTCCATCCATATTTGTAATCTTTAATTGGAAGGAAATTTTTACTTTTAGCAATTGTTTACAGAGTTTTACAATACACTTTTTTGCTGCTACCAAAATATGTGTAGCTATATATTCATCTTTTTTTGATAGGCCAGCCAAGATGTAATAGGGCAATTTCGGGGCAAAAAGTTCATATGCATATTTACAAGATTACCTAATGTATTGTATGTTAATTCCCAGAATGGTTTTAATTTCAAACAGTTCCACCAAACATGAATATGAGATCCCTCTAGGTGATTACATCGCCAACACAAAGAAGAACATAAGGGGAACATCCTATTAATTTTCAATGGAACCAGATGCCGTCTAGTTAGAATTTTATATTGTAGCTCTATGAGATTGAGGCAGTGAATCAATTTCTTACATTTCGGTATAATCTTATACCACTCTAAAAATGTTATATCTATTCCAAGGTCTATTTCCCACTTAATTTTAATATTAATAACTGGATCTATATTGGGGTCTCTTTCATCAAAGATTGAACTTTTCATCAAAGTATGGCTACTATCGCCATTTTTTAAAAGAGACTCCAAGTCTATGATTTTGTTATCTGTTTTACATATAATGCTTCTCAGATAGCTTTTTATTCTGACGTAAGTGAACACTTTGGGGGTAAATGAAATTCCAGAGTCAATTCATGGAAAGGTTTGATGTGAAATCCATTTACTATATCTGCTAGGACAGTTATACCATTGTCTTTCCATATATCTATATTAATTTCTTCCATGTTATATTCTAGCAGGGTTATACTGCAATTAGCTCTAATACTTTTCTCCCATGATAACTTGTACCCCGTCTTAAATCTGGACCAGAACTTTCCCAAATTTGTTCTCCGCGGTTATCTATATTCACATGTCCGTGAATTGTCCTTCCTTTTCTTCACAGGGCACTTTCACTTATTGGAAGACAGAAGGAAAGAACGGACTGAAAGTCCAAATGTGAGAATAACGATTGAAAAAGGAAGCCCTACATTTAATAAACCTAAGGGAAACTAAAAGGGAAGTGGACAAAAAAGAGTAAGGGAAAAGCTAGAAAAACAGCGTAATGACTATGATAGACATACTGTAAAGGCATATGGACACAGAAAATCTGTGTAGAGGATCAGCTAAATAAGCTGAAAAAATGCCAAACTTCCTACACAGAGTAGCAGGAATATACAGAGGTAATAGCAGGTTCTATATTCCTGACCTAAAAATGTTTCACAATTTTTAATACAGTTTTCTGTAGTTTGTAAAACCAGCTATACCTTTTTTTTCTCTTGCATTCTGCTAATGTTCTATTTTTTTTATTGAGAATAGGGGGTTTCATTTCCAGCTCTTAGAAGAAAAAAAAAATATGATGTTTGTATGGTTAGTTAGCACAACTGCGAAGAATGATTAGAACTGTAGTTTAGCTAATTTTCCCCCTTATTAAATAAATGCAGGCAAGACACCTATCACATTAATTGTTTTATTATAAGCCTCTAATGAATTCCAAGGTAGTTTTTTCTATTAATTTATTTGATATGTTGTATGCCTCCATGGGTGTCCTGTCCTTCTAATACAGGTTACTTTGTACTTTAGATCACTCACACACGTTATTCACTAAAATGAGAATTCAAAGTGATGTTTATATTTTAGCTCCCTCTAAATTGAATGGCAGTACTGGTGGGCTTTCAAAACGTTATTAACGGTGTGAGCAATATGCGTTGTGGATATAATAGATGCCTCACGTGTGGATTCTTTAGCACCTAACGGTCTAAATGAGGAGCTAGAGCCATTTTCATAAGGATTTTAGATGTGGTCTCTATTTTCAGTCTTATTGATGGACCACATAGGGAATTACTATTGAAGGTACTAGAAGTTTTGTTATGTTTTTTATTTGTTTAATGCAATATTTTCTACTTGATTTAATATTTTTTGAGAGGCGTTGTGTCCCTATTCTATTTGTAAGAGATATACTGAATATATTAATGTTTTGCTACCCTTCTTTTGTTTGCTTTTTATAGACCGGATCTCAATTAGATTCTATGGATCCAGGATCTTATGTTATATTTGTTATAAAGTAATTGCTCTTTAGGGTTCCCCATCTGTATTATGGGGATACCACCATATGTGTTTTATATTTATATTTATGTTTATGTTTATTTTTCTTCATTAGGTTTATTATAATTTGTTATTGTTTTCTGCCCCTCTTTTTTATAATTGTTTTACCTTTTGAATATAATCAGGAGACTTTTAGTTTAAACATTATTCTTATAGCACTTAGTGCCTAACGGAGATATTTTGGTCCTGCTCCGTTGACACCCAGAAATTTGTAATTGCCTATTTATAGGTTATATGTACTTTTAAAGATGTAAGGATTCAATTTATTATAGATATAATCATTATTATTACCTTATTTATTTTATCATTTTGTTTGTGGTGATATGTAGGTTTTCATGAATATTATGTATGAAAATCCAGTCCGGGTTTCAGTGCCTGTTCTCTGACTTTGATTAGAGAGGGTATTTAAACCCTGGGTGTGTAGCATATAGTTGTCTTGATAAAGTTTCAGAAGTGAAACGAAACGCGTTGATCTATGCACATACCTGCTTTGGCTGTTTCCTTGCCTCCAGTTTTGTACCCCATCTAGCACCTTGTCATTCCTGGCTGATTGCCGCGGTCTTTTGTGAAGATCCCAACCGCGGCGCTTCAACAAGATTTTTTTTGCATCCTGGGCAGCATCTCTTGCTCAGCTTCCTTCGCCTGTGTGTTATTAATACCGCTGACTTTTTCGAAGACCCCGACCGCGTTATTAAGGCTATAGGTTGTTGTTCGTCCTATAGTGCATTTGGCTGCTCCCACTCTTCATTGAGTTATTTGGTGTCATCTGGGGGTCTTTCTGGTTACCCCTGACTTGGATTTTATTTCTACCTCTGGTGGGGGCCCACACCGAGGTCAGGTACTTTTTTATTTATTTTTTCCATTTATATATTTTTTTTTTAATTTGATGTGTTTATATTTTTTTGTTGTGTTTGTTTCTTTTGGCATATTATCTATATTATTGATGTATTTCTATATGATTTATTGACATGTCTAAAGCTGAATACATCTAGCAACTTTGTTGTATATGGATACTATGCTGAGTATTTAATTTACTGTTTTATACTTTGTTGCTATTTTGTTTGTTTCTAACCACTATATGACTTCTAACTTTATTTTATTATTCCAGTGTGGGTATAAACATTAGAGAGGTTGTGAAACAGCTTTTGAATTCTTTTATGATAGTTCTCTATTTGATGATTATTAAAAGATTTATACTTTTATATTTAACTATTTAGTCTGTGATTTTTCATTGGGAGCGCACACGCCTTTTGGTTTATTGTGAGTTAATTGCTCAATTCAGTCGCTTGCTGGTGTTTTGTTGAATTCTTCTGAATCCCGATGGTAAAGTAGAAACTGAGCTGTTTAGGAAAATAACTTCAACGAATAGCCTACTCCACTGGCAGAGTCATCATCCTCACAATCTGAAAGCGGGTATCCCTTACGGCCAATATCTCCGTGCTAAACGGAATTGTTCAAACAATGAAACATTCCTGAAAGAAGCACAAGAACTTAGGAGATGTTTCAATTAACTGTGATATCCCAATAAAGTCATTAAGAGAGCGTTTCAACGTGCGAGCTCAATGGAGAGAGCAATAAGTCTTAGAACATCTAGACCAACGCAAAAGAAACCACTGATATGCTGTATAGGTACTTTTGGCCGATTATGGGATTCGGTCAGACAAATTTACTTTGACCATTGGCCCATGCTCACATACGATGATGATTTAGTTGATCATGTCTCTAATTTCCCTAGTATTACAGCTCGTCATCCTAAAAATCTCCGTGACATACTAGTTCATAGCCACCTGGAACCTGATCCTATTCAACAAACCTGGCTCACTTCAACGAAAGGTGTTTTTAAGTGTGGTCACTGTAAGGCCTGTGACTTTATAAAACCATCAAAAGTCATTGAGTGTACACAGACAAAAGAAAGATTTCCTGTTAATCAGTTTATTAACTGTACCTCTACCAAAGTCGTTTATGTAATCACCTGCAGTTGTGGATCACAATATGTTGGCAAGACGTATCAGCAATTTAGGCGAAGGATCCTTCAACACATTAATACTGTTAATAATATGAACATTTCAACTCCTGTTGCAAATCATATTAGAAACATACATAACAGCGATGTCTCAAATTTGAAATTCCGAGCATTAGAAATGATCACGATGAACTCCAGAAAAGGGAACTTTAACTTAAAACTTTTAAAGCAAGAAACCAAATGGATACACACCTTTCGAACTCTGGCCCCTAGTGGCTTAAACAAAGAATTTAATTGTATTCCCTTCATTCATGGTTAATGTTAAAAACACCCCCTTCCTTTTTTCATTTATTACTTTTTTGAATACTATTTTTCTGTTTATTCTTTTTGTTGTTTCTTCTTTTCCTCCTTTTCCTGTTAAGCAAAAATGGTATTTACTAAGGGTATGCTTTGGTGTAATATACACATATATATATATATTTTTATAATTCTAAAATTTACCCATTAATTTATAAATATCAAGAAAAATTCAAGTAATCCCTGTGCCTTTGTTATATACAACTTCTTTGGAATATAGTTTGTCCTATATCTCTCATATATGGTGAGTTATAACTTTGAGTCAATTGCCTATTATTGAACTTTCCCTTAATTTTTATTTCTATTTCTCTTATTTTTCGTTTGGGTAGTGGCATATGATGAGTACACGAAAGGGTTCTTGTGTATGTGTAAACTAGTGGTATTATTGATAATTTACAGATAACTTCTGTTTCAGTTTATTTATTCTAAATTGAGAGTTTACAGATTTATTTACATACATACACGTTCATTTTATCTGGTTTAGGCAAACTCTTCCCTTCCCCCTCTTTCTAATATATATATTTTTCTTTATAGATATGTACAAACAGACTTTCTATGACTCAATTTCTGTATAACTACGTGTTTATTATACCCAAATAAAGTGTTTATGTTGTCATAATTAGTATCATGCTTATTATTTATTTATTTTTAATCTTATAATGTAACAATTACCATTTATTTTTGTATTATATTAATCTGTTGTATTTACAAGTCGAACCATCGACATTCAGTATCGATTCACTGTTTAGTTAACAACTAGGAATTCAAGGTATCACGGCTGATTTACCGATACCACAGATATGGCTGATGTATGCAAACATGGGCTTATCCTTTTATTTTTAACTTCTGCAATGCATTTATGTTTTCATTCACTATATTATTTATTAAATTTACAAATTCTCTGTTTACATATATATTTTTTTATCATTTATTCTTCACTTTTCATACTTTATTATTTATTTTGATTTTCCTTTTCCCCCCTTTTTTTCGTTCTGACTCTGCAATAGATTATTGTATTTACTTATATACATCAAATTGTGTCCGCTACTTCTGCACACACATATCTCTTCCATTACTGCATATCAATGCGGTCGGTATGGGCAAAATTGTTTTATTGTTTTCTGAAATTAATGACATCCAGATTTAAATAGATAATCTCTTTACATTAGATTAATACTTTATTAGTCTCCTCCCTGTTTTTAATGACACTTGAGAATAATTCCTCTTCTTAACAAACATTTTTTTTTCGACTTATGTCACTACCTGATTGGTTAATTAAAATTTGAAAACACCAACCAGTGTCCCAGCCCTTCCCTTTAAAAAACTGTAGAATTTACTATCCGGTTCCCCTGTGATGAGCTGATTCAGCGAAATGTGCGTCAGGGGCGTTTGGGGCATTGCTGAGTCCATAATACTGCCTGTGGTTTTCATTTAATTTTGGATTTTTTTATATTAGTCTTTTCTCATTGCCATAATCTTATTCTAAGAGCAGGTGGTTTTGGTTTAGGGTTACTTTAGGGGTAAGGGGTGCCCTTGAAGGCACTATAGGGACAGTTATCTGGCTCCCCCCCCTCTTTACTCCCCCTTACCCCCCTGCTCCATATTTGATAATATTGTAGACATTTTTCTTCAGCATGGAATTCATTGCTGATAGTTACTACTATTTGGGTTACAATTTTTGATGCATTTTCAGAGCTACTGTTATACATAGTTGTTAATCAAGATAGCACTTTATGAGAAACCACTTAGTCAGTATTCACTACCTATTTGTTGCCAGTAGATATCTTGTTATCACACAGTCTATAATTTCTAGGCAGTTTGGACCAGCTCCTTTTCTTATTTTTTAATTTTCTTATTTATTTCTTATTTTTCTTGTTTAGTGCACGTGTATCTAGCACTATCAGTTTTGTATTGTAGTGGGTCTTTTGTTACAAGAGACTTTTTAGTAATTTATATCTTTATTAAAAGTTATGTTTTAATTTCTATTTCTAGTATTACATCTTTGTTCCGAGTATTCCATAGCTTATATATTTATTGTACCCTGCATTTTCTCTTTCTCTTCTTTGTTGCCACCCCTATTTAATTATATTGATCTATAGTATAGTTGTACCGTTCTCTATATTTGATTTTATGTTTATATTTTAGACCAAAATTGCCAAACTAAAAGCATATCTGACTTTAAGATTTTTTATATATTTCTTTGCAGCCTGTTAAAGCTCCAGACCACTATACCACAATATTATTAAAATTATCTAAAATTTTCTTCAAGGTGTCATTAACTCCATAGGTTTCTTGGCTCTAAGAAGGTATATGGGTTTATCCTGTCCCCAGAAGTACTGATCAGACATGGGTCACAATACCTTCTGTCTGTGGTCTTGTTAGCCCTTTCTGTTTACCTAATGACATCTTCCTATCCGCTTCCAGGTTGCACTACGTCCTACAGTTGATTTTGAGCCAACCTATGTAAAGAGGCTACCCACAGAATCTGCTAACGGGTCCACCTTCTATATGCGTTTGCCTTCTCGATCGCATTCTGATGACTCTACTCGCTCTTACTGACCCCTACTGATTTACACTTAGTATGCTTATGTCTAGGTATTCTATCAGAATACAAGGAGGGATTGAAAGGGTTGACATGTATTTAGTGTTCTTTCACTAAGCTAAAGCCAGTTCTGATCAGTTTAGCGTTATGCAAGCGTTATGTAAGTGTTATAATATAACATTCAGTTGGTCATGTATGTTTGAATGTTCTAGCACTAAATGAATAAACCCCCTTTTTATGATGTAGAAAAGGATATCCCTCTCATTATGATAATCAATTTTTTTCTGTAATATGCTTGCACAAAATGTCTCAACTTGTTTGCTTAATTATGTACACCCCTTACTGCTTATTCATGCACAACCCTTATTGCCTAATTATGCACACCTCTGAAAGTCTTGAAACTTTTGTTTGCAAGCATATATAAACCCTTGCTTCATTTCATGTGTTACTGTCTGCTTAATCAGGTACCTGAAGATCTTGGATTGGGAGCTCCAGCTGAACAGATTGACAAGTCCATGGCCTAAGAAGAACTGTTTCCTCTATAGTGATCTCTAAGAGATGTTCCAACACAAGGAGAAATTGCCATTATGGAGTCACACTTTTTTATTTTCTAATTAGAAATGGCTACAATTTTTTGTTGTTTTTTGCCTTCTTTTGGCTCAACAGCATAAAAGAATGAAGTTAGTCTTACAGTTTAGCGTTCTGCAAAACATTTATTTTTTGTGACAAAGACAATAAAGATTTAACTTGCAAAAATACAACCTAGTTTTGATTGTATAACCTTTTATCTGATCATATGTTTTAAAGTGCATGGAGAATATACTCTGCACTAGATGTTATATATATATATATATATATATATATATATATATATATATATATATATATATACAGAAACACAGATACACAGACTGATACACATGCAGATGCTCAGACACACAGATGCACACATTGATGCAAATGCAGATACACAAACTGACAACATATAGATACACATACACTTTTGGAAGTTTGGATGCTGTCTAATCTGTAGACTGTTCTCTATATTGCAGCAGGCGATTGTATTTTTGAAGTCTGAGAATTGTAAATTATCCATTAAACAAACTAAGGCTGGAACTGATGCAAAGCCACTGCCGCAGAGACTTCCTAGGAAGGGCAGATGGATTACTATAGAATCTGGTAGACTTAGAGTTGTGGATAAAAGGCACGTTGCACAGTCTGTGTCGCTACATAATTCATTTTCATCTCTTTCAAAGTGTTGTGGTGGTATGGAGACAGGCTCAGGAACCAAGTTTGAAAAACCACCATCCTATATGTCTATGGTGTGCAAAACTACAGCAAATGACTAAAAGGAGAAGGTGAGGCCTGATAGAAAGCAGATATTGCTGGGGATTCTATCATAAGATGTATGAAGTTGGACAATAGTGGTTTTTGAGATGTCTTACTGAGGCTACTGCTCTCAGAGACAGAAGGTGTAGTTTTAATATTGTTAAACAAGCAAATCAGGAGGGGGAAATGGATGTTCTTGTCCATCTAGGGACAAATGAATTGGCGTGCAATGAAGTTTCAGAGGTAAAGGACGTGTTTTATGCTCTTGACAATGATAAACGACTGGATGTGTCCACACTTTCATACTCTTAAGTTCTGCCTGTGCATAACATTCAGAATGATAGGCAGATGAGTAATAAAGACTTTAACTTGTGGCTTAGTGAATGGTGTCGGGAGCAAGGATTTGGCTATGTTTCTCATGGTATCTCTAGTTGGAATAGAAATTAACTGTACAAAAGACAGGGTTTGCATCTTTCTTAACAACTTGGTGACCAGACTGTTTTTCAATTATCTTACCGTTAAGGACCAGGGCTGTTTTTACATTTCTGCAGTGTTTGTGTCTAGCTGTAATTTTCCTCTTACTCATTTACTGTACCCACACATATTATACACTGTTTTTATCGCCATTAAATGGTCTTTAAAAAGATACCATTATCTTCATGATGTCATATAATTTACTATAAAAAAAAACATAAAATATGATGATAACAACAAAAACAGACATAAATCATTTCTTGGCCCAAGTCCACCTACCAACCCTTTCCCCAGAACAACAACAAACACTACAAGACCCCATTACGATAGACGAAATTACCTCCATTATTAAAGCACTGCCCACTGGGAAATCACCGAGACCAGATCGGTTTTCAAACCAATACTACAAAACATACCACAACACGCTATGGCCCCCCTGCTTAGAGCCTACCAGAATATGCTACAGACAAGTTCTACACCAAAGGAGATGCTGATGGTACATATAACGGCATTGCCGAAACCAGGTAAACCCCCTAATAAAGGACAGAACCTTAGACCCATATCGCTACTGAACACAGATATAAAATAATTTGCAAAAAATTTTGCCAACAGGTTAGCAAACATAATTCCAACCATTGTACATTATGATCAAGTAGGATTTGTGAAAGGCTGACAGGGGGCGGACGGGACCAGGAAAGTGCTGGACCTAATGCACTGCCTCCAGGGAGGGGAGGGGAGCGTGTTCCTCTCTATGGATGCAGAAAAAGCCTTTGATAGGCTGAACTGGTCTTTCCTCCTTGAAGTGCTCAATAAATTTAATTTCCCGCTGCAATTTCTAGCAGCAGTAACTACACTATACAGCAACACCTCCGCCAAGGTCACTACGAGCGGGTTCATCTCGGACCCACTGACCATTTCTAATGGATCACACCAAGGATGCCCACTATCCCCCCTCCAATATATCCTAGCGCTGGAACCCCTGACCACTCTAGTACGCAACAACCCACTGTCACGTTTAAACATTTGTTATGAAGGAACACAACTGCAGATTTCTTATAGTTTGAATATTTATTATAAAAAGTAGAAGATATGGTGACGTTAAGTCCAATTTACAGGTACTGTAGCTTTAATTAGTAAACGATAACTGAAGTCAACAATTACAGGCACTGTAGCTTTAAGTAGTAAACGATAACTGAAGTCAACAATTACAGGCACTGTAGCTTTAAGTAGTAAACGATAACTGAAGTCCACAATTACAGGCACTGTAGCTTTAAGTAGTAAACGATAACTGAAGTCCACAATTACAGGCACTGTAGTTTAAGTAGTAAACGATAAATGAAGTCCACAATTACAGGCACTGTAGCTTTAAGTAGTAAACGATAACTGAAGTCCACAATTACAGGCACTGTAGCTTTAAGTAGTAAACGATAACTGAAGTCCACAATTACAGGCACTGTAGCTTTAAGTAGTAAACGGTAGTAATTAGCAGACACTGAATCAGAAAGAGTCTCTTAGTAGTATTAACGAATTAGGTGATAAGAAGTTACAATAGCTGTTCCATAGCATTTAACTGAAGCAAGACAGATGCAGCTAACTTGTATAGTGAATGAGTTGAAGATAGCTGTAACTGGGTTGTTTTATAGAAGGACTTTGGAGACAGGAAATAACGGCTTTGAGATGTAACGCTTATCACAGAGGTTTTACTTAGCTTCCGGCACATAGAACACTGGTTCCCGAGATCTCCTCAGAGGCGGTTATCATAAGTGAAGAGAGTTCAGCTTTAGTCGTGGATGAGGAGAGGTGAAGGGAACTTGAAGTGTCTTCCAATAAATTCAAGTACTTTAATTCTGAAAGAGGGAGGTACATAAATCCGGTCTTTAAAATAGTATAGACCGTTTTTCTTGGATAATTTAATTGATTTAGGAAGTTCAAGAGCATCTTCACTGAGATCTTTAATGTCGTCAATAAGAGAAGATAAGTTTCCAATGACTGTAGGAGGAGGAAACTCCAGTTCGGTGTCAGAACAACATGAGGTTTTAGCTGGTTCTTTAGTAGACTGAAGAATTGGAATACGTTGCAAGCATGTTTTCTTGCAATAATCGGAATTAAAGGCAAGAGAGAAGGGAAACCATGAGATTTGAGGGTTCTGGTTCCTTAACCAGTTGATCCCTAATATAATAGGAAAAAATGGTGATGAGATAACATCAAATATAAGACTTTCAGTATGAGTATGATTGATGGTTACTTTTAGAGGGATGGATTCATGAAGTATTGGTCCCGATGAAATGAGGGACCCGTCAATCACTTTAACAGGCACAGAAGTTCTTTTACGAACACAAGGAATTTTATTCTTTGTTACAAAGGCTGAGTCGATGAATACTCCATTTGCACCGGAATCGATAACAGCCTTGGTTATAATTCTTTTATTGTCCCACTGTAATACAAGAACGATAGGGGACATTTGAGTATTTGCTGTAGAGGGAAGTACACTTAGGATGGAAGAGGCATGAGACTGCCTACTGCCTTTTATCCGTTTCAATAAAGGACAATCAGAGACTAAATGAACTTGAGAGGCACAATACATGCAGAGGTTTAATATACGTCTTCGATTTTTCTCTTCAGGAGTGAGGGGACTTCTTATTATCCCTATTTCCATAGGTTCGATTGGTTCGGATGGGTTGTCAGGAGGCTTTGGAGGATGAAATGATTTTTTCCCAGTTGAAGTTGACAGAGCCTTTTCGGCCTTTCTTTCTCTAAGCCTTCTGTCAATGTTGATCGATAGATGAATCAGAGCATTCAAAGTAGTAGGGAGTTCTATTCTGGATAGTTCATCTTTTACAGCTTCAGATAAGCCGATTCTAAACTGGTTGCGCAATGCGATGTCATTCCATTGCGTTTCTGCTGCCCATCTTTTAAATTCAGCAATATAATCTTCAACGGGTCTATGGTTTTGTAGCAAGGTTCTAATTGTTAATTCAGCAGTATTTTGTTTGTATGGATCTTCATAGAGAAGAGACATGGCTTTAAGGAATTCCTCCAGTGAATCTAAGATGGGGTCATCATTGTCCAAAAAGGAATGGGCCCAGGACATAGGTTCACCTCTCAGAAATGAGATAACTGAATAAACCTTAGATCTTTCTGTGGGATAAGATCTAGGTTTTAAAGCAATCAATAATTTGCAGGAATAAAAAAACTCCTTATATTTGGAACGATCACCATAGAATTTTTCAGGGTTACATACAGCAGGATCGCTAAGTGAGTGCAGAACAGTATGAGGAGGATGTGTCTGTAAGTCTTTGACATAAGTGAGAATTTTTTCATTAGTAACTTGAAGGTCTTGCAAACCATGGGCTAGTGTATTGACTCGTTGATTCAGCGTAGTTATCGTAGAATCGAAATCTGCTGGATCCATTACAAGGGCTGGATTATTCTGTCACGTTTAAACATTTGTTATGAAGGAACACAACTGCAGATTTCTTATAGTTTGAATATTTATTATAAAAAGTAGAAGATATGGTGACGTTAAGTCCAATTTACAGGTACTGTAGCTTTAATTAGTAAACGATAACTGAAGTCAACAATTACAGGCACTTTGGCTTTAAGTAGTAAACGATAACTGAAGTCAACAATTACAGGCACTGTAGCTTTAAGTAGTAAACGATAACTGAAGTCCACAGTTACAGGCACTGTAGCTTTAAGTAGTAAACGATAACTTAAGTCCACAATTACAGGCACTGTAGTTTAAGTAGTAAACGATAAATGAAGTCCACAATTACAGGCACTGTAGCTTTAAGTAGTAAACGATAACTGAAGTCCACAATTACAGGCACTGTAGCTTTAAGTAGTAAACGATAACTGAAGTCCACAATTACAGGCACTGTAGCTTTAAGTAGTAAACGGTAGTAATTAGCAGACACTGAATCAGAAAGAGTCTCTTAGTAGTATTAACGAATTAGGTGATAAGAAGTTACAATAGCCGTTCCATAGCATTTAACTGAAGCAAGACAGATGCAGCTAACTTGTATAGTGAATGAGTTGAAGATAGCTGTAACTGGGTTGTTTTATAGAAGGACTTTGGAGACAGGAAATAACGGCTTTGAGATGTAACGCTTATCACAGAGGTTTTACTTAGCTTCCGGCACATAGAACACTGGTTCCCGAGATCTCCTCAGAGGCGGTTATCATAAGTGAAGAGAGTTCAGCTTTAGTCGTGGATGAGGAGAGGTGAAGGGAACTTGAAGTGTCTTCCAGTCCGGTCCAGTAACAGAAAGCTTTCACAACGAAGTTGTAGCCGGTTCGTGAGTACGGAACGTAGTTCAATAATCCAGCGTCGATCAGCTGGTGCGGTCGGATTAAATAAGGAGACCGTGTCATAAAGGGGTGTGGCTAGGCTCCGTGGAACCAGGAAGTAAGAGGATACCATAGTTAAGGCATGACACCCACACATACAAGACATACGGGTGAAACAAAAAGAATACAAACTCACACTATTTGCTGACGATATACTACTTACAATATCCAATCCAGAGACCTCACTCAAACAGTTCACAGCTTTCCTAGAAGCCTACAGTAAATGATCCTACTATAAATTGAATGTGACCAAAACACAAGCCATGTGCCTCAATCTCCCCAGCAAACGAATGCAAAACTTGAAATCCCAATTCAACTTTGATTGGAGAACCAACCACCTCACCTTCTTAGGTATAAAACTTACGGCATCACTAACCCACCTCTTGAAGGCAAACTACACAGCACTACACAATGAGGTGAAAACACTCTTTATGGGATGGCATAAAAAAATAATCTCCTGGACTGGCCGAATAGCCGCAATAAAAATGATAATTCTCCCAAAATACCTATATCTCTTCAGGACCCTCCCCATAAAAGTTCAGGTGCCCTACTTCATAGAAAACCAAACACTACTAAACAAATTTATATGGGCGCAACACAAACCCAGAGTAGCCATAACCACGATGTACAGAAGCCATACGAGAGGAGGCATGAACCTTCCTAACCTACAACAGTACTATAGAGCAGCCAACATTAACCTCATTTTTGCAGCACAAACCCAGGAGAAACACCCACAGTGGGTAACGCTTGAGTCTGGCCCAGAACCAGGGCAACACTTTCTATCGATCATGTAGACCCCTCCCCTCCTCAGACCCAAGAGGACACAGATGTTGCCAACTACAGCTTTGACTAAACGTATCTGGGAGGCCCACAGAGCCACTCTATGCAAGACAAAAGCATACTCCCCGGCAATGACGATTTCCACATTACAGATGTTAATCCCAGACTTTAACGCCCACTTATGGCAAAGACATCACGTCAAATACATCACACAACTGGTACAGGGACAGATGATTTTAACATTCCCCCAACTACAAAAAGAGTACAACCTTCCGAATACTCATTCCTTCAAATTAGGGCATGGTTACATAAACACTTTATACCAGCTATGAAAAATGTAAGTGAGTTGCGGCTGGCGGCCTTCGAGAGGGTAATGACAATACAATTACTGGCTAAGAAATCAATTTCGCTACTATATACCAGTGTCACTACAGACACGAATATCAAAACACTGCCATTTATTCGAGCATGGGAACATGAGCTTAACCTCAACCTCCCAGATAAAACGTGGGAAAAGATATTTGCAACCCACAAAAAGCTAACTTTATGCTCATCCTACATAGAACTGTCAAGAAAGCTACTATATCACTGGTACCTAATGCCAAAATGGCTACATAAGATATACCCAACAGTTTTTGATCAATGTTGGAGATGCCTCAATGACCTAGGAGACATGCTCCACACTTGGTGGGGATGCCCAAAACTATCAAAATACTGACAGGAGATAGCCAATCTAGTATTTTCTTTAACGGGACTCACCATGCCGCAAGCCCCGGAGACTTTTCTCCTACACGTATATCCCCCAAAAATGACAAAACCGATAGAATATATTACATACCAAATAAACATAGCAGCCCTAACACTCATCAGCAGAAAGTGGCGTCACACTGAACCCCCCAACACTCCATGAATGCATACAGCTGGTGAACCAGAATAAAACTTTGGAATGCGCAGCAAGAATAGCAGCAAATCAGATATGGAGAATAGCCTGGGAAAAATGGGATTTGGCGACGAAAGCCAACACACCTACCAACAAGAGAACAGACCCGTCCGCAGCACCGACAGCCGCACTCACATAAGTAAATTGTGTAAAGAAATTAACAAAAATGGGCGAAGTTAAAAAATTGACAAAGCATATAAGTGGCGGGATGGCACTGAGCACTCGCTTACCTCAGGCTTAGGCCACCATTGAGCCTCAGATTGGCCTTTCCCAAAACAGAATCACACACAGAACTGGCCTCCATAGCCCGTAGCAGGGCCAATAAAACAACAGATCAAACGAAGAAAAGGTCCAAAATGGTACAAAGCAAACCTAACTCCCGGAGAGGATCACAGCCCAGGGCACCATTCCCTCCCCCCTACCCCCTAACCTACCCAAGTTTCCCACCCCAAGGTTTAGTTTGGAAAAGCCACAACATGTAATGAACAAATGAAAAGCGCAATGGGCTTGCGCCCTAAACACCAAGTTACAACAGATAATTGTTATCAATTGACGCACCCCAACTGTCTTATTCAATGTACATGTCATGCATGTTTGTGTATAAAAAATGCTTAATAAAAAAATAAAAATAAATATGATGATAAAGTTTAAAAAAAAACCCTTTTTCTAACTTTGACAACCAAAATCTGTTACACATGTACCCATACTCCATTGTTTATAAATGATGTCCTTAGTTTAGGAATACCAAATGTTAACACGTTTTTAGCTTTTTGTTTGCAAGTTACAGGGCTAAAAGTACAAGTAGGACTTTGCTATTTCAAAATATATATTTTATAAATGTATCAATAGTGACATTGTAATACTGTTATGTGTTATACATCTCTGAATCACACCTCACATGTACATATTTTTTTAAAGTAGACAACCCAGGGTATCCAATATGGGTAATGCCCAGTCTTTTTTTAATAGCCACTTTGTCACAAACACTGGCCAAAGTTAGCATTTATATTTGTCTGTAAGTTAAAAATGCAAAAAACAATTTTGGTGGCTACCAAAAAGACTGAACATACCCCATTTGCAATACCTTGGGTTGTCTTCTTTTGCAAATGGAATGCCATTATGGGGGTTATTCTTATTCCAGGGCTATCATACGCTCTCAAAGGCAACATAACCAATCTGGCAAATTTCAATGTGAAAAAACAGAATATCAAGCTTTATATTTGACCCTGTAACTTTCAAAAACACTATGAAACTTGTAAATGGGGGCTACTGTTATACTCAGGAGACTTCGCTGAATACAAATTTTAATGTTTCAAAACAGTAAAATGCATCACAACAATGATATCATCAGTAAAAGTGCCATTTGTGTGTGAAAAATGCAAAAAACTTCACTTTCACTGACAATATCATCGCTGTGATATGTTTTACTGTTTTGAAACACTAGTATTTGTCTACACTGAATTCTCCCGAGTACATAACTATTCACCCCCCCTAAAGTCGATACTTTATAGAGCCACCTTTTGCGGCAATCACAGCTCCACGTTGCTTTAATAAGTCTCTATAAGATTGCCACATCTTGCCACTGGGGTTTTTGACCATTCCTCCTTGCAAAACTGCTCCAGCTCCTTCAAGTTGGATGGTTTGCGCTTGTGAACAGCAATCTTTAAGTCTGACCACAAATTTTCTATTGGATTGAGGTCTGGGCTTTGACTAGGCCATTCCAACACATTTACATGTTTCCCCTTAAACCACTCAAGTGTTGCTTTAGCAGTGTGTTTGGGGTCATTGTCCTGCTGGAAGGTGAACCTCCGTCCTAGCCTCAAATCCTGCACAGAGTGGTACAGGATTTGCTCAAGAATATCCCTGTATTTAGCACCATCCATCTTTACCTCAACTCTGACCAGTATCTCAGTCCCGGCTGCTGAAAAACATACCTACAGCATGATGCTGCCACCCCCATGGGGATGGTGTTCTTTGGGTGATGTGATGTGTTGGGTTTGCGCCACACATAGCGTTTTCTTTGGTGGCCGAAAAGTTCAATTTTAGTCTCATCAGACCAGAGCACCTTCCTCGATTCATTTTTGGAATCTCCAACATGCCTTTTCGCAAACTCAAATCATGCCATTTTGTTTCTTGCTGAAAGTAATGGCTTTCTTCTGGTCACTCTGCCATGAAGCCCAACTCTATAGAGTGTACGGCTTATTGTTGTCCTATGTACAGATACTCCAGTCTCTGCTGTGGAACTCTGCAGCTCCTCCAGGGTTACCTTAGGTCTCTGTGCTGCCTCTCTGATTAATGCCCTCCTTGACCAGTCAGTGAGTTTTGGTGGGCGGCCGTCTCTTGGCATGTTGTGCCATGTTCTTTCCATTTTGTTATGATAGATTTGATGGTGCTCCTAGGGATCATCAAAGATTTAGATTTTTTTTTATAACCGAACTCTGACTTGTACTTTTCAACAACATTGTCCCTTACTTGTTTGGAGAGTTCCTTGGTCTTCATGGCAGTGTTTGGTTAGTGCTGCCTCTTGCTTAGGTCGAGGATCAGGGGCAGGCGACAGAACCAGAGTAACTGGACCAGGCCAAACCCATTAAATACACTCTGATGGCAGTCTTCAATGGACTACACAGTAGGCCACCTGATAGACCTATGGAATTTGTTCGGGCCCACAGAGCGCTCAGGCCCAGGAACCCTCCTGCATGGCCAACTTCCGATTGAAGGAGGACATTTTGCGAAAGGCCAAGGAAGCCCAGTGGGTTACACATGAGGGGTCTGACATTCAATTGTTCCTGGACTTGTTTCCTGCCACCCTGGTTTACAGGCGAGTTTTACACCCCCTGAACAGGGTTTTACAATCTAATAGACCCAGAGGGGCTCCTTTTTGGTGAAGGATGCTGGGGACATGCATCTCCTGGATGAATTACAACTCCCTGCGGTCTCCCTTTCATGGCCGGATCCTCTGACATTTTACTTACCTGCTCCGGATGCCACTGAAATGGTGCCAAAACCACCTTGGATACTGCAGTCATGATGTCAGGCTGCCCGACCCATAGGTGCCCCTTATATGCATGGACGGCACCACCATAGGAAGTCTCTTCTCTTCCTGCCTGCTGGGATCTGGGGATCTGCCGCTGACCTCCCAGATTACAACCCACTCGTTCCTGAGACTCAGAGAAGAAACCTGACTATAGTTGCTAATGCAGCATGTGATGGACCCTGTGAGAACACTCTGCATTGAGTGGGTGACCCCTTGTTGTGCCCCCTTTATCCTCCCCTGCGGTTTATTTCATTCTGGGCCTCCCCACGTAACCACTAACACCCACGTCCTGCTGCTCATTCAACTCTGGAGATGCGGGGATCCCCTGTTGCCTCCCTGTACTGAAGCCAACCCCTGGGGACACTAAGCAGGTACTATGTCTGCATTCCTAACTCTCCTCTTCCTCTATCTGCACTACAGTCTTTAGGATCCAAGTCCAGTATAGCATTACCCCCACACATTAGCCAAGACTTAATGCTGGGTGTAGATCTGTTTAATGCAGGCACAGTCACAGAATTTATACACACAGTAAACTCCTGAGAGATAGTTGAGTCAGGAACTGTACAAACTCAATTATCTCCAGGTACAGAAAAACATACAATTTTAAAACACCGCTAAAGGATCCCCTGATAGCACTGATCTGAGTGACCATCATATCCAAAAATCACTCAGATCGGGTTGGTGGTTCGGATTTTCCATGGAAGTCAACTTTTGACCGACCGCACACATGGCTTCTGCCCAAAATAGTTCCAAAAGAAAAGTGGTAGCGGTCGGTCAATTTCGGGAGTCTTGAACCAAACAAAATACCGAACTAATCCTCTGGCTCCTAGGTAGCGATTGTTTGCCTACTTCATGTGAACAATCCTACCGACTGGCACTCTCCTGACATGAATAGTAACAAAGCAGGCGTTCGTCAAAGTTCTGCGGTGTTCCCGAGTTAGAGTGTCCGATTTTAGTTCCATGCACTCGACGACCAAATAACGCTACCTGCGTTCGTGCGAACAAGCTGGCCGCCAACTCGGTTCCCATATGAACGGCAGCCACCCAGCTGAGCACTTAGAATCCATGATGATTGAGGTGTCAGGAGAGGTCGATTGGGTTAAAAACACAGAAGTGGTGCACAGTTTGTGGGCTTTTTGGTTCCCGAACAATACAGGGAAACCCAATGAACAAAGTCTTTTAACAGGTCTTTTACATGGCTCATAGTCCTTGGGCAGAAGGCTAGTCAGCATACTCCTCCAGGAGCTCGTGGCAGAGGCATCTTTCTCACACTCTTCATTCTAACTCCCGTACACTACTAGCACTCACTGAGATCTTGATGTTCCCCTCTGATACCTCCAGCTTCTTTATGTTTCGGTGGACTACAATTCTCCAACACTCCGAAACTCAACTGTAAAGGCGGTGGTGTAGGCATCCCTTTAATGTACCTTTCAACCTATCCTCCCTGCCCTATCCTTTAATTCCTTTGAAGTTCACACTGTCTGCATATTTAAGCCTGCTCCTTTAAAAATTGCCATTATCTATCGTGCACCCTATCGTGAACACTTTTCTTTCAGTGCACTTTCTCTCCTCTAGCACTCCTTCCCTCATACTTGGAGACTTAACACCCCAATCAACAACTTCAACTGCCCTGATGCCTCCTGTCTGCTCTCTGTAACCTCCTCCTTCGGCCTCACACAGTTGTCTACTTTAGCAACTCATACAGCAGGAAACTCGCTTGACCTCATCTTCCCCAATCTCTGTCCCACCTCTAATCTCTCCATTGTTCCATTTCCTTTATCTGAACACCATCTGCTGACCTTTGTAATCGGCATTCCCTGTACCCAAATTTCACCACCCTCAGCTCTCCAATCTTGCAGAAACCTCCACTGACTTGATCTCCAGCATTTCTCCACCAAACTCCAAACTCTCCTTTCACCCATCTCTCTCCTCTCAATTAGACATCATGGCACCTCCTACATTTAAACGCAGCAAGTGTTCCCAATTACAACCCTGGCACACCAAGCTGACCCAATATCTCCAAAAAATTGAAGCATTGAAATTCTCTGTTAGGGACATTAAACGGCTCTGTAAGGGGCATTGAAAGACTGTCAGGGGCATTGAAATTCTCTGTTAGGGACATTAAAAGGCTCTGTAAGGGGCATTTAAAGTCTCTGTAAAGGGGCATTGAAAGACTCTGTATTTGTATTTAGGGCCCCCACCCACCACTCAGGGGTAGGGGCCAGGGGGAGGACATTAGGTCCCCCCCTTATTAGTATTTAGGGCCCCCACCCACCGCTCAGGGGTGGGGGCTGAGGGGGGGACAGTAGGTCCCCCTTATTGTTTTTTTTAGAGCCACCACCCACCGCTCAGGGGTGGGGGCCAGGGGGGGACAGTAGGTCCCCCCATTGTGATTTATGGACCCCACCCACTGCGCAGGTGTGGGGGCCAGGAGGAGGACAGTAGGTCCCCCCTTATTGTTTTTTTGATGATGAATAGGGGGCAGATCAAACATCGCATGTGTTCGCCCGCGGTGGTGAACGCGAACATGCTATGTTCGCCAGGAACTATTCGCTGGCGAATAGTTCGGGACATCACTATTTACCAACTTTGTTACTTCATTGCCAGCCCTGACTTCTGCTTCTCATCTGACCCTGCCTTTGGATTTCCCCTTAAGCTGTACTGCGCTTTCGGTTTATGCCTCCTTCCTGTGCCATCTCCAGCAACTGGGCTCCAACTCCTGGTGAACTGTTACAACTGGGCACTAAAATGGCAGATTAAACTTAACATAGAGAAACGCAAAGTTATACACTTTCCCATGCTGTGTAAAATGACACAGAGCACTGTGATTGGATGGCTTGAAATCCATCCAATCAAAGTGCTCTGTGTCATTTTACACAGCGTAGGAAAGTTCTTTGGAATTTTCCCACGCTGTGTAAAATGACAAAGAGCACTCTGATTGGCTTAAACCAGCCAATCAGAGTGTTCTTAGCCTAATTGCAGGGCGTGGCAAGGCTTTATAAGCCTTCCCCCGTCCTGCAGAGCTCAGTCTGCGCGGAGCCCTCCATGGGTGAAGATGGATTTTTTTGGGGGGCGCTCATTTTTTTTTTGTTTTGTTTTTTAATTGCGTCGGTTATTATGTTTACTTGGCCTTTTTTGGGGCTGAAAAAGAAGATTTTAGAAGAAAGAAAACATTGAATGTTAAGTTGTTTTTTTTCTAAAAAAAAATTACAGGTTCTTAGTTAAAGGTCCTCCCCTCATTTTATTTAGGGTGAGGGGGGTAGGTAGGTGGATATTTTTTTTTTGGGGGGAGGGGGTGACTAGGGTCCCCCCATTTGTATTTAGGGCCCCTACCCACCGCTCAGGGGTGGGAGCTGGGGGGGGACAGTAGGTCCCCCTTATTGTTTTTTTAGAGCCACCACCCACCGCTCAGGGGTGGGGATCGGGGGGGGGGATAGTAGGTCCCCCCATTGTGATTTATGGCCCCCACCCACTGCGCAGGTGTGGGGACCAGGAGGAGGACAGTAGGTCCCCCCTTATTGTTTTTTTGATGATGAATAGGGGGCAGATCAAACATCGCATGTGTTCGCCGGCGGTGGCGAACGCGAACATGCTATGTTCACCAGGAACTATTCGCTGGCGAATAGTTCGGGACATCACTATTTACCAACTTTGTTACTTCATTGCCAGCCCTGACTTCTGCTTCTCATCTGACCCTGCCTTTGGATTTCCCCTTAAGCTGTACTGCGCTTTCGGTTTATGCCTCCTTCCTGTGCCATCTCCGGCAACTGGGCTCCAACTCCTGGTGAACTGTTACAACTGGGCACTAAAACGGCAGATTAAATTTAACATAGAGAAACGCAAAGTTATGCACTTCCGGGTTAAGAATGCACAAGCAATTTACACCCTAAATGGTAGTGAACTAGGGATAAACACATACGAGAAGGATTTGGTAATTGTTATAGACAACAAATTAGGCAGCAATATGCAATGTCAATCTGCAGTTGCTAAGACCAGTAAGGTTTTGTCATGTATAAAAAGGGGCATAAATTCTTCGGATGAAGAATTTAATAAAATATCTTTATAAATCGCTGGTAAGACCACACCTAGAATACGCTGTGCAATTTTGGGAACCTGTTTTAAAGAAAGATATTGTGTCACTAGAAAGAGTGCAGAGATGAGCTACAAAATTGATAAAAGTAATGGAGTATTTTAGTTACGAAGAAAGGTTAAAAAATGTAAATCTCTTTGGTTTGGAAAAACGGCGCCTGAGAGGGGATATGATAACATTATACAAATATATTCGGGGCCAGTACAAACCATTATCTGAAAATATATTCATAAACAGGGCTATACATAGGACACAAGGTCACACATTTAGGCTGGAAGAAAGGAGATTTCATCTAAGGCAAAGGGAATGTTTTTTTACAGTAAGAGCAATAAGGATATGGAATTCTTTGCCTGAAGAGGTGGTTTTATCAGAGTCCATACAGATGTTTAAACTGCAATTGGATAAATACTCGCAAAAACAAAACATACAGGGATATAATTTCTAATTAGTGGGGTAATAGCTGCTTGATCCAAGGAGACATCTGACTGCTATTTTGGGGTCAAGAATTAATTTTTTCCTAGTTTGTTGCAAAATTGTAAGGGCTTCAGACTAGGTTTTTTGCCTTCTTTTGGATCAACAGCAAAAACATATGTTAGGAAGGCTGAACTCTTTTCAGCTATGTAACCTGTCCAAAACAGAACTTATGGTCTTTCCTCTCTTAAGTGTTGCACAATTTAAGATTCTGGTGCTTGCTTACAAGTCCCTACATAATGTTGCTCCGATCTACCTATCCTCCCTAATACACAAATATGTCCTGTCGAGGCCCCTGTGCTCTGCCGAAGACCTACACCTATCCTCTGTTCATACTCCCATATCTGATGCTCGTCTCCAAGACTTCTTTAAACTGTTAGCAGGTTTTCAACCCCCCACCCCATGACTCTTCTCCTGCAACTGTAAAAAAAAAAAAACTACTAAGTTCTCATTGAATACTTTTCTAGCAACCTATTTCATTACCACTACTTATATCCTTTGTGTGACTATACCCCAATCCCTCTGTTCCTGTGTGTCCATTTGTCTGGTTACAATTACTTGTCTGTAAATCCACCCATTGTACAGCGCTATGAAATTTGCTGGTGCTATATAAATAATAAAATAATAATAATAACCTCAACATCGGAGGAAAAGGATTTAAGGGTAATTATTTCAGAAGACTCAGGGGTGGGGGCCGGGGGGGACAATAGGTCCCCCCTAATTGTTATTTTTAGGGCCCCCACCCGCCGCTCAGGGGTGGGGGCCAGGGGGGGACAATAGGTCCCCCTCTTATTGTGATTTTTAGGACCCCCCCCCTTTTTTTTTTTTTTTAACAGTCGCGGTATTGCGAGTAGGGGCACAATTTACTAATACTAAGTAATTTTTACTGAGTATTAGTAAATTAATAGGGGGCGGACCGAACATCGCATATGTTCGCCCGCCGTGGCGAACGCGAACACGCTAAGTTCGCCGGGAACTATTCGCCGGCGAACAGTTCGGTACATCACTAAGTGTGAATTTTTGAATAACCAACACCCCCGAACACCAACTTTTTACATATTCCCCAAAGTCTATAAGTGTCTGTTTGACTCACCTGGACACCCAATAATACCAGAAATAAATTCTATTTCTGCTAACATATCAAATATATAGATTGTTTCCTGCAACCAATGGTTTAACAAACTAAGTCTGGGGGCATATTTAAACAAATGAAAGGAAAGTGAATGGCAGTCACATTTTTATCTTGTGCCATGTGACGTCACTTCACAATTGTGACGAAAGCAACTTCGCCACTGGTTTTTGGAGGGGCCTGTTTGCCAGCCTCCTACCCTGGGACTACGGGCCCTGTGATAACTCATGTTCAAAAGCACTGTTTCTGCCACTTGGACTTTTAACCGGAACAGATTCAAACATGTGTTGGCAGCCATCTTAAATTGTCCAGCAGTTGAGTGTATGGAACTGTCTTAGGCATGGGACCATGTGCAGAATGGGGCAAAAATAAGACTTCCAAGAAATTCCTGAACCCCTGAACCGATCTGGGTGGTTTTTGGATATGTTGTTCCCCCATATCTGGGCAGTCAGGGGATGTGGGGATAAGAAGTGTTTTGGGGTACGTTTTGGGGTTTGTTTTTTCTGCTTAGAGTTAATTGAGTTAGTCCATTGTCTTTGTTAATTATATCCTAGGCAGACAGTAATAATTATTGTTCCCATTGGTTTATGTTCTTTGTGTCCCTGTGTTCCATCAGGTCCAGGGGGTGTGCAACTGGCCTGAAACTCTGTATAAAAGAAATGAAAGTTGCTCAATAAACCAGACCTTCTTACCCTCAACTTGCAGCCTCGTCTCGTGTTGTAGGGAACAGCTGTAACTGCTATATCACTGCTAGTTCCTGTAAGAGCTCTCTTCAGCTATACAGCTATACTCTCCTGGAGGAGAGGTCCTTACCACATGGTCCTGGATCCAGAGGTTGGACCAGGGTGGGAAGGAGACAGCGAGACCCCAACCAAGCTACGGCAGTTCGTGGAGTCTGCAGCGCTTATTGTGTCTGGTGCGGTGCTGATGGTCCTTGAGAAGCTCAAGGAGCATCCGTCGGTGGAGATACCCAGCCAGGGTAAAGGGAGCTCCATCACATCAATATTTTAAAACACATCCTGCACAAAAAAGGTTATAAATCCACAAAATATTTTTTATCTTGTATCTTAAGGAGACAGAGATAGATTTATTTTTTTAAATGAAGTGCCTTCGATGGATTGTTGAGACTTTTTTTCTGTATGGATTCAGATATTTTCTGCAACCAATTGGGATGGCCATCGGTAGTAGGTATGCACTTAATTATGACAATTTATTTATGGCCCATTGAGAGGAATCCTATACATATGGGCAGCATGACTCGATGTCATGCCTCCTATACAATGGCCGCTACAGAGATGGATTGTTGATAATTTGGGGTGGCACTCTGGATAATTTTAAAGATTTTATCACGCATCTTAATTAAAATGATTGGGGAATTCATTCAACCTGTAATATAAGTACGGATAGTATTGTATTCTTAGATCTGGAGATATTATTAAAAATGGAAATATTAATACAAAGACACATTTAAAGAAAGTATATGCAAATGGTTATATCATTTACAATAATGGGCATCATGTTCCCAAGCTTAAAGGGACACTCCAGGCACCCAGACCACTTCTGCTCATTGGAGTGGTCTGGGTGCCAACTCCCACTACCCTTAACCCTGCAAGTGTAATTATTGCAGTTTTTTTTAAACTGCAATAATTACCTTGCAGGGTTAAGTCCTCCCCTAGTGGCTGTCTATTAGACAGCCACTAGAGGGAACTTCCTGCTTCATAGCACAGGTTTTCTGTGCTAGAGCGTCGCTGGACGTCCTCACGCTGTGTGAGGACCTCCAGCGTCGCTCTATTCCCCATAGGGAAGCATTGAGATTCATTTTCAATGCTTTCCTATGGGGTGCGCTAATGCGCATGCGCGGCATTGCCGCGCATGCGCATTAGGTCTCCTCGGCCGGCGGGCGAGATCAGTCTCGCCCACCGGCCGACGTAAGCAGAAGGAGGAGCGGCGGGGGAGGAGGAAGCAGCGACGTGGGACCTGTCGCTGCCTCTGGTAAGTCACTGAAGGGGTTTTCATCCCTTCAGCAACTGGGGATTGGGGGGTGGGAGGGAGAGGGACCCTCCAGTGCCAGGAAAACTGATCGTTTTCCTGGCACTGGAGTTTCCCTTTAAGAACTAGGAATTGCCCAGAGGTAAAGGAGTTTTTTTTTTTTTTTTTAGATAGGTTCAAGGTGAAGAAATACACAGAACAGATTTTAACACACATCATAGAATATGTTAATATAATACCATAATGAGAATTCATTAGGACTGAAATCTAAAGAGAGAAAGTTTGAGGAAAATAACATTTTAGTTCGAGCTATCTTTGTTTATACTAGCAACCATAATAAAATCAAGAAGGCCTTTCAAAAATGTTGGCACAAACTTTTATTGGATGAGGACCTCGGACATTCTTACCTGAAAAACCTGAAACAGTCTTCAGATCAGCTCCGAGTTTCAAAACAAAATTGGTGTATAGCAATATTACAGATGCGCAATAAGTGCATGTTTTGTAAGAATGATGAGCTAATAGTGTTAAAAATGTTTTAGGTTTTTAGTCTAACAGTAGAAACACTAACTATGAGATTTGTGATTTTATTACTTGTTATTCTAACAGATATATATTATAAAGTGACCCCCCTCAAATCTTGAAGTGGAAAAACACACCATATTGGGATCAACTCCTATAAGGTAATTTACCTATAGGGTAATCTTTGAAAGTGTAAAAAATATTACAGAACTCCTAGTCCTCACAATACATATAAAAAGAAAAAAACCTACAGTAGAAAGAAAAAACAAAACCTCATAGAGTAGTATAGTTAACACACAATATCGGATATATTCAAAGTTGCCCTCACAAACGTGTATTGATTGTAGGCATATCAAATGTTTTAGAGATGATTTAGCTATAGATTTTAGAGCTGGTTTAGCTATAGAGGCATTTGGCAGACCCCAGATTCTCTATCATCGCTAAAACATTTGATATGCCTACAATCAATACACGTATTGTGTATTAACTATACTACTCTATTTGTTTTTGTTTTTTCTTTCTACTGTAGATTTTTTCTGTTTGTATATGTTGTTATTCTAACAATAGTTTATTTAGTAATTTATTTATTAATATTCCCATGTAAAAAGTACAACATAATAAAAAGGCCAAAGCCAAACCCCAAAAATCCAATACATTAAAGCTGCATTGGTGCGAATTTGTTCAGAATCAGTGCTTTTGTGACAGTAAACAGCACATTCTTGTAAATTAAAACATCCACTGGATGTGTCACTGAGAGAGTCATTTACCAGGTATGTAAATTATCCTTACATATGTCAAGCTTATTCAGATCTGTGTATTGCATTATAAAAGTTTCTGTTTTGTCTTTTCCTTGGAAAAAGCCCCTTAGCATAAAGACTGGGATGTTACCATGCACACAGTGGAAATATTGCATACTGGACTCATGAAAGCATTACAAAGTAACTGAATAAATATTGGCATATTAACGAGATTCATCAGGTTCAAAATACTAATTTAAATGTAACCGTTGTGAAACTGTTTTTTTTTTTTTCTTTCAGTACGTAATGGATGAAAGAAAATAGGGATTATAAACAGAGAAATAAATAAATTTGTGTTTTAAAGGGTTGTAAACAATTTGCAACTATCATAATGGTAAAATATTTATCAGTGATTGATTTTAAAACCAAAACACTTTCTAAATACATTTTAACAAACACCATACATTTCAAGACACCCTATTTAGGAGGGATAGTCCCTATTTTAGGCCCAAATCCCTTATCCCTCTTTTTTATCTTAATGCACCTCTTTTGTAGATATCTCAATATTCTTGGTGAATGTTTCCCATTTTATAAAGTATGTAGGGGGTTAGAAAAGTACCCCTCATTCTCATTAAAGATTTTCACCTGAAGCTGAAAGAAGCAAGGGACTGTGCGTAGGGATTTGGGATAGTGTGCAAGTAACTTTTTTCTTTGAATTTATAAAAGTGCTTCACAGAAATATTACTAATAGTAATGTGTCTTTAAACTAAAAGAAATGTTTTTAGAAATCAGTCTATGTTAAAAAAATAAAATAAAAATGCATTGCTAATAAATTCTGCTTATTAAATCTTTTTTCAGAATAGCCCTGCTATGCTATGTGGTCATGCTGTCACTCACATCCTTAAAATTAAAGTGTGTCTTTGTCCATTTAAAATATTTTGGATGTATGGAACATTTATGTTAGTGGTATTCACTTTTTTTTTTTTTTTTTACAAACCAAGCATGTTTATAAGACAGATAGGTGCCTCATCCCATGATTATCAAATGGGCACAAACCTTCACTTCCTGTTACATAAACACATGGTTTGGGTATTTTTGGGTACACAGGCGAAGATGATTTTGGTGCCCTCCCCCCAAAAAAAGCATCTTCACCTGTATGCATCTTCACCTTTGTGCCTTTTGTTTCGTGCATCTTATCCCTATGTTTCCCCATTATGTGTCTTACACCTCCCTTGTGTATCTCTGACAACCCCCCTTTGGGTGTCTAACTCCCCCCAGCCCCTCTGTGTCTCTTTTTCCTCTTCCCCAGCCCATCTGTGTCTCTTTCACCTCCATCCCCTTTGTATTTCCACCCCAGGCCCTTCTGTGTGTCTCTTTTATCCCCAGCCTCTCTGTGCGTCTTTCTCATCTCCACGCCCAGTTGTATTTTTTTTGTCACCCCTCATGTTTATCTGTGTGTCTTTCTCCACACTCAAGCCCCCCTGTGTGCCACTCTCCCCTCCATATCCCTTAGAGTTCCTCTCCCCTCCATGTCTCTTAGTGGTCCCATCCCTGTTCCTTTGTGTACCTGTCCCCTTCCATCCATAAGTGGTCCTCTCCCCTCCCCTCCCTTCCCCTGCCTTCCCCTTCTGGTCCATTTATGGTCCTCTTCCCTGTCACTTAGTGTTCCTCTTCCGTCCCTCCCCTGTCCCTTAGTGCTCCTCTGCCCCCCTTACCTGTCTCTAAGTGCCCCCATCCCCCTCCTGTCCCTTAATATTCCTCTCCCCTCCCTCACCTGTTCCTTAGTGTTCTTCTCCCCCCTTACCTGTCTCTTAGTTCCCCCTCATCATGTCACAGTGGTACCCCAAACAACATAAGCACTATAGCTTGTTGAAGTGGTTAGTTTACCTAGAGTTTCTTGCGGCTATTTCCTGGTTTATGGTCATAATACCCCCTTCTCAACAACATTAGTAATGCAGAAGTAACAGGGTCAACTTTGATAAGCATTGGTGGCACTGACTAGCAAAGAGTGCTGGAGGCATTGAGCTATACCTGATGCATTTGCCATGTAAGCTATATCTTATTGATATCTTCTCTTTATGCGTACACTGTTCTTTCCTGTTTACCAAAAACATGTTATCAACGCCAATTAATGGATACCTGACATAATTCGGTTCCTAGAGACTTGAAAATGAAATGATAACATGGAAAAAACACTTTCAACCTCTTTTAGGCAGTGATGTTAAAATGTAACCAATATCAGAAAATCTGTTTATTGTGTTGCTCTAGCTTTCCTTTTTTATTTATTTTCTTTTTATATTATGATTAAAACTGAATAATAAGAAAAAAAAAAAGAAATTTAATAAAAAAAGGTAATGTCACACTAATTTCATAATGGGGCAGCAAGATCACTGAACGGTAATGCAATTAATACACTGTGTAAAAATAGAGTAACCTCCTTTCTGAAGCTGCCCTAAATACTTTTCTTTGATTTATTCCTATTCAAAACGCATTCACTTTATACCTTAAGATTAATATGAGGGTTATTATATTATTCAGGGACTGAAAAACTGCCATGGCGAGTGTATATATTTGGTATGGTTTTATAAACCATAGAGATATTGAGAATTATGCTTACATGTAACATAGTTACCATGGAAACTAGCTGTGGGTTTCTCTTTGAATAGGAACTAACATGTCTGTAAAATTTTAGATGTCAGTTTGAAACTGTAAACAGTATATTTTAATAGGCACTATATTTATGTTGAAAATAAATTGAATTTATAGGTAAGCATATATACATCTTTATCAGTGTGTCAATATCAGGCTATGTACCTACACATGCATGCAATTCAAAATAAAGAAACATATATTCCTAAATGCTCAATTAAATGGTAAAATGTAATTCAGTTTAGTTACCAGAGGCAACTGTCAATGTATATAGCCTTCAACTTGGCAGGATGACTAAAGTAATGAGCGTTGTTTCCAAGTTTGCCTTACTAGCTGAGCAAATATGTATCTAGGTGATCAAGAGTACCTCTGGTCAACACCTGATATTCACATCTGAAAACAACTATTGTTTGGTAATCTTAAGTAAGGAGTAAGTATATAGAGGAGCCAGTGGCATACACACACTGCATGGGGCCCCGGTGCGAAACTGATCCATGGGCCCCCCCTACCCTGACCCTCTCCCCCCTGACTGTGCCCCCCCCCAACACATACATACAGACACAAACACATACACACAGACACACACCCCCGACAGACACATACATACATACACACTCACAGATACATACATACATACACACAGAAACACACACAGACACATACAGAGACACAGACACACACATACATACACAAAAATACATAGACACAGACACACACATACATACACAGACACACACATACACACATACAGACACAGACACACACATACACACATACAGAGACACAGACACACACATACATAGTTACATAGTTACATAGTTACATAGCTGAAAAGAGACTTGCGTCCATCAAGTTCAGCCTTCCTCACATATGCTTTTGCCGTTGATCCAAAAGAAGGCAAAAAACCCAGTCTGAAGCGCTTCCAATTTTGCAACAAACTAGGAAAAAATCCCTTCTTGATCCCAAAATAGCAGTCAGATGTCTCCTTGGATCAAGCAGCTATTAGCCCACTAATTAGAAATTGTATCCCTGTATGTTATGTTTTTGCAAGTATTTATCCAATTGCAATTTAAACATCTGTATAGACTCTGACAAAACCACCTCTTCCGGCAATGAATTCCATATCCTTATTGCTCTTACTGTAAAAAAAACTTTTCTTTGCCTTAGATGAAATCTCC
This sequence comes from Pelobates fuscus, assembly GCF_036172605.1. NCBI lineage: Eukaryota > Metazoa > Chordata > Amphibia > Anura > Pelobatidae > Pelobates > Pelobates fuscus. Next base: position 127,379,416 of record NC_086322.1, on the reverse strand, counting down.
TTTCTTCAAGCCTAAATGTGTGACCTCATGTCCTATGTATAGCCCTGTTTATGAATAGATTTCCAGATAATGGTTTGTACTGGCCCCGAATATATTTGTATAATGTTATCATATCCCCTCTAAGGCGCCGTTTTTCAAACTGAAGAGATTTAAATTTTTTAACCTTTCTTCATAACTAAAATGCTCCATTCCTTTTATCAATTTTGTAGCTCGTCTCTGCACTTTTTCTAGTGCCATGATATCCTTCTTTAGAACAGGTGCCCAAAATTGCACAGCATATTCAAGGTGTGGTCTTACCAGCGATTTATAAAGAGGCAAAATTATATTTTCATCTCGAGAATTTATGCCCCTATTTATACATGACAAAACCTTACTGGCCTTAGCAACGGCAGATTGACATTGCATATTGCTACCTAATTTGTTGTCTATAACAATTCCCAAATCCTTCTCGTGTGTGGTTATCCCTAGTTCACTACCATTTAGGGTGTAAATACAGAGACACAGACACACAATCATACACACATACAGAGACACAGACACAAAAATACATACACAAACATACATACAGATACACACATACAGGGACACAGACACAAATACATACATACACAGAAAAACATACATACTATCACTATCTTGATAAAGACCCTGAAGGGTCGAAACGTTGATGTTTGATTTGTGATTTAACTATTAATACACATTTGCAAAATCCAAGCGAGTGCTCCTGTTTCTTACCTTTATATATATATATATATATATATATATATATAGGATACAAAAAAATACCGGCACTCAAGGGTTGACAACACATCAAATCTTAATTTATTTCGAAGTTAGAGATCGACGTTTCAGCTCCTCACAGGAGCTTTCATCAGGACACAAGTTATCACAACACTGAATACACTCTTATATAGGACATACAATTACTGTTAATGGGTACTTACCCCCAAGTGCTCTGCATTTGCGCTTGCCGCCAGAATCGCAGAGACCGCCTTCACAGACAACAATACTTCCGGGTTTGCGGTCATATGACCCCCTAGGACGTGTTCATTGGATCGGACTCTGCCCGTTGCTGGGGCAACCCCCATAGACACTATCAGATGGTTGCTCCCAACAGTACCAGAGCCGGCGAGGAACACATTTCCTCATAACACTAAGCGTTGTCATGGCGATCAAGACGCAATTCCGGCAGATATGCCGAAATGCTCGAATCTAGATGGAACCTCAACAAAACATAATCCTGCATACAATATTATGTAAAGAAATATAAATATAAATGATTATAGCTGTGAACTACTGTAAATAGATGTGGCAGTGAAAAAAAGAGTACTAGTGGTCAATTGAATAGAAATACATATAAGTTCTGAGAAGCAGCCAACATTAAAACGTGTGTAGAAAAATCAAATTAATGTGTAAAGTATATAAAGTGATTGGTGGAGGAAGGCCCATAGGCTGCTAAATAGTGAACAATGTGTATAAAAAAATAATCTTACTCCTTAGTGTTTATATAAAACCTTGAATGTGAAAATAAGATGCATGTATAATGCTAGGTAATTATACACCTGGGATAAGTCCCTTAACAGTATATTTATTACATATAACATGAAAGGAAGGTTAATATGGAATTAAAAGAATAGTCAGCAGTACTGAAATATAAACAAAAAATGAAAAATAAAAATAAACAAGTATAGAAGTGAAGAAGAAATTAAATAAACTTAAATGTAAAAATGAAAATCTAAATAAAAATAAAAATAAAAATAAAAATGAAAATAAAAATAAAAATAAAAAAATGAAAAATATATATAATCACAAAATAATACAATAAAAAATCCGTAATAAAAAATATATATAATAAAAAGAAAAGAGAATAAAAAGAAAAGGAAATAAATAATACAATAATAAACAAAATAATAAACAAAATAATATAATAAACAACAACAAAAAAATAATAATAAGCAGATAATGATGAAAAAGATGAACATATCAATAACCGAATAATGGATGTGGAGGATACTAATCCTATGACGTATAGGTATATGTATTTATATGGGCATTAACCCATGGAAAAGAAGGTCAGGGCTCAAATCCTAATAGGAAAGGAACAAAAGAGCATTTCTCATTGAGGCCTCGGGGTGCAAAATCATTGAGGCCATGCAAAATCTCCTGTCCCAGTCACCACAATACCATGGACCTTCGATAGAATTTGTCTTGGATTTGCTGGATATCACATTGCAAAACAACTATTTTCGTTTCGAAAACAGCTGGTACCTACAGATAGCTGGCACTTCAATGGGGGCTTCAATGGCCCCCATGTATGCCAACGCTTTCATGTATGAGTTTGAGACCACCCACATACTTCAGCCTTTTGCACATCAGATCAGTCATTATTTCAGATTCATCGATGATATTTTAATATTGTGGAAAGGCACCAAAGAAGAAGCGACAGAATTCGTACAAGTGCTTAATGAGCTACCAACACCAGTCAAGTCAACTTCAACTATAGATGAGTACAGTGTTCAATTCCTTGATATCGAAGTGATGATTATCAACCGAAAGTTGGAATACACACTCTTTACAAAGCCCACGGACCGGAACACGCTTTTACATTACGAGAGCTTTCATCCGAAACATCTTAAACAGTTGTTGAGCCACCAGAGCACCAGGTATTTTTTTCACAATTTTGGTTGGAGTGCAGGGGTTATCCAGCTTTATATATATATATATATATATATATATATATATATATATATATATATTTGTGTGAAGGGCTCATGATGGTACAGAGTAATAAACATTGATAAGTGTAGGATGGTATAAAAGTAGCAAGTCGGTTGTGGTGTGCCTGAACCGACGATGAGGTAGGCCTGTAAATAAAGAGGGCCCACCAAGAAGAAATGTAAGAAAAAGGAGTTGATAAAGAGGAGTGGGTGGGAGGGTGATGCAACGCTGACCTCGAAGGTATGGAGCTGTAACGCTCAATTGTTGATAAGATGGAAACAACTGCAGATTTCTGAGGTTGATAATGTTTATTACTTTAAATAAAAAAAGATAATCAAATTGAACTGTCTCTTTAATTCCTGGCAGGTTATAACCAGCAGCGGTGTTTGAAGTTGTTTTAGGATAAGGTAAATTTAACACAACCAGCGAGAAGTTCCAAATTAGGATGCAGATAATTAATAAGTAGGTGTTGGAAACAAGACCATGAGTTGATGTGGAGCAGATAGCGAACCACTTAGATTTAGGATGGATATATATTTAGAGCCAATCTGGTTTACTTAACTTATGAAGGAGTGATAATCCAAATTGATGATAGAGATTCCACAGAGAATCGAGGTTGCAGCAGGCAAGAGAATATCCAAAAACAGTCCGAGGTCGTAGGAGAGGAGAAGGAGGGTAAATGATTAAACAGTCCGGGTCCGATACACAGTAGAAGTAAATATTTCAGTTTGAAGTTCGCGGGAGCTTTCGAGTTGATCCAGCACTGTGGTGTTGACGCGGACTCTCTATGAACCCTGGGAACGACCACGTCATAGGAGGGGGAGTGGCCGCGCTCCGAGAACCCGGAAGTCCACGGTTAGCGAATGCCGGAAGGTCTGACAGAACCCCCCTCATAAGAAGCAGCCACCGGATGCTGTCAACGAGGTCTGGATGGGTAGCGAGCATGGTACGCGTTGATAAGTCGACGAGCATGCACCGCGGAGGACGACACCCATGAGTCTTCGTCAACTCCGTAGCCCTTCCACCGGACAAGATATTGTAAGGAACCACGATGGATTCGTGAGTCGAGAATCCTCTGTACCTCGTATTCCTCTTCACCTTGCACCAGAAGGGGATCAGGAGTAGTAAGAACATCCCTTTGGAAAGGGTCGGAGTGGTGTGGTTTAAGCAATGACACATGGAAGACTGGATGTAGTTTCATGGTAGGTGGAAGTTTCAATCTAACCACGTTTTCGTTGATGAGTGACAATATACGAAAAGGGCCAAGGAAGAGTGAACTTAGTTTCTTTGAGGGACGGTTGGTAACAATGTTTTTTGAAGAGAGCCATACTAGATCACCAACCTTGTAAGTAGGGGAAGGTCGTCTACCAGTATCAAAAAACTTTTTCTGAGCAGCTGATGCATTTTTAAGGTTATCACGTAACCTGAGGAAGAGGGCAGACATGAACGAGTTATGGTTGGAGACGTATGGATTACAAGAAGGAAGTCCTTGATCGGGGAATGAAGAAGGATGGAATCCAAAATTTGAGAAGAATGGAGTCATTTTGCTACTAGTATGTACCGAGTTGTTGTAAGAGAACTCTGCCATTGGTAACCACGTGATCCAATCATCTTGTAAATGAGAGCAATAACACCGCAAGTATTGTTCAAGACATTGGTTAACTCTCTCTGTTTGTCCGTTGGTTTGAGGATGATAGGCTGAAGATAATTTACGTTGAATGTTGAGGGAGGAACACATCTCATTCCAGAATTTGGAGGTGAACTGTGTTCCTCTGTCTGATATGATTTCTTCAGGAAGACCATGGAGTTTCACGATGTTGTTGATGAATACTTTTGCAAGTTCAGATGAAGAGGGTAATTTCTTTAAAGGAATAAAATGGGACATCTTGGTGAAACGGTCTACCACTACCAGAATGGTGGTATGATGTTGCGAAGGAGGGAGTTCTACCAAGAAATCCATTGAGATGGACTGCCAAGGTCTTTCTGGAATAGGTAGGCTCAGTAATTGACCGAATGGCGGATGATGGTCAGATTTTGATCTCAGACAGGTTGGGCAGTTTTTTACATAAGATTCTATGGTTCTGTCCTGGCGAGGCCACCAGTAATATCTTTTAGACAGCTCCAGTGTTTTTCTTGTACCAGGATGACCAGCCAGAGGGGAATCATGAATCAAGGAGAGTATTTTATTCCTAAACAAGGGAGGAATGTATAACCTGTCCTTGAAGTAGTACAAACCGTCCTTTTTTGATAGATTGCCTTGTTTGGGAAGTTCAAGATCTTCTTCTTTGAGATGTTTAATATCATCAGTTAATGACGAAATAATACCTATGATTTTAGGAGGTTGAGTTTCGTTTACAGGAAGATCTTGGTGAATTCTGGACAGGGCATCTGCCTTTTTATTTCTGGATCCAGGTCTGTAGATGATTTGAAAATTGAAACGGGAAAAGAAAAGATTCCAGCGTACTTGTCTGGCAGAGAGTGTTTTGTTGGAATGAAGATATTCAAGGTTCCTATGGTCGGTATAAACAATTACAGGAGTGCGTGTGTCTTCAAGTATGTGACGCCAGTTTTCGAATGCAGCTTTAATACTTAATAACTCTTTTTCTCCTACAGGATAATTTCGTTCAGCAGGAGACAAGGATCGTGAAAAAAAAGCTACTGGATGGAGAGGATCTTGAGGCGTTTGGTGTTGAGAGAGGACAGCCCCGATAGCTGTATCAGAAGCATCCGTTTCCATGACGTAGAGAAAAGCAGGATTAGGTAGTTGAAGAATGGGTGCACTTGTGAATCTCCGTTTTAATTCATCAAAGGCTGCTTGAGCCTCTTCGTTCCAAGCAAAGGACCGTTTACTGCTATTGAGCAGGTTGAGGGGATGAGCAACCTTGGAGTAATTTTTAATGAACTTCCTATAGAAGTTGGCAAATCCCAGAAAACGTTGTAAGTCTTTAGTATTAGTAGGAGTAGACCAGTTGACAATGCAATCTATTTTGGAGGTATCCATACTTATTGAATGAGGGGAGATAACATATCCCAAAAAAGTGATTTCATTGACTTCAAATATACATTTTTCTGGTTTTGCGTATAATTTGTGTGTTCTTAATCTGGATAATACCCATCTCACGTGTTTTCTGTGTTCTTCAAGGTTGTTGGAGTAGATGAGAATATCATCTAAGTAAATGATGACACAAACGTCTAGGAGATCTCGGAAGATATCGTTAATGAAATGCTGAAAGGTTGCAGGGGCGTTACATAGCCCGAAGGGCATGACAAGATATTCGTAAAGACCATATCGGGTTCTGAACGCCGTTTTCCATTCATCATTGGCTTTGATTCTAACAAGGTTATATGCCCCACGAAGGTCAAGTTTAGTGTAGATGGTAGCTGTTCTTAATCTTTCAATCAACTCATTGATCAGGGGAAGAGGGTAACGATTCTTGATAGTTATTTTATTTAAAGACCTGTAATCGATGATTGGCCGAATAGTCTGGTCCTTGTTTCTTACAAAAAACATGCTGGAAGCGGCTGGTGAACAGGAAGGTCTAATGAACCCCTTCCGGAGGTTTTCATCCAGGTATTCCTTGAGGGTTTTTAACTCTGATTCAGAGAGAGGGTAAATGTGTCCAAAAGGGATAGGAGCACCAGGAACAAGGTCAATCGGACAATCATAGGGTCGATGAGGAGGAAGTGTCTCTGCTTCCTTTTTACTGAACACATCAGCGAACTCTGAATAGATGGAAGGTATAGTGGATTCCCTAGTAACATGCAAAATGGGGATGTGCTGTAGACATGTTCTCTGGCAATATGCAGAGTTAAACGTGAGAGAGAAAGGAGCCCAGGTAATAAGTGGGTTGTGAGTCCGTAACCAGTCTATCCCTAATATTATAGGATAAAGAGGAGAATTTATGACATCAAAAACAAGAAATTCAGAATGGAGATAATTAGTAGTAGTCCTTAAAGGGACAGTTTCAAGGCGAATGGGCCCCGAGGAGATTAAGGAGCCATCAATAACTCTGACAGAGACGGAATTACGTTTTTGAACGCAAGGAATTTTATTTTTTGTAACAAAGGATGAGTCCAGGAACACCCCATTAGCACCGGAGTCAATAATGGCCTTAGTCGTAATTCTTTCTTTGTCCCACTGTAATATGAGAGAGACAGAGGAAAAATGAGAGGTTGGTTTAGAAGGAAGTACACTCATTATAGTCGTGGTAGAACCATGCTTACCGCCTCTTGGACGTTTCAATAGGGGACAGTCTGGGACAACATGTTCTTGCGAAGCACAGTACATGCAGAGGTTCAGTTGTCTTCTTCTGGTTCTCTCTTCTGGAGTAAGAGGACTTCTCACAACCCCTATTTCCATAGGTTCAGCGGGAGTTATAGGTTTCTCCGGTGCCTTTGAAGAGGTGAAGGGTTTTTTCCATAGAGAGCTAGTGAGTGATTTCTCAGCTTTTCTTTCCCTAAGTCTTCGGTCGATACTGATTGACAGTTGAATAAGTGTATTTAGTGTAGTAGGTAGTTCAGTTCTGGAGAGCTCATCTTTGACAGCTTCAGATAACCCAATACGGAACTGGTTACGTAGAGTTATGTCATTCCACTGAGTATCAGGTGCCCATCGTTTGAATTCAGCAATGTAATCTTCAACAGGCCGGTTTCTTTGCTGCAGTGTTCTAATGGTTAAATCTGCAGTCGCTTGTTTGTTTGGGTCTTCGTAAAGGAGAGACATGGCTTCAAAGAATTCATCCAGAGAATCCAATATGGGATCATCATTCTCAAGAAAGGAATGAGCCCAGGCCATGGGTTCACCTCTCAGAAATGAAATAACAGAACAGACTTTAGATCTTTCAGTGGGATATGATCGGGGTTTTAATGCAATCAACAACTTGCAAGAATTGATGAACTCTCGGTATTGGGACCTGTCTCCAGAGAATTTTTCGGGGTTGGAGACAGCAGGGTCACTAGCCGAGTGTGTAACTGTGTGAGGAGTATGGGTTTGCAAGTCCCTTACATAAGTAAGGATTCTTTCATTGGTGATCTGTAGATCTTGCATGCCTTGAGTGAGAGTATCCACCCTTTGGTTTAATCTGGTGATTTCAGAAGTGAGATCTGCTGTATCCATTAATTAGGCTGGATCAATCTGTAACGCTCAATTGTTGATAAGATGGAAACAACTGCAGATTTCTGAGGTTGATAATGTTTATTACTTTAAATAAAAAAAGATAATCAAATTGAACTGTCTCTTTAATTCCTGGCAGGTTATAACCAGCAGCGGTGTTTGAAGTTGTTTTAGGATAAGGTAAATTTAACACAACCAGCGAGAAGTTCCAAATTAGGATGCAGATAATTAATAAGTAGGTGTTGGAAACAAGACCATGAGTTGATGTGGAGCAGATAGCGAACCACTTAGATTTAGGATGGATATATATTTAGAGCCAATCTGGTTTACTTAACTTATGAAGGAGTGATAATCCAAATTGATGATAGAGATTCCACAGAGAATCGAGGTTGCAGCAGGCAAGAGAATATCCAAAAACAGTCCGAGGTCGTAGGAGAGGAGAAGGAGGGTAAATGATTAAACAGTCCGGGTCCGATACACAGTAGAAGTAAATATTTCAGTTTGAAGTTCGCGGGAGCTTTCGAGTTGATCCAGCACTGTGGTGTTGACGCGGACTCTCTATGAACCCTGGGAACGACCACGTCATAGGAGGGGGAGTGGCCGCGCTCCGAGAACCCGGAAGTCCACGGTTAGCGAATGCCGGAAGGTCTGACAGGAGCCAGGTAAGGGGTGTCCCTTAAGTAGGGAAGGGGTGTGTCATACGCCCCTCCCACAAACACAGGCCAAAAGGCCTTACTACTTGTGTGAAGGGCTCATGATGGTACAGAGTAATAAACATTGATAAGAGTAGGATGGTATAAAAGTAGCAAGTCGGTTGTGGTGTGCCTGAACCGACGATGAGGTAGGCCTGTAAATAAAGAGGGCAAAAATAGAAATTTCAATATTTAATACAAACCACCAAGATACATACTTTTAACAAGACATGTTCTGAAAAGCATTTCTTACTTCTTGTACAGGGTTAGGAATGTATCGTGTGTAAGTGGATGATTTCCAGCGCCCCAGTGTCTTGATAACATGAACCGGTATGTTTACACTGGAGGCTGTGGAGGCCGCCCCTATGCGGAAGGAGTGGCCTGAATAGTTAGCTGGCTTGAGTCCCAGCTGTGTTAGTAATGACCTGACGTGGGTCATGAAGGTGGTAGTAGTGAGAACTGAACCTTGTAGAACAAAAAGTGGTTGTGATGGCGGTGCCTTGTTATTCTGTGTATAAGAGTCCAGTATTTGGACGGGGCACCATCTGTTGTGAGTCGGATAGTACTTAACCTCTACTGGTGGTGCATGTTGATTGTTTTTGGAATGAGGTAGTGTCAGGATATAATAATCCATATGTTTGGTTAAGTGTGAATGAAGCAGGAGGTGAGTGGATTGTGTTGTATTGATGGCGGTAAATTCTCTAGGTCTCAAAAACCCATAAAAGGCCACATAAATTGCTGTTTTGATGACTAGATTTGTGCTGATGGAAAAGGGTTTTAGATCTAGTAGGTGTGATAATTCTTTAAAGATATGAAAATATATAGGAAGCCTCTGTGCTGTATGCAGGGGTTCAGATCTTTGTATACCCCTAAAGATGTTCCTAATTTGGTACGATGACATAAAACTTGAGTTGTTGGGTTGTAACGTTAGCATGTGATGTTGGACGCCTGTTAGATATAGTTTGATTGTGTTGTAAGAAAGTTTGAGTTTAATGTGGCAAAAAGAGGCAAAACCTAAAAATGATGTCATGATGAATGGTTGTAATATGTTGTGTTCCGAAAGGAATCTTTTAAATAAAATGAAAGCTCTGTCGTAAGTTTTCCGGGTATTTGTAGATAGTGCTAGTTGGGACAACATTCTGCTATGTTGCATGATAGCGTCTAGTCCATTACTAGCTGATGGAACAGTGGAGTGGCCGTGGCTGTGAGCGCGGCTGACGGGAGAAGTTGATGAAAGGCCTGGAATTTAAAACGAGACAAATTATCAGCTGCCTCGTTACATATACCTGGAATATGAACACAATACAAGAAGAAATTATGACATGCTGCCAACCAAGTGAGTTTCCTCAGAAATCTCATGATAGTAAGGGATTTGGAGCGACCTTTGTTAATAATGTGACAGGTTGCTTGGTTGTCTGAGTAACACCTTACTGATGAACCTGTCCATAGATGTCCCCATGACACGGCAGCCGCCACGGTGGGATATATCTCAAAAAGAGCTGAGGTAGAGGAAAAACCCTCCAGGTCCTGAACCTCTGAAGGCCAGCTGCCCCAAAGCCATTAATTCCTGAATATTGCTGCAAAACCTGTGGTAGATGCCGTGTCTGACCAAATAGTAGGGGAGGTTTCAGACAATTGAGGGAGGAACGTGCTTTTACCATTCCAGGTGGTTAAAAAGTTTCTCCACATGAGTAGGTCTACCGTAGCTTGGGTATCTAGGGATAATCTGTGTGCATCATGTAGAAAACGTGGGAACATGCTGAGGAGTCGTGAGATGAAAGCACGGCCTTGAGGTATAATACGCATGGCAAAATTGAGTGACCCCAGTAAAGATTGTAGTTCTTTGCAGTTACAAGTACGTAGTTGTATGTAGAGATTGATGTTTGTCAGGATGTTTTCTACCTTGGTGCGTGGCAGGCTAGCTTGCATGTTGGCTGAGTCTAGCATGATGCCCAGGAATGTGATGATGGTATCTGGGCCTTCGGTCTTGGTAGGGGAGACTGGGACCCCCAAATGGTTGAATAGGCTGACGGTTTCTTTGAGGCTACTGGGAGGGGAAGAATTCTCCTTGACCAGTAGGAAATCGTCCAGATAATGTATGACTGTAGGGCATCTGGATATATTGAGTAGTAACCAGCAAAGGGTTTCGGCGAATTTGTCAAATATGGCTGGACTACTTTTAGAACCAAAAGTTAGGCGTGAGAAAAAGTAGTAGTTCCCTGCCCATTTGATGCCGTGTAGGTGCCACAGTGTAGGGTGGATCGGTAGTAGTTTGAAAGTATTTGTTATGTCGGTCTTGCTGAGCCATGCACCAACTCCTGCCTGTATGATAGCCGTAATAGCGTGATCTATAGTGGAATATTGTAGGGAGAATTCCTCCGATTGTATTAGGGAGTTAAGGCTAGGAGTGGTTGAGGTGTGTGGTGCCGATAAATCGATAATAAGTCTCGGCTTGTTGGAAGATTTCCCTGTGACAATCCCGATAGGGTTTGTCCTCCATGTGGGGAAAGGAGGGGATTGAAAAGATCAAAATAAGAAAACCTCTGTGACTTCTTTAGCTATGAGTGTGTCCACAGCTGTAGGGTTGTGTTGGGCGGATTGTAAATTTGGACATTCCAGGATTCCAGAAGGCATTTGTATAATACCCGTGTGGAATCCTTCTGATAGACCAGATATTATGAAATCTACCAAATGTGTAGATAGATGCTATGACAGAAATGTCGAAAGTAGGGATATGTTTATAGACGTCAAGTATTGTTTAGGATACATTTTATTGGGACACATGATTTTAGCATGTGCCCTGAAACATTTTGAACATATATGCAATAAACGACAACCGCTGTAATTACATGTTCCAACATGAAAATTATTACATATCTGGGATTTGCCCAGAAACTTGATAGGCCTTCCCAGTTTGTCTTTGGATATTTTCTCCATAGGACCAGCGGAGCTAGGTCCTTGCAAGTGGGTATGCTCGTTAGCAGTGGTGGGACAAAAATTTGCAGAATGAGACATGGAGGAGCAGTATGCACAAGCCGGCGTCCTTAGACCTGCAAAGTGTCTGCAGAAAATCACCGTGTCTATCTTGCTCCAGTTGGACCTTGTGAGAAGACGCCTGACACTTTTGCAGAAAAAGATCTATGGTAATCGTAGAATGCCGATCCACCATATTTATTGCCCAGGTCCACCAGCTTGTGCATATACATATCAAATTCCTCACGCCTGTGTGGGTAAACGGCACATATGACGTCCCGGTAAATGCCAAAGGCCAACACAAATTCCGGGATGGTGAGTTTTCTATTTAGGCGTGCATCCCTAGACTTGACCACCATAGAAATATCCTCATACGCATAAGTTTTATGCTCCACCACATCCTGGGAGGCAATTAGTAGTGCAGCTAAGTTGACATCTTTACCTTCCAGGATGTCTTTCTTAAGGTGCTCAGGTATCATATGGGCAGGGTCAACCTCCTGCTCGTCAGAGGTGGTGGCTGGAGAAACTAGTGGCAACTCGACCAGTGGCAGAGGGGTCGCAGTGGCCGACCCAGCCATGGTAAGGGCTGTGGTGACCGATTCCAGTCTCTCCAGCCTGGAGTTGACCTTGCCCATGGATGACATGAGGGATGTTAGCATGCCGTGTATATCTGCTGGGTTAGACTGGCTAGTCCCTTCCCTTGCATCAGTGTTATCAGTTGAGGTGTGCAGTAATTTGTACAGTTCCGCTTTCCTGGCAGTAGCGGGGAAAGGAATTTGTCGCCTCCTGAGTTCGCTGGTTATGCGAGGGATTGTCCATGACCTGAAAGATTCAAGACTAGCCATGTCTTCTTCCTGTGATGGGGTATTTGCTCTAGCCGGAGTGCTCGGAATGGAGAAATCCTCTACCCCTTCCTGAAACATACTAGATGAGAAAATATATTGTTAGTGTGTGGAACCCCAGGGGATGTACTGGCGGGCTAACTATGCCGGTTAAGTCGAAAAATTAATCTTGTTCTTTGGTGACAGGTGAGGCCCTGCTAGTTGCCAAGTGGCTATGAGAGGCTCTATCTATGCGTTGGCGCGAGGGGATATGGAGGCCACCCGAAGTAGTGGCAGGAATTCGTAGGCCTCTCGGTGACAATAAAAGAAAACAGGGGAAGGGAGTGACAGGTGACGCCCTCTCTATAATTAGCGAGGCGGCTAACTCACGTGTGGCTCGAGGGGCGTTTGCCTCCGAAACGTTGAGGCGGGGTGTTGGCCTCGCGGACCGCTAAACTATAGGCAGTATGCCAAGAGGGGAGATACCTATTTGGGCCTATACCCCTGAATTTGCCAGTACTCTATGTCCTATGTAGAGATGGAACGTATGTGAATCATGACGTGAGCAGGCTTACGTACCTGGTAGTACCTGGTAGCTAACAAAGAGACAAATCCACCTCAGCGGTTAGTCCTTCCAATGACTTATCACAAGTTAAGTCCTCAAATTTCAGCTGTTGTTCGAAAAAATTGGAGAATTGTGGCTACTGATGATACGCTCCCTAAGGTGTTTCGCGAAAGGCCTCTTATTTGCCATAAAAGGAATAAGAATTTAAAGGACATTTTGGTACATACAGACCCGTTTAAAAGTTACACCAAAGAAAATGATACCCAAAAACGAGGATCGGTACGTTGCTTGGGGTGTGTAACATGCGGACACATGACACCTTCCAAAATGTTCAGCCATCCACATACAACGAAGAGGTACACCATACAGCATACCATCACTTGTAAAACGACGCATGTGGTTTATAAACTCACATGCCCCTGTGGATTGGCATATGTGGGCAAGACTGAGACCGCCCTGTGTGAGAGGATAAGAGGCCACCGCTCTAGTATTAGATTAGCCTACAGGGACGGCCAGTCAGATAAGCCGGTGGCCAAGCATTTTTTACAATTCAAACACCCACTTGCTTCATTGAAATTTTTGGGTATAGACCATGTACCCGTATCACGCAGGGCCGGTGACCGTGGGAAAGCATTGTTGAACCGAGAAACATTTTGGATTTCGGAGCTGGACACGGTGTCTCCAAAGGGACTAAATGAAACCATATCGTACCTTTCATTCTTATGACCTTTATTGCCAGCTTGAAATGTTTTTATTATGATTAATGTAGTTGTTTTACCCTAACAAGAAATTTATTTGGGTAGAGTTGCACAGTAGAGTGCAAAATATATAACATAATAGGAAGGACTACGGCACACAGATTGGATAAAAAAGAAAAAATTTTTTGAAGAATAAATTTTGTTGTAGCTTGTTAATCTTCCCCTATATAGCCTTAAGAGAGATATATATAACCATACAGTATGGTCCATGATAGATATTCTGAGTTTGTGCTATGTGTAGTAGGTAGAGAGTTATATATGCACCAATTTATTACTGTTAAAAATAATAAGCTATTTTTAAATTGTTTTAATGTTTTTTTAATTTATGATGATATATACATTATGTGATGTTGATTAGCCCCTTAAAAAATACACTTATAGCACTTTATACATATGTTTTGAGCACTTTACACATGCCACATTTTGCATAGCATGCAATGATAGTTTCACTGTATCAACAATATAAGCACTTGCACTTTAAAGTATATTCGCTATCAGCACTTTATATTGACAAACACTTACAATCAGCAACAGTGGTTGCCCTATTCACTTGTATGTTTATCAGCTAATCACATAATCAGGGCACTTTATCCATAGTTATTTTTCAATAGTTGTCCCCTCACGGCTAAGGTGATTCTCTTTATTGATTTTGGCAGTTGTAGTTCCGTTCCCATGGTGACCGCGTTAGCGTCCGGTCGTCATGGAAACGGGCGTGATGACGTCATTACGTCATGTGGGCGGAGCCTGTTTTGCACATGCGCACAGGGCGGCACAGGACGCCGATCAGGAAATGCACTTCACCTGAGGGTAAGCTCGTTTATGTCATGTATTTTTGTATATAAATTGATTTTTTGTATGTATTAAATGTGTTTGGTCCTGAGGAAAGTCCTGTTTGTAGGACTGAAACGTCGACCTCATTTTAACATGTTCTAAATAAAGATTGGATTTTAAAATTACTCCGTGAGTGCTGCTACCTTGTTGGATTTTCTGGATATTCAAGCCCTGGCAAAGCACCCGGTTTTCAAGGCATATCACAGCGTGAGTGCAAGAACTTTCTCCTTTTTTCTTTGTATTTTGGGGGCAATTAGGGCTTTTAGCCCTCTGTCTATGCACCAGCACTTTGTTTATATAACATTATACTCTGTGCAAGCCTAGCACATTTGAGGGCAATAGATATATTGCATATTAGAGACACATCTACTAAACTATTGAAAATGGATGAATTTTTACTTCAAGCTGGAGCAATGGCAGAACAGGCCGAAACATTACAATTTTCCCAGGAGGAGGCTCAAAATATTCTATGGGCACAAACTGGACTAGAATTACCTTATAATGTCACTGCTAAGGATGTGTATTTTAAATTGTCTAAATTGCACAGGAAAAGTATTGACCTAGACCTGCATGGTGTTTTCCTATCCGATTATTATAAAGCACGAAGAATACCGAGAGGTTTTAGGATATTGAATATCCCAACCATAGGAAGAGGCAAAGCTAAGGTGTGTAGAGAATGGACTATGGTATTGAATAAAGCATCAATGGACATGATGTTAATCATCATTAAGGATGTCAAGGAAGATCTAGTGGGGGTTAATCAAAAAATCCTAGAGATTGAAATGGAACATGCCCTGTTACTTGCATCCACGGAAGGGTTAAAATTACAACAGAAGCTGAAGGAAGACCTACTCAGGTATAAAAATGAATTAATTACTTTTAAAAAACAAAAATTTGAGAAAGTCCAGCAGGATTATTTAGACCACAGGGTGTATAGATGGCTGTCTGGGAATAACCCTAATAGACCGAGACGACAACGGAGAAGGATTGTGAAACCTAGAATACCAACAGTTGATAACACATCAGGAGAGTCAGCTTCAGATAACGATAACTCTGAATCCACTACTACACCTACAGCGACGCCTTTTTTAGGGGCACCAGAAACTGGTACAACCACCAGGAACCGAAGAAAAGAACACGCAGGACCAGAAGAGGCCATGGTAACAAAAAGCACACTGAAGGGCAAACCGCCCCACAAGAAATAATTCCAATATTTAATTTATCACACAGACCGCTGATACAAGACGAGATTGACCTATTGAGCCGGGGATTGTCATTCGTGCCAACAGCAAAACCGAACAAATTTAAATGGGATGTCGAATGGTACAAGTTTGGCAGAAATATGCGGTTGAAGGAATATTTCAATCAAACCGACAAAACTATAATAAGCAGCAATACCAAGGCAGTAGAGAAATTCCGTCCAAGGTCTGTGTTTGATCCAAAAACAAATAAACCATCAATCAAAACTTTCCTAGCAATGACAAATAAGGAAACACATGAAATTATGTCCAAACAAGGTAGCACACGGCACAATATAACGATAAATCAACGACGCCTTCTTAAGGACCTTGGAGATGATTCCTCAATAGTGATCCGATCAGCGGATAAAGGGGGTGGGATAGTCCTGATGGATTACCAGTATTACTCTGAAGATCTAAAGCAGCAATTGTATGACAACAAAACCTACAGGAGACTAAATGGAGATCCCACCAAAAGGATCCAGAATATCATACAAGATACACTATCAATGGGTCTAAGAGCAGGCTATATAGATGTGGAGCTGTACCAATACCTATATGAACAACACCCACGTAGCCCGATCATATACAGCATCCCAAAAATCCACAAGGATTCCCAAAGACCCCCAGGACGCCCTATAGTGTCCGCGATCAAGGGAGTAATTGAACCACTGGCCAAATGGCTAGATGCACTCTTTAAAGAACCAGTCGAAGCATTGGAGACTTGTATAAAAGATACGCCGACTCTCTTACAAAAAATCAGTAAAATTACATTCCAAGAAAATAAACCTATTTTAATCACTATGGACGTAAAAAGCCTATATACAGTGATCCCACACATGGAAGGGGTGGAGGCTATGAGGTCGGTTTTAACCCACTCTTCATTATACAAGGGCCCTCCCATAGAATTCGTTTTGGAGGTATTAACATTAGCACTGGAACAAAATTATTTCCGCTTCGAGCAAGAGTGGTTCTTGCAAATATCAGGCACTTCCATGGGGGCGGCTATGGCCCCCATGTACGCCAATGCGTACATGTACGTCTATGAACGAGAAAATATTTTATCAACATATGCCCACTTGATCCAAGGATACTATCGTTTTATTGACGATTTGTTAATAATATGGAACGGCACACTCATTGAGGCACACCAAATGGTTGAGCAGCTGAATTCATTACCAACACCGATTAGACTAACGGCAAATATTAGTCCTATCAAGGTGCAATTCTTGGATGTTGAGTTGACTGTTGGCGAACATAGTATTGAATACAGTCTGTATACCAAAGATACGGACCGAAACACTCTACTCCATGCGCAAAGTGCACATCCGGAGCCATTGAAAAGGTCGTTACCCAAGGCACAATACCTTAGGGTTATGAGGAACAACTCTGATGAGACAATAAAAGAAACACAGATAAGGGAGATGACTGACAAGTTTCTGCAGCGTGGATATTACGAAAAAAATTTAAATAAGGCCCTAGAGGGTGCTAAGGCACCACGAGCTAACAAAGAGACAAATCCACCTCAGCGGTTAGTCCTTCCAATGACTTATCACAAGTTAAGTCCTCAAATTTCAGCTGTTGTTCGAAAAAATTGGAGAATTGTGGCTACTGATGATACGCTCCCTAAGGTGTTTCGCGAAAGGCCTCTTATTTGCCATAAAAGGAATAAGAATTTAAAGGACATTTTGGTACATACAGACCCGTTTAAAAGTTACACCAAAGAAAATGATACCCAAAAACGAGGATCGGTACGTTGCTTGGGGTGTGTAACATGCGGACACATGACACCTTCCAAAATGTTCAGCCATCCACATACAACGAAGAGGTACACCATACAGCATACCATCACTTGTAAAACGACGCATGTGGTTTATAAACTCACATGCCCCTGTGGATTGGCATATGTGGGCAAGACTGAGACCGCCCTGTGTGAGAGGATAAGAGGCCACCGCTCTAGTATTAGATTAGCCTACAGGGACGGCCAGTCAGATAAGCCGGTGGCCAAGCATTTTTTACAATTCAAACACCCACTTGCTTCATTGAAATTTTTGGGTATAGACCATGTACCCGTATCACGCAGGGCCGGTGACCGTGGGAAAGCATTGTTGAACCGAGAAACATTTTGGATTTCGGAGCTGGACACGGTGTCTCCAAAGGGACTAAATGAAACCATATCGTACCTTTCATTCTTATGACCTTTATTGCCAGCTTGAAATGTTTTTATTATGATTAATGTAGTTGTTTTACCCTAACAAGAAATTTATTTGGGTAGAGTTGCACAGTAGAGTGCAAAATATATAACATAATAGGAAGGACTACGGCACACAGATTGGATAAAAAAGAAAACATTTTTTGAAGAATAAATTTTGTTGTAGCTTGTTAATCTTCCCCTATATAGCCTTAAGAGAGATATATATAACCATACAGTATGGTCCATGATAGATATTCTGAGTTTGTGCTATGTGTAGTAGGTAGAGAGTTATATATGCACCAATTTATTACTGTTAAAAATAATAAGCTATTTTTAAATTGTTTTAATGTTTTTTTAATTTATGATGATATATACATTATGTGATGTTGATTAGCCCCTTAAAAAATACACTTATAGCACTTTATACATATGTTTTGAGCACTTTACACATGCCACATTTTGCATAGCATGCAATGATAGTTTCACTGTATCAACAATATAAGCACTTGCACTTTAAAGTATATTCGCTATCAGCACTTTATATTGACAAACACTTACAATCAGCAACAGTGGTTGCCCTATTCACTTGTATGTTTATCAGCTAATCACATAATCAGGGCACTTTATCCATAGTTATTTTTCAATAGTTGTCCCCTCACGGCTAAGGTGATTCTCTTTATTGATTTTGGCAGTTGTAGTTCCGTTCCCATGGTGACCGCGTTAGCGTCCGGTCGTCATGGAAACGGGCGTGATGACGTCATTACGTCATGTGGGCGGAGCCTGTTTTGCACATGCGCACAGGGCGGCACAGGACGCCGATCAGGAAATGCACTTCACCTGAGGGTAAGCTTGTTTATGTCATGTATTTTTGTATATAAATTGATTTTTTGTATGTATTAAATGTGTTTGGTCCTGAGGAAAGTCCTGTTTGTAGGACTGAAACGTCGACCTCATTTTAACATGTTCTAAATAAAGATTGGATTTTAAAATTACTCCGTGAGTGCTGCTACCTTGTTGGATTTTCTGGTAGTATGTATACGTATTTTGAGATGCGTCAGGTATAGAAAAACCTGGGTAAACCTAAATGGGTAGAAATAAGATATGATAGTATGAGAATTGGATCCTGTGATACCAATGTAGACTAGATATGCTGTAGTTGCTTTTCTAACCGTATGTGTTGTAGGGAAAAATTTATGAGCATGGTAGTAACCTGCCTGATTTGTTATGGTGTATAACCGTAACGCAGAGATTTACCCTGGTAGCGGGGTGTTTAGGGTGTGTATGATGTGTCTACATGGTGACCAAAATTATATATATATATGGCAATGCTACTATTTGTAGTATTCCATGGTGCAGGGAGTTATATGTTTTATCCGGTATGGATTATCTAAGCCGTGATGTAAAATTTAAAGATGTGGGTGAGGTAGAAAATATGTGAAATAACCATGTGCAGAAAAATTGACCAAAACGTGTGATTCAACCCGAAAGTTTGTGATGTTGGGACCGTGTTCTTGTATACTCGCTATATCGTTTGAGTACATACAGAAAGGTCAGAAATTGTACGTGCCATGTAATCGTGTGTACATGGTTGTGACAAACGTAATATTCAGAAATACCTTTAGAGGTAACTTATCACATTTATGTCTTATACATGCTATCTAAATTAATGTGAACATAAATTAATATATGAGTCAAAAAGAACCTAAAAACATAATGAGATTTAAATAACATATCATATATGGATTGTACATGAAGTAGGTAAATATACCGAACTATATTTTATGTATACATATACAGGCTGTATTGCTGTATTAAAAGATATGAAAACAAAATTGCGAAGACCTGATTTGTGAGGAGCTGGACGGGCGGAAAACCTGTAAGGAATCCTGGACACAGCTACACCAGACGAAAACCGCGGGTTTTTTGAAAAGCAAGATGGCGCCGCACGTGAACCGGAAGTCGATTCTCATGCAACGCTGACCTCGATGGTATGGAGCCAGGTAAGGGGTGTCCCTTAAGTAGGGAAGGGGTGTGTCATACGCCCCTCCCACAAACACAGGCCAAAAGGCCTTACTACATATATATATATATATATATATATATATATATATATATATACACACACACAAACACACACACATATATATATGTATACATACAAATTTAGAACATAAAGCTGGTCTAGTGGTCTTTGTTCCATCACTGGTTTTCATTTTGTAAAGAAATAAATTTATCTGTGGTGTCACCAGTAAATAGTGACTTTTTCACATTATCCAGCCACTAGAGCCATTTAAACACTGCAATGAAAACACTGCTGTTCTGCAGAATGGTAATGCTTCACTTGCAGAGTTAAAACAGGGGAAACATGGCACCCAAACCAATTCATTGAGATGAAGTGGTCCGGGAGCCTATGGTGTCCCTTTAATAAATAACGATTGGAGTTAGGTAGTAAGTCAAAAACAATTTCTAACTTTGGGGGCATTATCACTCCCTAAAGAAAAGAGATGGGACATGTTTGAATTGTAATCATGTATAAAACCCTCACATACTGGATGAAATTCAGAACAATGTTGTTGATCCATTACTAACACTGGATTGTAATTTACGTCTAACTTGGGAAGCAAACCTTAGTTACATATTTCAATATTTTGGTAAGACCAATAAAAGAGATAAATCTTCTGGTCTGGTCCAGTGAGCACATTAATATTTACTAGTTGTCTGCAAAAATGCCTGTTCAAAGATACAAATACTAGAATTCTGAAATTGTGTAATACCCATACAAATCCATACATATTTATACACCATTAACACTCTGGCAGAATCAGTTTACTTCAGCACTCACAGCTTTTTGATGACATCCATATTGGAAAGGTGAAAAAAAAAACTATAGTTTATATGTTTTTTTTTTTTTTTTAACTGATTACTATTTTATGCAGAGAAACTAAATCCTTCAACGGGATTAAATTCAGTTCCTCTGCATCTCTGGGTTTTTTTTCAGCTGATCAATAAGGGTATCCTTTTAGAACAATCCAAACCATGTTACTAGCTACTGCCATTTATTTGGGAGAGTAAAAAAAATCTAACAAAAATGTGTATGCAGTAAAAAGTATGGTTTGTACTTTGGTTATCTGTCAATAAATGAGACAGCAGATTAGGAGTCAGGATATAGTAGATGGAGAACAAAGGCACGTATGGTCTGGATCTGGGATGCAAATCTTCTATGATTTTTTATTTTATTTTTTGTGTGTGTGTGTGTGCGTGTGTGTAGGGGAATTGTATACAAAGTGACAATATTTATGTATTATTTATATGTACTAAAACTGATTATTGTGAAACATTTTAGAATGCGCTGTAGCATATATCTTTTTTACCAGTGCCACTGGTGGCAACATCAGGAAGTGGAGAATGAGCTTTGGTAAGCCAACTTTTAGTCTTGTTTGCATATAACATACATGTATTGCATATCAGACGTACTCATCATATCCAGTGGTATGTGTACATTGTACAAAAACTAGAAAGTACAGGGCGCCACAGTCACTATGCTGGTAATACAATGAATGGGGGTTAAAAATGAATAAAGTGATTGGGTAAAAACAGCAAGATGTATTGATAAAAGCATATAAACAATCTCAGCACAAAATATGTGCAATGTATAAAAAATATAAAAGCAACAATAGGCTAAGGACCCATAAGTATAGCAGCTCAATATAACACGGTACTGTGCTAAGTCAAAAAAGGGCAAATGCTAGAGTGCAAAGCAAACAAAGTGAGAGAGCATAAAGCCAATCACTAATGTAGGTGAACTACACTCAGCCAAAACACAAATACTGCACAAGCAATATATGTAACCAGTGTACATGCAAATGAGAAACCGCTGATACCAAATTGCAGGGTCCCAGGTTGTGCAGAGCAATTTGGCTTTATGCTCTCTCACTTTGTTTGCTTTGCACTCTAGCATTTGCCCTTTTTGACTTAGCACAGTACCATGTTATATTGAGCTGCTATACTTATGGGTCCTTAGCCTATTCTGGCTTTTATACGCTTTATACATTGCACATATTTTGTGCTGAGATTGTTTATATGCTTTTATCACTAAATCTTGCTGTTTTTACCCAATCACTTTATTCCTTTTTAACCCCCATTCATTGTATTACTAGCATAGTGACTGTGGCACCCTGTACTTTCTAGTTTTTGTATTTTGTAATTAAGGTTGGAGTGACCTTCATACAGAGGCTTGCCTGCACTTGGGTCTCACTACTTTTCACCCATCTCTTTATTCTTGTATGTGTACATTGTAATGCATTCTAGATAAAGCATTTAAAATTTTAAAATATCAGCAGATTGCAATGTGGTTAGAAGTAATGTAACCCCTTGTCATCTAAAGAGAAAATTCATGAAGACATGATTAACAGAGTCTGAAGCTCTAGGTCCATGACCCTTTGAAAGGCCTATATTGCATTTCAAATGTGTATTTTTATTTGTATTTTTTGTTTGCCAAAAAGATACAGTTCCCCCTATACCTGTAATTAATGAGTGACAGTGGAGAGTTCACAAGAGTAAAACAAAGGGTTGTGTTAGGATCTTTGTTGCGCAAGCTGCTGTTTGAAAATACTGCACATGTAGCATCCTGTCCTCTGCTCATTAATGAGTGATATCATGATCACACAGAGAAATAGGATGGTATTTTATTAAGGTTTAGTATGAAGTACATGTATCTCCATTAAGCATCTTGAGAGGCAGAGAAAAAAACAAATAAATAGAGTAGGGTGGGAGGATACAAGGGGACCAGTGTGTGGGTGATCAATGAATAAAAATAAGTAAGATATCGGGAAACATATGAGGGAGGAAAGGTAAAGAGTTCTACCATAGAGCAAAGACAGGTGGATAATAAATGAAAAGGGGAATGGCACAGAAAGGTTGGGGACAAGTGGGTGACGAACCATGTTGGGGAGGAAAGACACGAGGAGAGAAACAATGACAACAATAACAATGAAAGATATCGGAAAAGTACAGAATTTTGTTGAGATGGAAGCAAGAACAAACTGGTGAAGGAAAATACCTTTAAAACACGTAGGAAATGACAACTAAGCCTGTCACATCCATTCTGCCAATGTTCAATCTATTCACAAACCATTTATAGCAAATACCAACCACCCAAGTGTCAAATAATTTCTCCTCACGCTCCTCACACTATCCTCACGCTATCCTCTGGTGAGTCTGCTGGAATAATGTACTCCAATAAAACATCACCTATAAAATGCATGTCTACCAGGACAGCAAAAATTGTCAAAGCCCAGTGCATATACATGTGCAATGTTTACCATATACATTTGAGTATAACATCCAGTTTTATGTACAGATTGTTTTGCAAATATCTGCAATTTCTATTAAATGTATCAATTATTTTCCAATAACATTCTTTTACTAAACACAAGTGGAGATATATTTAATAAATATCCAGTTAATATACAAATATAATTAGGCCAGAGCGTCGGCACCACTGCTAGTAAGGCATGCTACAGTGACCCGTACTCCACTACTATCATGTAAAGGGGAATCTCCAAGAGGTCGTGGAGACAAACACAATCATTAAGACTGAAGGAATAACTGATGCACACATTGTGACAAGTGTTGTTAATAGTCGATGTCTTCAAGGGCATATGCAAGCAAAGAACAAGCTCAGCTATATTTTATTAGTCTTTATTTTTATCCCACAGAAAAAACACAACAGTGGAAATCACACAGCATAGTCCACAACAACAAACGAAACAAAATCCTTGCCTTCTCCCCTTAGCAGAGTGTCTAGCCTTTCCAAAACTCCTCTTCATGAACTTAGAAATTCAGCAAAAGCACATATGTTCTCACAGCACTAGTCCTCCTGAATGGGTGAATAAGACTTCACAACACAGGTGTTGTATAGTTATAGTTGTGATGGGGGCATAAAAAGCCAAAACAAGAGTGTAAGGACAGTAGAAGGTATAGCAAGGTGTAAGAAGAGGAAAAGTCGGTTGAGGTGTGCCGGAACCAACGTAGCAGTAGGCCTGTAAATACAGAGGACCCACCCAGTAAGGAGTAAAGAAAAAGTATAAAAAGGGAGAGGAGGGTGGGGTCATGCAACACTAAGGAACGAACAGGACAGATGGAGGGGAGTAGTGGTCTTAAATAGAGGACCATGCCTCTCCCACAACTGCAGGCCAAGCCTTCGCATTTGTGATAGGGACATAAAAAGCCAAAACAAGAGTGTAAGGAGAGTAGCTGGTATAGCGAGGTGTAAGAAGAGGAAAAGTCGGTTGAGGTGTGCCGGAACCAACGTAGCAGTAGGCCTGTAAATACAGAGGACCCACCCAGTAAGGAGTAAACAAAAAGTATAAAATGGGAGAGGAGGGTGGGGTCATGCAACGCTAAGGAATGAACAGGACAGATGGAGGGGAGTAGTGTTGCATAAAAAGCCAAAACAAGAGTGTAAGGAGAGTAGCTGGTATAGCAAGGTGTAAGAAGGGGAAAAGTCGGTTGAGGTGTGCCGGAACCGACGTAGCAGTAGGCCTGTAAATAAAGAGGGCAAAATAGATTACATTTATTACAATCAACAAAAGGAAGAGCATGAATTACATGGACATATTATGAAAGGCGTGTCTGAGTTCTTGTACTGGTTGTGGTATGTACAGAGAGTATGCAGAGGACTTTTTTTTTTTTTTTTATTATACAATTTTTCAAGGTACAAATACAAGACGTTCTCTTTGTCTTACATACAATAGTTTCAATGGTTACAATGAAAATGGTTACAATGAATATGGTTACAATGAATATAACTTCACATAATGCCTGAGGCCTAGAGTATAGCCTAGTTGTGGGGTCTCCGTGTTCGTTAAACTTGCCCATAGTTTATATTTTCATCCTAAATAAAGGTTTAAATGGTCAGATTCATTTTCATCAGTCAGATCGGTGTCGGTCCTCTATTATACACGAAGTTGACATGTAAGATGGGAGCAAGCTGTAGTCTTGGAATAGTCCGTCGCTGTGCCTAGCCATGTTATGGTGTTTCTTGACTGTGGGTGCGGTCACTATTCATGTCTTTCATTGTTCCCCACAATCTAGGGCACTTTATGTTACTGCAAAATAAGCCGTTGGGTTTTGGTTGTACCGTTTTTTTAGAAACTTAGAGTGAACATATGTTATCCCTATAAACTGGGGAAATAAGGGGGGTGTCGGATGGATAAGGGGGGGGGGTATGAGGGGGTATAAACATGGTTTGTTCCCCGAGAAAGTATTGTGTTATTCCTTACATTGTCTCTTCGGTAGTGATGGGTTTGGTATCCTCTCTCCCTAGAGGGCTATGTTGCCATGTTTTCACACATTATTTCTGGGAATTTCTGTGAGCATCCCACATTTTCCACGCTTCCACCCAAAATTTTTGTGGAGCTCTATATGATCTTGTAGTGCATTCATAGGATTTGATCGTGTCTAGCCGCAGTATGCACATTTCTATTGTTGGTGGATCTTTTTGCAACCAGGCTTTAGCTATTAGTGTGATTACCATAATGGTGATATGAAAAGTAAGATATTTTAGGGATTTAGGTAGGTGCGGTGGGATGTGTTGTAGAAATGTAGAAATTTCTGGTGTTAGCGGTATGTCCGTGCGTCCTATAGTTTGTATTAGTGATTGGGCATCTGCCCATATTTTAACTATGGCCGGGCATGTCCACCACATGTGCAGGACTTCTCCCGTATCATGTCCGCATCTCCAACATGCTCCTGTGTGGTTTGGGTCAATGTGTTTCACCTTAGTAGGTACCATGTGCCATCTGTAGAGCATTTTTTTGACATTTCTATTTGTGATGTGCTGAGCGTTAGATGTTTATTAGCTATGAAACTTTTCTGCCAGGAATCTTCTGGTAACTGTTTCCCTATATCCTTCTCCCATCTTTTTATAAAGCTCATGCTCCCTATCTCTATTGTGGGGGTAGAACTATTATAAATTTTGGAGATTATGCCCGGCGGTATTGTAATCGTCCCGCATATGTGTAGCAGAGTACGCATATTCCCCTTTGTGTCACAAACTGAAGGCATGCTGCCATGTTCTTTTTAGAGAGAAGAGGCTTTCTCTTGGCAATCTTTGCAAACAAACCATACTTGTTCAGTGTTTTTCTAATGCTACTGTCATGGACATTTAACATATTAACTGTAGCAGAACCCCTTTTTGGCTGTCCCATCTCTTGTTTTACTGTTGGCACTGCAGAGGTTTTTCATGCCTGGAGTACACAGATTTGTTTGCTTTGCACTCTAGCATTTGCCCTTTTTTGACTTAGCACAGTACCATGTTATATTGAGCTGCTATACTTATGGGTCCTTAGCCTATTCTGGCTTTTATACGCTTTATACATTGCACATATTTTGTGCTGAGATTGTTTATATGCTTTTATCACTAAATCTTGCTGTTTTTACCCAATCACTTTATTCCTTTTTAACCCCCATTCATTGTATTACCAGCATAGTGACTGTGGCACCCTGTACTTTCTAGTTTTTGTATTTTGTAATTAAGGTTGGAGTGACCTTCATACAGAGGCTTGCCTGCACTTGGGTCTCACTACTTTTCACCCATCTCTTTATTCTTGTATGTGTACATTGTAATGCATTCTAGATAAAGCATTTAAAATTTTAAAATATCAGCAGATTGCAATGTGGTTAGAAATAATGTAACCCCTTGTCATCTAAAGAAAAAATTCATGAAGACATGATTAACAGAGTCTGAAGCTCTAGGTCCATGACCCTTTGAAAGGCCTATATTGCATTTCAAATGTGTATTTTTATTTGTATTTTTTGTTTGCCAAAAAGATACAGTTCACCCTATACCTGTAATTAATGAGTGACAGTGGAGAGTTCACAAGAGTAAAACAAAGGGTTGTGTTAGGATCTTTGTTGCGCAAGCTGCTGTTTGAAAATACTGCACATGTAGCATCCTGTCCTCTGCTCATTAATGAGTGATATCATGATCACACAGAGAAATAGGACGGTATTTTATTAAGGTTTAGTATGAAGTACATGTATCTCCATTAAGCATCTTGAGAGGCAGAGAAAAAAAACAAATAAATAGAGTAGGGTGGGAGGATACAAGGGGACCAGTGTGTGGGTGATCAATGAATAAAAATAAGTAAGATATCGGGAAACATATGAGGGAGGAAAGGTAAAGAGTTTTACCATAGAGCAAAGACACCTGTAAATATAATAATAAATGAAAAGGGGAATGGCACAGAAAGGTTGGGGACAAGTGGGTGACGAACCATGTTGGGGAGGAAAGACACGAGGAGAGAAACAATGACAACAATAACAATGAAAGATATCGGAAAAGTACAGAATTTTGTTGAGATGGAAGCAAGAACAAACTGGTGAAGGAAAATACCTTTAAAACACGTAGGAAATGACAACTAAGCCTGTCACATCCATTCTGCCAATGTTCAATCTATTCACAAACCATTTATAGCAAATACCAACCACCCAAGTGTCAAATAATTTCTCCTCACGCTCCTCACACTATCCTCACGCTATCCTCTGGTGAGTCTGCTGGAATAATGTACTCCAATAAAACATCACCTACAAAATGCATGTCTACCAGGACAGCAAAAATTGTCAAAGCCCAGTGCATATACATGTGCAATGTTTACCATATACATTTGAGTATAACATCCAGTTTTATGTACAGATTGTTTTGCAAATATCTGCAATTTCTATTAAATGTATCAATTATTTTCCAATAACATTCTTTTACTAAACACAAGTGGAGATATATTTAATAAATATCCAGTTAATATACAAATATAATTAGGCCAGAGCGTCGGCACCACTGCTAGTAAGGCATGCTACAGTGACCCGTACTCCACTACTATCATGTAAAGGGGAATCTCCAAGAGGTTGTGGAGACAAACACAATCATTAAGACTGAAGGAATAACTGATGCACACATTGTGACAAGTGTTGTTAATAGTCGATGTCTTCAAGGGCATATGCAAGCAAAGAACAAGCTCAGCTATATTTTATTAGTCTTTATTTTTATCCCACAGAAAAAACACAACAGTGGAAATCACACAGCATAGTCCACAACAACAAACGAAACAAAATCCTTGCCTTCTCCCCTTAGCAGAGTGTCTAGCCTTTCCAAAACTCCTCTTCATGAACTTAGAAATTCAGCAAAAGCACATATGTTCTCACAGCACTAGTCCTCCTGAATGGGTGAATAAGACTTCACAACACAGGTGTTGTATAGTTATAGTTGTGATGGGGGCATAAAAAGCCAAAACAAGAGTGTAAGGACAGTAGAAGGTATAGCAAGGTGTAAGAAGAGGAAAAGTCGGTTGAGGTGTGCCGGAACCAACGTAGCAGTAGGCCTGTAAATACAGAGGACCCACCCAGTAAGGAGTAAAGAAAAAGTATAAAAAGGGAGAGGAGGGTGGGGTCATGCAACACTAAGGAACGAACAGGACAGATGGAGGGGAGTAGTGGTCTTAAATAGAGGACCATGCCTCTCCCACAACTGCAGGCCAAGCCTTCGCATTTGTGATAGGGACATAAAAAGCCAAAACAAGAGTGTAAGGAGAGTAGCTGGTATAGCGAGGTGTAAGAAGAGGAAAAGTCGGTTGAGGTGTGCCGGAACCAACGTAGCAGTAGGCCTGTAAATACAGAGGACCCACCCAGTAAGGAGTAAACAAAAAGTATAAAATGGGAGAGGAGGGTGGGGTCATGCAACGCTAAGGAATGAACAGGACAGATGGAGGGGAGTAGTGGTGCATAAAAAGCCAAAACAAGAGTGTAAGGAGAGTAGCTGGTATAGCAAGGTGTAAGAAGGGGAAAAGTCGGTTGAGGTGTGCCGGAACCGACGTAGCAGTAGGCCTGTAAATAAAGAGGGCAAAATAGATTACATTTATTACAATCAACAAAAGGAAGAGCATGAATTACATGGACATATTATGAAAGGCGTGTCTGAGTTCTTGTACTGGTTGTGGTATGTACAGAGAGTATGCAGAGGACTTTTTTTTTTTTTTTTATTATACAATTTTTCAAGGTACAAATACAAGACGTTCTCTTTGTCTTACATACAATAGTTTCAATGGTTACAATGAAAATGGTTACAATGAATATGGTTACAATGAATATAACTTCACATAATGCCTGAGGCCTAGAGTATAGCCTAGTTGTGGGGTCTCCGTGTTCGTTAAACTTGCCCATAGTTTATATTTTCATCCTAAATAAAGGTTTAAATGGTCAGATTCATTTTCATCAGTCAGATTGGTGTCGGTCCTCTATTATACACGAAGTTGACATGTAAGATGGGAGCAA
This sequence comes from Pelobates fuscus, assembly GCF_036172605.1. Classification (NCBI taxonomy): domain Eukaryota; kingdom Metazoa; phylum Chordata; class Amphibia; order Anura; family Pelobatidae; genus Pelobates; species Pelobates fuscus. Next base: position 127,350,185 of record NC_086322.1, on the reverse strand, counting down.
GCTGTAGTCTTGGAATAGTCCGTCGCTGTGCCTAGCCATGTTATGGTGTTTCTTGACTGTGGGTGCGGTCACTATTCATGTCTTTCATTGTTCCCCACAATCTAGGGCACTTTATGTTACTGCAAAATAAGCCGTTGGGTTTTGGTTGTACCGTTTTTTTAGAAACTTAGAGTGAACATATGTTATCCCTATAAACTGGGGAAATAAGGGGGGTGTCGGATGGATAAGGGGGGGGGTATGAGGGGGTATAAACATGGTTTGTTCCCCGAGAAAGTATTGTGTTATTCCTTACATTGTCTCTTCGGTAGTGATGGGTTTGGTATCCTCTCTCCCTAGAGGGCTATGTTGCCATGTTTTCACACATTATTTCTGGGAATTTCTGTGAGCATCCCACATTTTCCACGCTTCCACCCAAAATTTTTGTGGAGCTCTATATGATCTTGTAGTGCATTCATAGGATTTGATCGTGTCTAGCCGCAGTATGCACATTTCTATTGTTGGTGGATCTTTTTGCAACCAGGCTTTAGCTATTAGTGTGATTACCATAATGGTGATATGAAAAGTAAGATATTTTAGGGATTTAGGTAGGTGCGGTGGGATGTGTTGTAGAAATGTAGAAATTTCTGGTGTTAGCGGTATGTCCGTGCGTCCTATAGTTTGTATTAGTGATTGGGCATCTGCCCATATTTTAACTATGGCCGGGCATGTCCACCACATGTGCAGGACTTCTCCCGTATCATGTCCGCATCTCCAACATGCTCCTGTGTGGTTTGGGTCAATGTGTTTCACCTTAGTAGGTACCATGTGCCATCTGTAGAGCATTTTTTTGACATTTCTATTTGTGATGTGCTGAGCGTTAGATGTTTATTAGCTATGAAACTTTTCTGCCAGGAATCTTCTGGTAACTGTTTCCCTATATCCTTCTCCCATCTTTTTATAAAGCTCATGCTCCCTATCTCTATTGTGGGGGTAGAACTATTATAAATTTTGGAGATTATGCCCGGCGGTATTGTAATCGTCCCGCATATGTGTAGCAGAGTACGCATATTCCCCTTTGTGTCACAAACTGAAGGCATGCTGCCATGTTCTTTTTAGAGAGAAGAGGCTTTCTCTTGGCAATCTTTGCAAACAAACCATACTTGTTCAGTGTTTTTCTAATGCTACTGTCATGGACATTTAACATATTAACTGTAGCAGAACCCCTTTTTGGCTGTCCCATCTCTTGTTTTACTGTTGGCACTGCAGAGGTTTTTCATGCCTGGAGTACACAGATTTACATTGCACCATCTATGGCCATACTTTGTTCGGTATACGAACAAAGTACCGAACAACCGGACCACCCTGATGTACATTATTCATGTAATTTACCTCCCTGATCGCTTATCCTATTCCCTTTGTTCATACGAACACGCTGCTATATTCCCGGCGGCCATCTTAAACCCACGAACAGCGGTGTTTGGTCGTCGAGTGTCTGGAACTCAAAACGGACACTCGACTAGCCGAACACCGCTAAGACCTCCAGGACGGCAGAAACTACCGAAAGAAACCCACGAATGGCCCGTCGTTCGGTAGGATGAATCCCACGAACTAGGGGATTCATCCGTTTTTCTGGCACTGGAGGGTCCCTCTCCCTCCCACCCACCAATCCCCGGTTACTGAAGGGGTGAAAACCCCTTCAGTGACTTACCTGGGACAGCGGCGATGTCCCTCGCCGCTGTCTCCGCCTCCGCGACGCTCCTCCTAGTGATTACGTCGGCCGGTGGGCGAGACTAATCTCGCTCACCGGCCGAGGAGACCTAATGCGCATGCGCGGAAATTCCGCGCATGCGCATTACGTCTCCCCATAGGAAAGCATTGAAAAATCATTTCAATGCTTTCCTATGGGGTTTTGAGCGACGCTGGAGGTCCTCACACAGCGTGAGGACGTCCAGCGACGCTCTAGCACAGGAAACCTGTGCTAGAACCCAGGAAGTGACCTCTAGTGGCTGTCTAATAGACAGCCACTAGAGGTGGAGTTAACCCTGCAATGTAAATATTGCAGTTTATGAAAAACTGCAATAATTACAGTTGCAGGGTTAAGGGTAGTGGGAGTTGGCACCCAGACCACTCCAATGAGCAGAAGTGGTCTGGGTGCCTGGAGTGTCCCTTTAACTCCACCAATATATCCAGAGGATGCAGGAACAAGTAATAAATCCCAGAGAATATCCAGAACAGTCAGCAATAAAATCCAATAGTATCCCATCACCTTTCCCAATCACTGGACGGCACACAGTATCAGGAGTAGAACTGAAGTTTAATGGCAACATTCCTGCTTTTATGAGATTCTCCCATGCAAGGGAGGGATTCACATCAATTACACATTACATCAATCATATAGACGTTACCTCCCACACATCTCCTCCCCTTAGCTTAACAGATAATACAATTATAATGCACATACTTTTCCCTACTTTCTAGATGTACCCCAAATATGTGTGATATACCTTTAAATACCCCCTGGTAGCCCTGATCTGGGTGAGAAACATATCCAAAAATCACCCAGATCAGACCAGGGGTTCGGGAGTTATAGGAAGGTAAAGTTTTGACCGACCGCATGGGTAAAGATGTCGAAAATAGTTCCATGAGATCTGGCCCTGCGGTCGGTCTCTATTCATGCCCCAAAACTCCCGAAAGGCTATACCACACATAATGGAGTCGGTAACCGGATGAATCCCCTAGTTCGTGGGATTCATCCTACCGAACGACGGGCCATTCGTGGGTTTCTTTCGGTAGTTTCTGCCGTCCTGGAGGTCTTAGCGGTGTTCGGCTAGTCGAGTGTCCGTTTTGAGTTCCAGACACTCGACGACCAAACACCGCTGTTCGTGGGTTTAAGATGGCCGCCGGGAATATAGCAGCGTGTTCGTATGAACAAAGGGAATAGGATAAGCGATCAGGGAGGTAAATTACATGAATAATGTACATCAGGGTGGTCCGGTTGTTCGGTACTTTGTTCGTATACCGAACAAAGTATGGCCATAGATGGTGCAATGTAAATCTGTGTACTCCAGGCATGAAAAACCTCTGCAGTGCCAACAGTAAAACAAGAGATGGGACAGCCAAAAAGGGGTTCTGCTACAGTTAATATGTTAAATGTCCATGACAGTAGCATTAGAAAAACACTGAACAAGTATGGTTTGTTTGCAAAGATTGCCAAGAGAAAGCCTCTTCTCTCTAAAAAGAACATGGCAGCATGCCTTCAGTTTGCAAAGTTACATCGGAACATACCACAAGACTTCTAGAGCAATGTCCTTTGGACAGATGTGAACAAAGTGGAGATGTCTGGCCCTAATGCAGTGCCACATTTGGCAAAAACCAAACACAGCATATCAGCACAAACACCTTATACCAACTGTAAAGCATGGTTGTGGAGGGGTGATAATTTGGGCTTGTTTTGCAGCTACAGGACCTGGGAAACTTGCAGTCATTGAGTCAACCATGAACTTCTGTATACCAAAGTATTCTAGAGTCAAATGTAAGGCAGCTAAAGCTTGGCCAACATTGGGTCATGCAACAGGACAATAATCCCAAGCACACCAGTAGATCTACAACAGAATGGCTGAAAAGAATCAAGGTGTTGCAATGGCCTAGTTATAATCCAGACCTCAACTTGTTTGAAATGCAGTGGTGGGCCTTTAAGAGAGCTGTGCATAAACAAATGCCAGCAAACCTCAATGAACTGAAGCAACGTTGTAAAGAAGAGTGGGTCAAAATTCCTCCATAACTATGTGAGACTAAACAATTACTTCAAGTTATTGCTGCTAAAAGTGGTTCTACACAAGCTATTGAATCATTCATTCTGGCACTATTTTTGTATAATAAATTATGATATGGTATAAAATGTCATGTGCTGTTGCTCATCTGAGGTTGTATTTACCTAATTGTAAGACCTGCTAAGGAACAGATGATTGTTATCATGTTCTGATATGTAAAACCATAGAATGCAATGGGATGTGCTTTCTTTTATCCATGACTGTTTAACTCCTTCACTGCCAGTTGCAATAGCCTGGGCTCCAATGATGCAAATCCAAAATAGAATGGCTGCTCACTGGTCTTAAAATGTAAATACTTTTATTTATATATATATCTATATATATATAAAATCTCTCTCTAGCCTATTTTCTAGTATTATTGATTATTAAAAGAAAAAAAATAAGGGAATGAAAACATCAATACCTAAACTCACTCTTTTTTTTATTATTAAGAATAAAATGTGCCTCTGACTGTACCAGAGCAACCAGCTCCTAGTGTTAGTTAAGATCTTTGAAAGTGACAACCAGTCAACATGATTCCATGCCGAGTTCCTAGTTTCCATGGCAACGCACACTATCCTGTAAAGCTGTGTGGGAAGTATGTGAATTAGACAATGAAGTCATTTTTATAAGACTTCAGGGTGCTAATTATTCTGTTGCAGTTACTTCAACATTTTGCAAAGATTAAACATTTTCTGTACAGTTAGTTCTATCCAATGTATCAAAATTATATCTTACAAAAAGTATATTTCCTACTTTGGTCATGTTTTGAAATAGGGATGTATATTGTGTATATTTTTGTATTATTAATAAAAATAGAAATAATCAAGTATATAATGTAAATGTTAAAAACATTATATATATATATATATATATATATATATATATATATATATATATATATATATATATATATATATATATGTCCCTGCAATATCAGATGCAAAGGATAAATATCATATTTACAATTGTGGTTGTTTCTTAAACTGAATTAAGAGCTCTCCAAAACTGAATAATTTTTCTATCTAGGCACGAAAGGAAAAATTAGGTTCTTACGTTAATATGTATTAACCCAAATATTCAGATTTGTGAATGGAAAGCCCTGTATAGTCCATGTACTGTCATGTATGCACATACAGCAGATGGAGTGCAGGATGGTCTAATCAGCATTGTAGCTGTGCATTCCGGTCATGCTCCAACATTGCAAACAATCCCATCCAAAAAAGAATGAGCAGTTTCCTCATAACAATCATTAGGAAAAGTGCACTTCCATTTTGGGTAAAAAACATAAAACCAGCCAATCAAATAAAACATTTTCAAGCCACGTAATTACAAGCAATTTAGTAAAACGCTAGCTGTTGGACCTGCATTTCTATAAAAGGCAGAGTTATTCACTTCACATTTATTTCTCAAGCTTTTTCTTTGACAGGCACATTAGATCTTTCATTATTTATTTATTTGAATTATTTATTATTTAATATATATATTTTTTTTTTACCATCTAACCTGTCATCTAAGGATATTCTTTCCTGTTTCTTGTCTTGCAGTTTGTTAGTTTATTTTTTTATTTTTATTTTTTATTTTTTTAATCTTATTAGGTTTTTTTGTTTGTTTGTTTTTAATTCCCTTTTGAGATGCACTGTATTCCTGATCTGCATTCCTTGAATGTTGCCCTGTTAATGAAGGAGCCATCTGGGATTTCACTGAGACTGGAGGGGGCTGCTGCTGATCCTGGATGTGCCTCTCTGCACAGAGTAGTGGGGGATAGGAGATAGTGATTCTCAGCATCAATACACTGATTGGCTCACCCAGCTCTGCTCGCTGTCCATGGTGCTCAAGCTGAGGCTCACTAGGGTCCACTGGTAGCTGGGAGCACACGGTGCAGTGAGCAGACCTGGATAGTGGGCGCTGTGAGACTAGAGCGGAGAAAGCAAGAAGGGGAGTAAAGCTTTGTGCACCCTCTGCTCGCTCACGGTGCGCGCCCCCGCCTGCATCTGCCAGCCTCTCTCTGTGTGAGTGTCTGAATGAACAATACTGAAACACTGGGACCACATCATCCTACCATTCCTTTTCACTCCAGGAACCAGGGCAACCCACCAGCTTTCACCAGCAAACAGATTTTTTTTTTTTTTTATATCAGCCCCTCTCTTCCATTTTCTTGGGTTTTATTTTTGTTTTCTATTTTTTATTTATTTTTTTGCTGGTGGAGGAAGATTTAATAGAATTCCAGAAAGTATGCAGCTGATCTGATTTAAGAGGTCGACTATCACATTTTTTTTTTTTTTTTTTTAAAGAGGAGGTATTTTCTGGATGCTGTATTTTTCTTGGAAATGCAAAAGATTATGCATATTTCTGTATTATTGGTTGCTGTTCTATGGGGACTGATTATTGGAGTATATTCGAACGGCATACAAATAGGTAAGCAATTTTGTGCCTCTCTACATGCGGCTATCTTGCAAAATCTTATCCTCGTTGTGTACAATATGATGAAGCTTGCAGCATCTTAAAGCCGTATTAACATGATGTGGGATACACTGTGTCCAATGCACCTTCCTCTGTATAGTGCCAGCCGAATAACGGATACATTGAAGCTTCATATGTTGTTGCTATGCAATAACGCCAGGTAAGAATCGATCGATAACACAGGAAGCCTCTTTGCTGGAACCATCACATTATTGAAAGAGAGAATGGCATGCTGAGGTCCATATGATGGGCTTGGTGACATTTTGTTTAATAACTAAACCTGTATTATTAATATTATTAATACGATGTTGATTTATGGCTAGCTACATATTAAAACAATTTCTTGTCTCTTTTTTTTTTGCAGGAGGGTTATTTCCAAGGGGTGCAGATCAGGAATACAGTGCATTTCGGGTAGGGATGGTTCTGTATACCACTTCAGAGTTTAGGCTGACTCCCCATATTGACAATCTCGAAGTGGCCAACAGCTTCGCGGTCACCAATGCTTGTGAGTAATGAATATTCCTTTCTAGCTAATGGCTGGGAAAAAGCTGCAAATGATGTACTCGTGTCATTGATGTGTTTTGCCATAGATGCTTTAAAGTGGGTTTATGCTACATTGCAGAATGTCTCAACATAGGAAGGTTCCAAAGTCTGCCTGGACCTAGCAGTGCAAGTTTGGAATGAACAGCACTGAATACCACCTTGGCAACCAATGGGTCATGCATGATTGGCATGAGAAATTATGATGACCATGGCACCTGTTACTGCTTCACTGCATTCCAATACATGGCACATCATAACAGCAGGTGCTCAGGATTACTGCCAGCTATCCTAGCTACATTGCAGTTGCTGCACTTGTTAAATTCACATTTAAATGTCTGTTTTGCGTACTGATTATAAGTGATACATAACGTCTGCAAAGGGCTATTACGCACTGTCAGTGGTGTAAATTAGTATCCAGCATAGAAAGGGTCCAGTTGTACCGAAGTACATGTAAGAAAGCCCAGAGAGGGATGGTATGCATTTAAATACTGTATTCCCAGATGCAGAAAGAAGGAAGATCAGCCATTTTATACAGTGCAATATCTCCATACTAGTATTCATTGCAATAACAAACCTGTCCCCTTAACAAAATAATAGCACTAAATACGATTTTATTTTTTTCAACTGTGGATATAAAACAACATTTGGATACAGCACATGGTCATCGCTGGCTTGAATAAGCTGATGGGGTTAAGGATAAGTAACCAGGCTCATTGCAGAAAATGCCATCTTGCTATTGAAACCCCCTCTAGTTGCAGCACATAAACTGGGCTATTTATAGAAGCCTATGCAAAGCGACTGATTGATTGCATCTCTGGATAATCTCATTGATTAGCAATTCTAAACAAATTAATTTCCCTAAATTGTATAATATTTTAAATAAACCTTCATGTGACTTCGTTTGACAGGTCACGGCTTCATGTGCCAATAGTCAATAGATTTGATCAGTTCTGACGTTAAAAACGATCGCCTTATTGAGAACAAAATTATTCTGCTGCATCTCCCTTTGCATGCAATGCCCAGCGATAGCTTCAAATAGTTGCATAACCAACAAACATCAATATGTATGTATCTAGAAAATACTACATACAATGTTTCCTTCTGTGGCTCCTCGATGTTTCACTTCAGTTTGTAAACCTAGCAAAGTTACAACTGAAGTAACAACAAAGAGAATTACAAATGCAAATATATTTAATTTGTAATACAAAAGGGCACATGTATCACGGTAAAAAAGGCGCTGTTACGGGGCAAAGTGTTAAATAAAGAGCAGTCACCATGGAGACCAGCAATTGGCCCCAGAATAGCACCGCTTTTACTTCAAATTGTTTCCCTTAGTATATACTTTGTATCAGTAAGCAGAATATTGTAGTCAATGTATCACATCAGTAACACACTGTGTTGTGTGCTCTGCCGAAATCGCAACATGTATTCAGGGAGACAAATCTCTTTAGTGTCTTGATAGTAAATAACCCAGTAATGAACAGAGAATTGGCGTGGGTACTTTATATTACCAGGACCATATCAATTCTATTTATTCACAGGCTTTATTATGTTAATCACTTCACATAGTAGCAGTGTTAGTGTTTAGCTATGGGAATGTGACCTGCAGTGCTAAATGCAAGTTTCCCCAAGAAGGTCATGGTCATGTACAGCTGCAAAGGCTTATTGCCTAAATGATGATTTTTCTCTATATTAGAGAGGCCTCCAGCTCTGCAGGGATCACTGCACCATGACATTATGACAAGGGGATGCTGATTCATGCAAAAACCTCACAACCCCTTCTGCCATAGCCAACCAGCAACTTGCAGGGCCCGGAGAGAGTCCGGTGACAATGCAGAGAGTGGACAAGGGGAGGGGAAGGAGACGGTTCAAATTATTATTTCATCATATCCCCCAATTAATGGAAACCGTCAGCCGGAAGAAATCGCCTCTATTTTCCGCTGTGCACTATTAATTATCACGCTACTGCTGTATTTAACCAACTGAATGCCTGTTGGCAATGGTAGCGAAATATATACAAATCTCAGATAGATCAGACCTCTGTTGGCTGACCTTTAGCATGGCTGCTCTTGTGGACTAATTTTCCCATGATGCTCAGCTAGCGTAGCATCCATAGAAATACAGTCTGGATCAGCTGCAAAAGAGTGGCAGAGGACAGCTATTCAAGAGTGTGAAATATAACGTGTCCACTATGCAAGTATAGCTATTAAAAATAATATATTTGTAATATTGTAAAAAAAATAAAAAATAAAATAAAATGTATGTGCAAGTCTTTAGAATAAACCAGAAAACCCAATGTTGTCATTCTCTCACTATTCAATAAAACGGGTCAAAATAAGAGCCCATGTCTAGCTGCCTGTCAGCCTTTCACAGCGGGTTCCTGAATATTCGCTCAGAATCTTCGATTAGCAGAATCAGAATCTTATACACATTCTAAACACTTCTTGCATCCCCAGGCACTGCACTGCGCAAGCGCAGACAGCCGGAAATGAAGGCACTCAGTGTCTGCACCCGGTGCCATATGTTGCTCTAACACATTTCCGCCGAGCAGAATGCAGCACTTGCTTGACCCCCGCTGTGAATCTCTGCTATGGACTCAAAATAATCTCACTTTATGTTAGTTCATGCAGCACTGTATGAAACGCCATCATGAATTGAATAGACCTGATACATACATTCTGAAAGCATATTTACCTCTCTTTAGCATAATGCAGAATTTAATTGATCCCTGCAGTGACTCATTTATATTTTCCATTTGTACATTGAATAATGTTACAAGCCAAACCTTACCACTGGTTACAGAAGTAGCAATTCTTCACCAGCCATCAATGAGACTATTGCTATTCATTTAGAATAGGTATGCTGCTTATAAATGAGCCTTTTCCTATAATCATTGCATATCAGATAAGATAGAGACCCAAAGGATTTATTTACTAAACAGTACATTGTGGTGAAATGAAAGCAAAACTACAGAAGTTGGACAAAAATGCAAGGCTAAATTAGTGTCTTTTCCTAACTTAGCAATTTAACTAATTTGTTATAACCACAACAATTTCTGCAGTTATAACCATGCCATTTCTCCTCTGATGTAAAAGGAAACATTTTTGCTTCCATCCATGGCTACTCATATATTTGTATATATTAGGATAGACAGTGTTCAAGTTCCTCTGCTGGTATGTCTCTCTTAAAGGACTATACTGAGCAGTATCCATTTTATCACAGTGAAGTTGTTATGGTGCAGTTTAACCCCAAAGTCTGCGTCATGGTGCCCCATTGCTCTGCCCCAGTATTACTGCTCAATAATATCAGGAAGCCTTGGACCCAGACCTGCTGATATACTGAGAACCTATCACTTGCTCTCCATTAAAAAGTGAGTGATAAGGTATGTAGGTGTCAGTCAGTCAGTGGGCCCATAGTGACCACTCTATCATGCTATTAGCTTGCTCAGCAGTTCCAGTCAATATTTCGGCTAAATGTAACTGCTACTGGAGGTCACATTGCATATCCCATAAAATCCGGAAAAAAGAGAGGTTCATGGGATATGATATGACCGCCTTAGACCTGAATTACAGGATGCTGATTGGTGGAGCCTCTTTACAGTTAGGGAGGGTCTTTCTGCTGATGGTCTAGATTTGCAGCACCAGCACAACATTTTAAAAAATATTAATTTTACTTTTTTATATATTTTTTAATTAATTCAATTAAACAGGTGCAATGCTAGTGCTGGATAAATCTGCTAGGTATTTGCAGAATTAAAAACTAAAGCAAGATTTAATCCAAAAGTAGCTGAATTGGAAGCATAGCTGGTCTATTTTGACTTAACATTTAAAATTCACTTTGAGTTTTTCTTGTATTATCACTTTAGTGAATAATCCTATTATATTTTCTGTTAAAAATACCACAATGTTCAACAGATTTGCTTTTTGCAACAATTGCTTTCTTTTCTGAAATATCAGACATGAAATATTTAAGTAAAGTAGCAATAAAGTACAGATTGTAATGCAATAGTTAATTTTCAATGCTCATTTATGGATAAACATTGGCAATGTTACCTTGCCTTGTTATAATGTTATTTGTTGTTGGAATCAGCAACATTTTTTGACATCTTTTACTATTGCCAGGATGATACCTCAGTCAAAAAATGGAGAAATATGGATGTCAGTATTTGTTTAATGACCAGTTGGGGGCAGCCTAATTTTGATATTTTGCTTCTGGTAAATTAGATTCTATTACTGCATAGAACATCTCACATTTATTGCATTATTAGGGTCAGGTTATTAAATGATTAAAATAGCTACGTGTTTTTCTCAGCATAATTTCCTAGTGGAATAATAATGAGAAAAGAAGCAATGTCTAAAGTTTCATCAATGCTAGGTGAACTAATTTCTAGATGGCAGGTTCACTTTTAATTAGCAGACTCTCTCATCATATAGACATAAAGTTCTTTTAATAGCATCCTAAACCCTTCGGCTGTCTCTAGACTGCATTTCCCATAATACTCTGACAGTTAGCAAGTCTGGTTTTCTAGTGAATAGGCCTTACAGTAGAATGTAATGTAGTGTATGTTCTTCTGTAAGGTGAATAAGTCACTGTCAAGACTTCTTGCAATAAGTGCACATTTCCTTTCGTAATGTTTCATGCAACACACATTGTATATACCACTGTTGGTGAAGATTTTTGGTCTTTTGTAGCTATCAAGTAATGGCTCAGAAAGTGCCCAGATCATGTTTATGTTCATTCTCTATTCATTTCGGTTCTGTCTATTCCTTAATTTTGTCATTATTTTTTCATTGATCTCTCTTTTTTAGTTTTCCTTCTGTCCTTTTGTGCTTTACATTTTTCATGGCCCCATCGTTTGTTTACTAAAGTGAATTCAAAATGAATTTCAAATTTAAAGTAAAAAAAAAAAACTGAAATGTAAAAAATATTTAACCCCTTAAGGACCAGACTTCTGGAATAAAAGGGAATCATGACATGTCACACATGTCATGTGTCCTTAAGGGGTTAAGCAAGCAATGCTTTCAGTTCAGCTACCATGACCTTAAATGTAATCATTTAGATCAGGAATAGTTAATTGCATCTTCCTTTTTCCACCAAATGGCTTAACTTTCCCTAAATTAGGAAGGGAGCACAATCCATGGTGCTGTAGAACTGACAGAAGGAGGTCTTGCTCATGCACTGGATGTGCACCTTTCCCATTGCTTACATTTGATCCTGCTTGTGTTGTTTTACTGTATTTTACTGTATATTTAAAAGCACCCAGTGTCTAATGCAGACGAAGTGAAGGGGGGAATTGTGTGATAGAAACAATCCTTCTGCAATACAATATCTACTTTCTATCTACTTGTTTTGTGGTTTGTTTTTGTTTGCTGCAAAACACAAAAATGCGTAATGCCAGCATTGTGAAAGGAGATATTCTGATCATGGCCAATTGCTGGATTTGGAGGTTTAGCCCACCTTTACTATCTTGCCTTACTTGATTGTCTAGATTGTTTGATAGATGATCCAGCACTGTGAGATACAAGGACAGTAAGTTGCAAGATATTTAGACACCAGCACTTCCTTTCCTGTGTCTTTTTCCAATCAAACCAATTAGTTGATTTATAGAAATTAGGAAGGGAAATCGAATGACAATAACACATTAATTGTCTCTATATTGCAGCACTTTTGCCTGATCCAAATGAGGTAAAGGAACACTCCAAACACCTAAACCACTTTAGCTTGCTGAAGTGATTTTTGTATCATGAATGTTTCCTTTTTATTTTAGAAAAAGTATAGATTTCAATATAAATTTACCTTGCTACACCCACCTGGCTGTTAATCAGACAACCGGTCATGTTACTTGCTGGTTGTTTAGCTGAATAAAACTAACCTCAAGAGGAAGGCAATTGCCCAGAGCACCTGCCTTGCAAATACTTCTCATTGACCTGCACTGGGAAGTCTTTGATTGCACAACCACAGAAAATCTGGGCTGGGGAAGAAGGGGAGTGCTTGAAAAGGCTGCAGACAAAAGATCTGCAGCTTTTGTGAGTTGTATCTAGATATATACCCAATGAAAAGATGCATTATTTAATGCAGGCATTTTTTTTTTATTTTAGGTATATCTACTAAAAAGTAGTTAATTTTTAGGGAGTGGAGTGTCTCTTTCATGGATTTCACTTGTAATTGCATGATTTGATTCGACACAGATGGTTTTCTTCCTATATACTGAAGCCAAGCTTTGGGGGTTATTAGACAAATATACTTGCACTTAGTGTACTGAAAGCAACTTTTCCATGTTTAAATTGTGATGATGGCAGTCCAGTGTGACCATGTTGGTGGCAATTTTTTTTACATTTTTTTTAAAGCTGGTAAAATGAGTAAAAATGAAATTTGTGAATTTTGTATTAATGGAAACATTATTTATATATCAATTTGTCTATACTTGACAATTAGGCACTGTTCAATTTGCACTCTCTCTCTAATAAACATAGGGAAGTGTTGCTTTATCAAAAGGTGACGTTCACAAGCATTCCAACATGACTTATATAATCTTGGATAAAATAGATGATGTGAGGAGAATGTTCGGTTCCTAAAGATAAGTTGCTTGTACTATTTCATCCTGTTGGTTAAAGTCATGTCAAGCAAGGCGTATATTCAACTGGCAGTTAAATTATAACAAGCTGACTATTTCCGCAAAGCCCTAATTAACCTCTTGTCCCTGTTAACATTTGTAATAGTTTGTCTCTTATTTACTTATCTGTTCTCTTCTCTTCGTAAAAAGGTAAAACACTGTTGAATATGAGTTCTACATATGGTCAATTGGAATACCCAACTAGAGGGGAAAAAATACATTTTAAAACTTTCAAAATAAAATAATGATGAAAAATAAAAGTAGATTGCTTGCATCTTGCCAAACCGGAAGTGGATCACTGAAAGTGAATCCCCTAACTTGTACTTGCAATGAAGGTTAATATAGCCATTGAAGAAGAATATAAATTATTACTTATTACTCTGCTCTTTGGTTGCTGGATGGGGGCAGTCACCCCCATGACCTCAGAATAACCAAAATGTTCCTGAATGTCTGCCTAATCCTTCATTTAAAATTAACTAATAAAGAGCATTTGGTTGACAAATTGGATTTTTGTGAATAATCCCATGGGAGATATATACATCATACTCACAGGAATTGGCTTTCTTTTTGTTATTCTGTCATTTTAAAAAGGAACATTTTAGTTATGCAGCCCTCTGAGAATATAACATGTATTCGGTATCTGTCAGCCTCCATCATAAAATCTCGAGTTTTTTTTAATGCATGCTCCGTCAGATGCTATTTTAGTTTTTGAGTACTGTGTCCTATTTTATAATCTTTGCATTTACCATTATGGTAAACCAAAATAAATTACAAATAAATGCATGCACATGCCTTGCTTATGTGCCTGTACGTATGCAGTAATATGTACATCAGTGTTTGTTACGCATTTTATATGCAAACAAATTGTTTCACCTCATCCCAAAAGTGTTTTGTTGGATTAAGATCTTTTTATTATTTTGGTGATTGGGAGAAGATAATCACTGTCATGACGTGGCATATATTTCTGTAGAAGGTATTCATTTCATAATGGGATGAAGGGATAGACAGTGCTATTATTATTATTATTATTATTATTATTATTATTGGCATTTATATAGGACCAACTAAATTCACAGTGCTTTACAATATTAGAAAAAAGGGGAAATTTTGCAATTATTAATTAGACAATTACAAAATGTTACAGCAACAAGAGGTTGAGGAACCTGCTCAAATGAGCTACATATGGTAACACCAGTTCTTAATATTAAGGACCAACAGAGTGCAAAGAATGAGTCCATAATGTCATTACATCACTGATAACAACCATTAATGTGTGCCCAGCCACAATCTGAAGAAGTGACACCTAGGCACTTAACATGATAGTGCCTCACTCAGTGCACTCCCTGTTGGATTATGGTAATTTTAAATGAAACATTTTGCACATATATTTTTATACAGTGAGACATTATCCTTCTTCTTGAGAGAAGCTGGCCACTGGATTTTGTCAGTTGACACATTAGGCAATGCTTAAGCCATTGAGTTTACACCTGGTTTTAACACTATTACCTTAAAGTTGTAGCAACAATGGAAATTTTGTCAGATGTTCAGCTAAGAGGAGAGGAATTTTGATTGGTCCTTTGCTACTATAGGTATGCCGCTTCAAGGCCAGTTTGTCATGTTGTTTATTCAGTGATTACATTCAATCACTTGTTAAAAAGAGGATTGAACCAATATGCCTAGTCCAGTCTGATACGCAAAGCATTGTACTCAATGGTTTTAATTTTCTGTTTTTTTGTTTGTTTGTTTGTTTTGTATATATTCCACCAGTGTCTGTGGATTTTAGAATCTGTAGTGCTTGAAAGTGCCAGGATATAAACTGTTTTAAGATGCTGGATCCACCATGTCTTTTACTAGTTATAGGGGACCAAATTGCTTAAATTATTCTCAATTCCACAATGTACTTTTTGGTCAAACAACAACCAAATCTCTTGACAATGTCTGCATATATTATGTATTTTATAATTGTGCACAGCTTGTCAGTTTGGCAGAATTAGCTGTCAAAGGGAAAAATGAAACAGGTTGCATTTTACCAAGCAGAATCTTTAATTTCTGTAATGTCACAAAGCATGTAATTTAGAGATTGGAATCAGTTTAAAAGGAAAATCTTCCAGCAAAGGTCTGCACAGGACAACTGTAGCACTAGAAATGGTCTAAACAGGGAGACAGACAAGTAGATTTGAAACTGACACCGAGGGATCTTGTGAATATCTTATTCTCATAGTTTATTATATAGGGGGAAATTTTACTAGCAGGTCAGCTTTTTGACTTTTATTTTCAAAATTGATTATCTTCAGTTACAATTCTTTTAACATAAAAAGAAAAATAATTATTTGGGGTTATTTGATTATCATGAAATTGTAATGTTATGTTGTAAACGTGATGGAATATGTATTTTTTAATTTTAGAACAGATAGGTTGCATTGTAAATGTTAACATTGATTATTAAAGAGCCATTAGCAATACGGCAGCACTATTCTTTACCAGTCACTCCAATGTTGTTGAGATCGTGAGTCACACTGCAATGTTTTATCTAATGTTCACATCACTCTCCAATCTGTCCCACCAGTGCCTTGAATTTGTATGCCTCATGTGTATAATTACTTGTAAAAGATTTTAGACATTAAACAAATATGTATTTGTATAACAGAAAATATTTGGTATCAGATTCATAAAATTATATTGATGTATTTCAGATGATTGAGTTATCACATATATTTTAAAGGAAAAAGTAATAATTTTCAGGACTTGCTATGCCACAAGGCAATCTAGGCCATGGCCACAGGCCAGCATGGCCGGTGAGGGAGATCAATCATCTTCTGCACCTGCCTGCCCATTCTCCTACTGTGTGGTTGAGTTCAACAGGGGAAAATTCCCCAGGCTGGCCACTAAACTGGGGGTTCCGACATCTGCATATTCTACCAGACCACCAGGAACTGGCTTCCTCCTTCCCTGACCCAAGGTATACTGTGATTTTCACAGTGAGAATTGTGGAAGTGGCCTCTAATGGCTGTCAGTGAGACAGCAACTAGAGGCTGGATTATCCTTCGGTGTAAACATAGCAGTTTATCTGAAACTATGTTTTCAGCTGCAGGGTTAAAACTAGAGGAACCTGGCACCCAAACCACTTCATTGAGCTGCAGTGGTCTGGGTGCCCATAGTGGTCCTTTAAGCTAAAGTAGTTTTAGTGACTATAGTGTAAATTATAATTACACTTTTAATTGTAATTGACCTCTCAGTTACCTTTGATAGTGTTGACCAACCTCTTCTTCTTCAAATCATACACAACCATGGACTCCATGAAATTGTGCATTCCTGGTTTTAATCCTATTTTTCTGAATGTTCACATAGTTTCTCTTTCTTTGGCACCACATCCTCCCCACTGCCTGTTCCTCTTGATGTTCCACAAGGCCCTGTCTTCTTTTAGTCTCCATTGACACTTTCTCTCTCAGTAATCTTAATACCTTATTTAGATTGTAATACCATCTTTATACTGGCAATGCTCAGATTTACCTCCTTGAAACTCTCTCCTGGAATGCATCACAGACTGCCATTTTTATCTCCAACTGGATATGTTCCTGCTGTCTTAACACATAATATTTCTAAAACTGACCTCTTCATTGTTCAACCATCAAATAGTCCCTCTCCATCAACCTTAAGTCAACGGGACCCTTATTAACCAAACTCTGCAAGCTTGCTGCCTTGATGTTACTTTTGACTCAAGCCTTACCTTCCCTCCTCACATCCAATATGTCTCCAAATCCTGTAACTTTCACCTTAAAATATTGCTCACCTTTACTCTTTTCTAACTCAAGATACAAGTAAGGCACTTATTTATGCACTCTTTTTTACACAACTTGACTATTGCAACTCACTACTCATCAGCGTTCCAAATACTCCTGTTTCCTCTCTTTAGTCTGTAATGAATGCTGCAGTCATGCTCATCTTCCTGACTGACCACTATTCCAACCTCATTCCTTTGCTAGTTATTCTGTTGGCTTCTTGAACCCTTCGCGATCCAATTCAAACTGTTAACACTAACCTACAAGGCCCTCACTAATTCCACACACTATATTTCCTCTTTACTCAACAAAGACACCACTTTTCATTCCTTTCTCTGTGCAAATGACTTTCTCCTGATATCTGCTCGTTCCCAAACTGCATACTCTCATCTGCAGGATTTTTCAAGGGCTACATCACTACTTTGGAAGTTGCTACCCTGTGCCATCAGATTCTCTCCTAACCTCTAGTCACTGAAAACACACCTCTTTAGAAAATTCTACCATATTACCATTTTCTGGGTGATATGTTTCTCATTTCATTGTCCTCAACAGTTCCCTCCCCTCCATAGCCCAGCTCACTCTTTCTCCTGTCACTGTTAGGTTTTTCCACATACCAGTTCTATTAGTTTATTTAACACAGGCACCATATCAATCCTCCCCACCCCTTTCCCCCTTCCCCGATATGGTGTTATTTCTCCTCTCGTCTCTGTTATACACATATCATTTTCTTGTTGTAAAAGATCATTATTTTAAAATTGTAAAGTGCTGCATAATCTGTTGATGGTACACAAATACTACTACTAATATTAATGTATTTCATTATTAAAAAAACATGCATATGGGGGTGGGGCCTGACCGCTGAGAGCAGAGGATGCAGACTTGTTTAGCTCCTGCTCTGTGGCCCTAAATAAATTAATTTTGATAGCCAAAACGGGATCTGATCGGTCCAAAAAGGCCACCAGATGACAGGCAAAACACAGGGGCACACATCGATGCCACACAAGCTACAATTCCGCCCTGCTGCACCTGCTCTTCCCATGAAGCCTACACACATGGCCGGCGTGAGGGAGACAGCCACTCCCCCGCTGGCACTTACGGCTAACAAGCGGGGACCGGACCCCCGTTCCCCCCCTATGGACCGGTGGGGGTTATCCCGGTCCGCCCTCGGTAGACCCTGATACAGCCCGGCAAGAAAGCCGTGATGACACAGGGGCCTACTACAAGCGACAACACAGCACCCAAAATGGCAGAGGCGGCGTGCCTCCCCAGCACTTATAGCGAGTTACCAGAGGTCGAGCATCGGCTGAAAAGGGCCCTCCAAGTCTTCTGGGAAAAGCTGGAGGCCCTTCTGTTCCCGACGGACCCAGAGGCCGAGCCGGATACCGGGCCACGCGATCACCCACATAAGGTTAAAGGGACACTATAGTCACCTGAACAACTTTAGCTTAATGAAGCAGTTTTGGTGTATAGACCATGCCCCTGCAGCCTCACTGCTCAATCCTCTGGCATTTAGAAGTTAAATCCCTTTGTTTATGAACCCTAGTCACACCTCCCTGCATGTGACTTGCACAGCCTTCCATAAACACTTCCTGTAAAGAGAGCCCTATTTAGGCTTTCTTTATTGCAAGTTCTGTTTAATTAAGATTTTCTTATCCCCTGCTATGTTAATAGCTTGCTAGACCCTGCAAGAGCCTCCTGTATGTGATTAAAGTTCAATTTAGAGATTGAGATACAATTATTTAAGGTAAATTACATCTGTTTGAAAGTGAAACCAGTTTTTTTTTTCATGCAGGCTCTGTCAATCATAGCCAGGGGAGGTGTGGCTAGGGCTGCAAAAACAGAAACCAAGTGATTTAACTCCTAAATGACAGTGAATTGAGCAGTGATATTGCAGGGGAATGATCTATACACTAAAACTGCTTTATTTAGCTAAAGTAATTTAGGTGACTATAGTGTTCCTTTAAGCGGAAGGAAGCACAGGCTCCCCCGGCATCAAATCACCCAGAGAGCAGGAGACAACAAGACATCCGCAGTCAGGGGGTGAACAGAGATCAACCGTGCGGCAACAAGAGCATTCCCGACAGCCCTGCACACCCATGCGGACGCCCATTGACCCACCCTCGCACTTACCGTCCAACGGAGATCCACCAACAGGAGACCAGACCCACATGGGACTTTGGCATGCACAGGCCTTCAGCCTCCCACCAAGGGGCATCGGGTGAATCATCCTCAGGGACACTCGGTGAGCATGTAATAAAACAAAGAGAAGAGTCTGCGCTCAATAACAGAAAAAGCTGCAACCCTAATTAGGGAATCCCACAAAACCCTAAAAACAGACTGGAGATGAAAAAACGGGGGGAAAGGGCTGCGCTAAAAAGTAAGATACAGTAAAATACAGTGTAAACCAGACCAAATGGTCACAATCCAATAGTAACGGAAAACGTAAGTCTCTTTGAACCAGGTGAAAAAATATATATATCTTTGAAGAGAGTCTTTGCAGATAATAAAAAATATACAATGAAAAAATTGATAAAAATGATAAAAATGAATAAAAAAATAGTCTCACTGATATAGCTTGGTGGGATATCTGTACAGTCCTCAAGAGTTGATCCGTCCGGGTAGTAGGATGATCCGTATATGTGGAGACAAAATAGGAGACACGACAAACTGCCAATAGTGAAGAATTGCGGCTCCAAGGATAAAATGAGAAAATAATATGATAATACACTCACATTTGTAGGAGCTTTGGACCAGCTCTAGGCTTATAGGCGTTGCAGCGGTATGATCCCCGCTACCAGGATATACTGGAGAAAACGTCTGTTGATCCAACCTTGGTACTCCGGAATGTATAGAAAACAACAATAGTGCTCTCAGTAGGTAGGGTATGTAAAGTAACAGTAAATAAAATATACTTACAAATATAGAGCAGGAAATACTGCTCTATTAATAGGGCGCTGGTGGAATAATCCCCACCTGGGATTTCTTTGGATCAGGATCCGAGTTTAGAGAGGTAAAAATAGTAGTGGTTGTAGAATAAAATAATAATAAATAATAATTGAAACAATAATATGTATATAAAAATAAATATAAAAAATATATATATAAATAAAAAAAAAGGGAAAATTAAATTATAAAACTGCCAGGAATAATAAAATAGTTGATCAAATAAAGTAGGAGTTGGTCCTATAAAAAAGGTAACCAAAATCACTTTTATTATTAAAATACACAATTTAAAACCATTAACGCGTTTCACCTAAACAGGCTTTTTCAAAATGGTAATATGAGCATGTAATGCCTGCAGTAACCACATCACATGATGTCTTCCTGGTGATCTCGGGCAAGTTGCTGTTATATTGCTCCCCTCTACTCCCTAGGGCATTTAAGATACACACTCGGACTGGAATACAGCTAAAGCCATGTTCTATGCCTTGCAAATGTTAACTATGATTTCCTTTTTGTTACTTACAGTCAGAGGCGGCTCTAGACTTTATGAGGCCTTAGGCGAAATGCAAACATGAGGCCCCACTAACAAAAAAGTGTCACATATACACATTGATGCACTGTCTACCTGTGTATGTGCCTGAGAGTGTGTCTGACAGAGAGTATCCTTGTGTGTATGAATGTATGTCTCTGTGAGCATGTTTGCGTTTTTGTCTGAGACCCTATGTGTATGGGGTAGCTGCTTGAAGTGTGTTGTGTGTATAGGGGGGGTGATGGTGAGAGGGAGCTGGGGGTGCAATGGTGAGAGGGAGCTGGGGGTGTGATGGTGAGAGGGAGCGGGGGGTGTGATGGTGAGAGGGAGCAGGGGGTGTGATGGTGAGAGGGAGCGGGGGGTGTGATGGTGAGAGGGAGCGGGGGGGTGATGGTCAGAGGGAGCGGGGGGTGATGGTAATGTGAGAGGGAGGGGGTGATGGTAATGTGAGAGGGAGGGGGGTGATGGTAATGTGAGAGTGGGGTAATGTGAGAGTGAGGGGGGGTAATGTGAGAGTGAGGGGAGTGTGATGGTGAGAGGGAGAGGGAGTGATGTGAGAAGGAGGGGGTGATGGTGAGGGTGGTGACGGAGGGTTATGCTGAGGGTGGTGAGGGTGGTGAGGGGGTGATGCTGAGGGTGATGAGAGGGTGATGAGAGGGTGATGCTGAGGGTGATGCTGAGGGTGATGAGAAGGTGATGCTGAAGGTGGTGGGGGGTGATGCTGAGGGTGGTGGGGGTGATGGTGAGGCTGAGGGTGGTGGGGGGTGATGGTGAGGGTGGTGGGGGATGATGGTGAGGCTGAGGGTGGTGGGAGGTGATGGTGAGGGGTGAAGGTGAGGGGTGAGGGGGTGGGGGGTGATGGTGAGGCTGAGGGTGGTGGGGGGTGATGGTGAGGGTGGGGGGGTGAGGCTGAGGGTGGGGGGTGATGGTGAGGCTGAGGGTGGTGGGGGGTGATGGTGAGGGTGGGGGGTGAGGCTGAGGGTGGTGGGGGGTGATGGTAAGGTTGGTGGGGGGTGAGGGTGGTGGGGGTGAGGCTTAGGGTGGTGGGGTGATGGTGAGGCTGAGGGTGGTGGGGGTGATGGTGAGGGTGGTGGGGGGGTGAGGGTGGTGGGGGGTGATGGTGAGGGTGGTGGGGGGGTGATGGTGAGGGTGGTGGGTGGTGATGGTGAGGCTGAGGGTGGTGGGGGGTGATGGTGAGGGGTGAGGCTGAAGGTGGTGGGGGGTGATGGTGAGGGTGCTGGGGGGTGGGGGGTGATGGTGAGGGGTGAGGCTGAGGGTGGTGGGGGTGATGGTGAGGGTGGTGGGGGGTGATGGTGAGGGTGCTGGGGGGTGAGGGTGGTGGGGGTGAGGCTGAGGGTGGTGGAGGGTGATGGTGAGGCTGGGGGGTGATGGTGAGGGTGGTGGGGGGTGATGGTGAGGGTGGTGGGGGGTGAGGCTGAGGGTGGTGGGGGTGATGGTGAGGCTGAGTGTGGTGGGGGGTGATGGGGAGGGAGAGCCTACCTTTCCCTGGTGGTCCAGTGGGCTCCCTGGTGGTCCGGTGGCCACTGCTCCCGGTCTGCAGCTCCGCAGAGCTGCAGACCGTGTAGTCTCGCGAGATTTCAGAGCGTTGCCATGGTAACCCGCGGCAACGCTCTGATTGGCCAATTCTCGCGAGTCACATGGTCTGCAGCTCTGCACACTGCGGAGCTGCAGACCAGTGTCTGCGATGGTGGCCGGGCAGCCAGGAGGGGCCTCGCACCCGGCGGCATACCGGGCAAGCTGCCGGCCCCCTCCTGGTGTCAGGTCCTCGGTCACTGACCGAGGACCTGACACACTCTGCCCACAGGCGGTTTAGGCGGCCGCGAGGCCCCCGCCAGCGCGAGGCCTTAGGCGGCCGCCTTAACCGCCTAATTAGAGAGCCGCCTCTGCTTACAGTTTACATTGAGCTCTAGTAATGTGCGTAGCATAGACTGCAAACACTGATCTAACCAAGCCAGTGCATTACTAAGATTTTTTAGTCATACTTGTTAGGGCACTACTCACCTTAAGATAAGCTATTGTTCCATATAAGCAAAAGCCTGTATAACTGCAATTTATTCACTTGCCTAATGAAACCTAGGTCTTAAGCAAACCTATAATGCAACGTCTTGAAACATTAGCCTGAATAACCAATCATCGCCCCTGCTTCAAGTTTTCTCTTGTAAATAAGCTGATCACTAGTATTGTGCAGGGTAGCTACGTAACTACAATGTGAAAGCGAGTTTAAAAAATTAAAAATGTGCATTTCTTTTATGTGACATGACACTGTACAACTGCATGTATATCTTGGTTGGCTCTGCTGTCGTGGCACTGCGGACCGTATTGTTTTTTTCTCTGCACAAAAAATAAAGAATTAAAAAAAAACAAAAAAAAAAACATGCATATTCATAAAGTTGTCTGCATAATTTTCTATGTAAATATACAAATGTGCATATTTGCATGTAAATTACTATATACGTGTGTAAATAAACATGTTTGAAGCTGCACAATTTTTTGTTAGTAAATAGTAATTAGGCGTGGGCCCTTGAGGCATTCAGGTGGTCAAGTGTGCTGTAAACGAAGTAGCATAGTGTGTGGAGTAGGCTATGTGTTGACTGAGTAATGTCGTGTGTCTAAGTGTACGCCTAATCTGGTAGTTTATGGTGGACCCGGCAGTCCGCTTGTCTGATGTGTGTGGTCTGCCTGCGAGCCTTGTGCGGGTAGCACCTTTGTGAGGATGACTAGTGCCTCGTGGTCCGCCATATGGTTTGGTGTCCCCTGTGACCCTGGGGAGGGGGGGGGGGGGGATTGCGGGCATGGGGACTAGGGAGTGAGTGGACTCCCTGTGTCCTGAGCTTGTCGGTGAGCTATGTGAGTGCGGGGATTAACGATGCAGTAAGGCTGCCCAGCGTGTAGTGTACTCGGACATGCAAGGGTAGTGGTGTCCCAATTTGGTCCTCATAGGGCCTATCATTGTGTGCCTAAGGCGGTGATGGTAACAGTTAAGAAGAGTAGTTGAGCATTGTTAGAGAAGGGGAGGCCAGTAACACATACCAGATACAATAAAAACAATAAGACCCGGGGCCTGCAATTAAAACTCTTGGATGCCCTTGGAGCTTGTCCCAAGGCCAGGTTGTTCATGTTGCTTCAGGTTGCCTTCCTCTGCTGGTATTGCGTGGTTGGGGGAAAACAAGAAAGCCTGATCAGGGTATTAGTCCCGTTGTGCAATGTCCTGTAACGGTGTAGGGCGTCCCGGTGTGGGTGCTCAGCAGGGCCGGTGCAAGGATTTTTTGCTACACAGGCGAAGATGAATTTTGCCCCCCCCCCCCCCACACACACACACGCACGAATAAGATGTATCTTTAGCGGTGTCTCATATCCAGCCTTTTGAAATCCCCATGTAGTGTATTGTACCCCCCTTTAGTGTGTCTTACACCCCCTTGTATGTCTCTTACAACCCCCATGTGTATCTCCTTTCCCCCCCCAGCCCCTTTGTGTGTCTTTCTTTCCCACAGCCCTTTTCTGTGGGTCTCTCCCCTCAGCCTGTTTTTTGTGTGTCCCTCTTCCCCTCAGGCTCCTTTGTGTAACTTTTCCCTCCCAAGCCATATAGACATAGATATATAGCTACACACACATACAGGCACATAGTCACAGAAATATGCAGGCACACAATCAAACAAACACAGCCATACAGGCAAACAGTCATACAATCAACACATACAGGTACACAGACATACAGTCATACAGACACACACACAGAGACATGCAGACACTGGCATATAGATAAATAAAGACACATTTATACAAACACAGACATGCAGAGACATGAAGATGCAGGCATACAGAGACATACAGAACAAGGCATACAGATTCATACAGGCATGCAGATACATACTTACACAGGCATGCAGGGACATATATACACAGACAGTCACACAAAGATATACAGAACAAGGCATACAGAGACATATGGATACGGTCATACAGAGACATACAGACACAGGCATACAGTGACATTCAGAAACACACGGACACAGTCATAGAGACATACAGACACAGACATACACAGACAGACATAGTCATACAGAGACATGCAGACAGGTATACAGAGCAGGGGCAGATCCAGAACCTAATCTTGGGGGGGGTAGTGAGTTTCAGTGGGGTAATAGGGGCTCTAATTGAGGAGTTAGGGGCTGTAGTAGGGGTACAGGGGCTGTAGTTGAGAGTTAGGGGCTGTAATTGGGGGTTTAGGAAATGTAGTGGGGAATTGGGGCTGTAGTAGGGGGTTAGGGACTGAAGTAGGTTGATGGCTGCAAGTGGGAACAGGGGCTGTAGTGTGGGGGATATGGGCAGCAATTGGGGGAGAGGGGCTGTAGTGGGGGTAAGGACTGTAGTAAGGGAATAGGGGCTGTACTGGAGTTATGGGGTGTAAAAGGGAGTGGAAGGGATGTGAAGTAAGGGAGTTAGAGGCTGTAGAAGTGAGTATAGTGGCTGTGGTGGGAGCAAAGGAGCAAAGGGGCAATGTGGTTGGAAACGGGCAGTATGGTGGGAAACAGGGGCAGTAGAGGGGGACACGGGCAGTATGGTGTGGGCACAGGCTGTAACGAGGGACACTGAGGCAATAAAGTGGTGTCACAGGGACAGTATGGTAGGGGGTAAATGGGAAGTAGAGGGGGGGACAGGGGCTGTTGAGGCGGGTAGAGGAAGTAGAGGGGGAGACAGGGGCAGTAGAGGCGTGTGAAAGGGGGGCAGAGGCAGGGGCTGTAGAGGGAAATAGAGGAGGCACACGGGATAAAGAGGGGGGCACAAAAGCAATAGAGGGGGGCATGGGCAGTATAGTGGAGACAGGGGCTGTAGAGGGGGGCATGGGCTGTATAGGGGGCACATGGGCAGTATGGTGGGGCAGAGGCTTTAGAGGGAAAGAGGGGCTGTAGAGGGAAATAGAGGAGCTGTAGAGGGGCAGTATGGTGGGGCAGGAGTTATGGAGGGAAATAGAGGTGCTATAGAGTGGCACAGGGGGCAGTAGAGGACAGGGTCAGTATGGTGGGGGCAGGGGCTATAGAGGTGCTGTAGAGGGGCACATGGGGCAGGGGCTATAGAGGGACGTAGAGGGGACATGGGCAGTATGGTGGGGCAGGGTCTATAGAGGGAAATAGAAGTGCTGGAGAGGGGCACATGGGGCAGTAGAGTGGGGACAGAGGCTATAGAGGGGCTGTTAAGGGGCAGGGGTAGTATGGTGGGGCAGGGGCTATAGAGGGGCTGTTAAGGGGCAGGGGTAGCATGGTGGGGCAGGGGCTATAGAGGGGTCAGGGGCAGTATAGTGGGGCAGGGGCATAGAGGGACATAGAGGGTGGGGGCTATAGAGGGTCTGTAAAGGGGGCAGTATGGTGGGGCAGGGGCTAAAGAGGGGCTGTAAAGGGGGCAGGGGTAGTATGGTGGGGAAGTTTGGAGGGGCAGGGGCTGTAGAGGGGACAGGGGCAGTATGGTGGGGGCAGGGGTAGTATGGTGGGGGCAGGGGCTATAGAGGTGGCAGGGGTAGTATGGTGGGGGCAGGGGCTATAGAGGTGGCAGGGGGAGTATGGTGGGGACAGGGGCAGTATGGTGGGGCAGGGGGACTATAGTGGGGGCAGGGGCTGTAAAAGGGGCACTATGGTGGGGGTGGGGCAGGGGCTATAGAGGGAAATAGAAGTGCTGTAGAGGGGCAAATGGGGCAGGGGCACTATGGTGGGGCAGGGGCTATAGAGGGGCTGTAAAGGGGGCAGGGTAGTATGGTGGGGCAGTTTGGAGGGGGCAGGGGCCATAGAGGTGGCAGGGGTAGTATGGTGGGGGCAGGGGCTATAGAGGTGGCAGGGGAGTATGGTGGGGGCAGGGGCCGTATAGTGGGGGCAGGGGGAGTATAGTGGGGGGCAGGGGGAGTATGGTGGGGCAGGGGGAGTATGGTGGGGGGCAGGGGGAGTATGGTGGGGGCAGGGGGAGTATGGTGGGGGCAGGGGGAGTATGGTGGGGGGCAGGGGGAGTATGGTGGGGGCAGGGGGAGTATGGTGGGGGCAGGGAGAGTATGGTGGGGGCAGGGGCTGTATGGTGGGGCAGGGGCTGTATGGTGGGGCAGGGATAGTATGGTGGGGGCAGGGGGAGTATGGTGGGGGCAGGGGGAGTATGGTGGGGGCAGGGGGAGTATGGTGGGGGCAGGGGGAGTATGGTGGGGGCAGGGGGAGTATGGTGGGGCAGGGGGAGTATGGTGGGGGCAGGGGGAGTATGGTGGGGGCAGGGGGAGTATGGTGGGGGTAGGGGCCGTATGGTGGGGGCAGGGATAGTATAGTGGGGGCAGGGATAGTATAGTGGGGGCAGGGGGAGTATAGTGGGGGCAGGGGGAGTATAGTGGGGGCAGGGGCTGTAGAAAGGGGCTGGAAAAAAAACGTTTTGATTTAATAAAAAAAAAAAAAAATGCTTCTTCCCCACCCCCTTCCCCTCCCAGAAGCTTACCTTGGGCCAGGGAGGGAGAACCTTTCAACTGGTGGTCGGCTGGGAGGCTGGAGCTGCAGTCAGGACCGCTGGGGAGTCTGGGAGCAGTAGAAGTCCCGCCCCCTTCTGACATCATCAGAGGAGGACGGCTGACTTCACTGCCCTGCTCCTGCTGTGTGCTGGCTGCAGGGAGAGAGGTGAGTTTACAAATCCGAGTCTCCAGCCAGAGGCAGGAGATCCGGATTTTTGCGCCCCCCTCCTCTGGCGCCCTAAGGCGGCCGCCTGTGCCGCCTTATGGACGCGCCGGCCCTGGTGCTCAGACCTCATGAGGTGGCAGCCACGTACTCGGGATTCCCTGGCCCCCGTGGGATGAAGGGGATTGTCTTCGCTGGGTCCCATCTCGGTGCTGTTGCAGTTGGTCCTCGTGCAGCGATGGGCGGCAGTTCCTCTACAGGCAGTCCCAGTTGTCTCAGCAAGGCGGGTGCTTCATTAATGTCCGAGATGGGGTACACCTTGTTGTCGTGGTGAATATGCAGTGTGCGCGGTGTGCGCCAGCGGTAGTTGGTCTGCTTATCTCGGAGCAGCTTAGTGACAGGTAGCAGGGACCTACGCCACTGCATAGTTTCCCCTGACAGGTCCGTGAAGAAGGACAAAGTAATTAAATCAAAGCTAAAGGTGGCAGATCCTTTCAGGGCTGTGAGGACCGCCATTTTGTCGGCCGAGCTCCTGTACTTCACCACAAGGTCTCGGGGGGCTGTCTCAGGCGCTCTCCGGGGTTTCGGGATCCTGAAGGCTGTTTCAATGCCGATGTTCCTGGCTTGTTTGGGCGACAGTAGGGCCCCCGTAAGCCGCCTTAAGAGGTGTGGGATTTCCTCCGCAGGTATTTCTTCCGGGATTCCGCGGATCTTTAGATTGTTGCGGCGCCTGGTATCTTCCAGTGCCGCGAAGCGTTGGTCAGTCCTGGCCTGCTTTTGCTTAAGAGCTTGCAGTTCCTGCTTGAGCTCTGAGATTTCTTGTGTCTGCTTCGTGGAAGTTGTTTCGACCGCTTCAATGCAGCCTGCCAGGCCTGTGAGGTCTGCGCTACATCTGCTTGGAGAGTCTTCTGTAAATCTCCCAAGAGAGTTTTCAGCAGCGTCGCCGTCACCGGTTCTGCCGCCACCGGGTTTGGTGCCGGTTGTTAGGGCTTCACTGGTGGTAAGCTAGTGGTGGCTTCCTCTAGGTAGAAATCCCCCAAGGAGTCAGATAAATCAGCGAGGTCGGCGGCCATCTTGTGGCCATATGTACCTTGTGCCTGGTGGAAGAGGTCCCTTATGCTGGCTCTCTGTTTGGGTCGGGTAGGCCTTTTGGTCTTTCTCCCCATTATCGTTCTGGGTTGCTTGGGCATTTTTATCAGCGGTCGGGTGGCCGAAAATTGCCAATTTGTTCCGGGTAGACACGGAGCCCATCTACCATGCGTCCGCTTGGATCGGCTGCCAGACTCCGCCTGCTTTTACACTTTTAATTAGATGTGATAAGATGTGTGTAAAGTATGGACTGTTGTGCTGTAAAGGGAGCCTATCATCCACAAATCTTAAGTTTGATACATTTATAATCAGATTATATATAAATCCTCATCTAACAGTACCCTTTGAAATAGGCAAAATGGCTGAACACAAGTCTGCAAAATTACTCAATTGCCATCCTTCCTGCTAGGAGTTATGGAATTATGCCACCCCTCATGATGTCAGTGCAGCCATGCAATGTTCAATCAAAGGCTTTGATTTTCTTGCAATTCTCATAAAGAATACTTTGATTGGACCATTTAACAGTGTAAAAGCATATGCACACACTCTATGCTGGCATGGGAGAGGTAGTGTGGAGGGAGACAGGGATGGAGTGTGGAGGAAAATATTAAAAGTAAAATGTTCTCATAGGGCAGGCTGGGAAGACAGCAAACAAGAAGGAATGGGGAAGAGAGTGGACATCCAGGCTTCTTGTGTCTGCAACAGGAAGCTCAATAAGTGTGTCACCAGGATGCTGTGGGTGCTGATGACGGATATATTTAATACACAGATTTGTGGTGAAAGACTTCACCAACTGACTCCTACCCCCATGAACACTCCTAAAAACAGAAATGGCCATGGTGGTTGGAGTAACCCTTAAGTGACTTTTAAGTGATACTGAGTAATGTTGACAAGGGGCATTTTATGCCATGTGTCACAGCTTAGCTGTACTATTCTTTTTTTTCTGTTAGGAAAGGTTTAGGCTTCATAAAAGGAGCAAATGCGGCGTGTGTGCAGCAAGCTCCTCACACAGTCTAAGCAATACACTATACAAATTGCGGTGCAATCCCCAAAAATGCACCAAACGAGATTACGTAGGGGGCGGGGCCTAACCAGCATGGCCAACGGACGTGTGTGCGGTGAGCTTCTCACACATTCTAAGCAATACACAATACAAATTGAGGTGCAATCCCCAAAAATGCACCAAACGAGATTAGGTACCACAATTTCCCGATGGGGAACCCGTGCAAGCGACTCCAGAGTCTCGTCCGCCGACACAAGGCCAGAATCAGCTTCTACGGCCTACTCACCTGGCGGCTCCCACAGGGGGAGGAAATGGCAATCCTCCACTCTGGGGCCACTGGCATACCACAACCGACCTGTTCCCTCCCCTCTGGACTGGTGGGGGAGACATCCCGTTTCCACTGGGGAAAAGGCAGTCGAGAGCATCCAGGCAGTCTGTGTTGCCATGACTCGCTCCTGAGCTGCAACCAAAGTCCAACGCAGCGGGGAAACAACCTGAGACACCATGGGAAGCCAAATTCAATGCCGATTTCGACAGGATCTGTGCAGCGTTCTGGCGCCGGATTGCAACCTGTGCAGAGCAGATGCAGCCACCTACGACTCCTGCCCTACAGCTCCAGTCAGAAGCCCATCCAATAAACAGCCTTACTGCTCCAGCTCAGCCAGCCTCACAGGTGGACAACGCTGTTGTCTTTGCCGCTCGCCCTTGTTCTGGGCAGGGTACTCACCTGGAGGCACCCCTCCTTCGCCAACCATACACCCAGGGGGACAACCGGGGACCGGAGGAACCCTGGACATACGATCCTCAGAACAGGATCCATGGTCAAAAGGCGCGAGTATCCTTTAAGGCTTCAGACCAAAGACGCGTGGTACACAGACGACAAAACTCCATGACCAGCTGGCAGCGACTATCTACAAGGTAGGCTAAAAGTCCCTCTGACAGGGAAGGACATTCCAAAGGAGCAGAGTAGATCCTCAATCTAGTAGAGGGCAGATGGGGTCCCCCCATGGCCCGATGGACTGACTTCCCAACGCCATTGCAATGTCCCGCCTTGCGGTGTGGGCTGAGAACACTTGCAGATGCACCCGCTTAGCCCCACACAGATATATGCCCTACTACAACAGCCTGCTAGATTCCAGTGGTCTTTCCAAAAATTATTTACCTAGCATGTAACCTAATGTTTCATACTTACCTGCTCCAATAGTGTCTTGTCTATCGACCCTGCAGCACATTTTCAGTGGATTAGACACGTTTTTTCTAACAGTAACCCTGTTTAGAATATTATTTGTCTGCCTAGCAGGTAACCTAAAACTACTCACCTGTTTCCACCGTGTCGTGTTTACCTTCTCTGTAGTGTATCTCCAGTGAATTAGACACCTTTATATAATGGAATTATACTGTTACTGCATGTTACTAAGCTTGAATCTACTTAAAAAATTGTGCTGTTTAAAAAAATTAAAAATAAAAAAGCAAATGCCTAAAATGTGCCAATCATAACATTTTGTCAGTCAAATAAAAAAAAAACTACTTTTACAAGATACCAAATGTTCATTAACAGGAATAACAACAATTGGATAGTTTTTCTCTGTACAGATATGCTTGCATTGCAATTTACACCTATATTTACTATTTCTATGAAGGTGTCTTCCTAGTGTGCTTCTTGCAATAATAGACACAAAGCTAATTTCCCTATTACACTCATCCTTGCGTGAATCACATTACTCAAACTTCACAAGCTATATAGGTAGAATAGACTCTTAGTTAAATCTACATATTATATCACATGGCATGTTTGATTATGCAAAAGTTCCGCAGGTCTTTGTGGTAAGGAGTCATGACTGTCTTCAACCATCTAATGAAATCGGCAACAACACAATATGCTGGGTCGATTAGATATGTGAACAGGCATTTACCATCACACTCTCAGGGTAATTTATTAATGGGAATTCCAAGTGAATATCACATTTAGACAAAAGTAGCTGATCTGAAAGCATAGTTGACTTGAAGAATTTTTCCAAATCAGCAATTTTTGCGTTAAAGTTGCTCTGTCATTTTCAGAAGGTGAAAGCTTTGCTTGTATTGCGGTGGTCTTGTGTTTCAGGGGAAGGCAGATTTTACTTACTTGAACCTGTTTCATGGACACACCATTGTCTTTTGTGAGGTCTTCTTCAGCTCCTGATACTTCATCAGCCAGAGGCCAACGCTGCGCACATGCCTCTAGTGATGGCTGAGGGCTTGAGAAGACTTGGAAAAGCTTAAGCTTTTTGTTAAGCTTTTCCAAGGGCAGGAAAAATACATAAGACAAAGTAGTTCCTATGTTGTTTTATGCTATCTTTTGGCTGAGTTGGAATTTCAGTGAAAGCCCAACACAGTCTTTATGAGTATTTCATAAAGATTTTATATTTCTGAAATGCTATTTTTTTTAAGGGGGAGAGAGGTGACAGAGGCACATTAAGTTTGAAATTCACTTTGAATTCACAACAGTTCTCACTTTAGTAAATTACCTTGTAAGTGTTCTTCTGATTCTAGCCATTTCTTTACAAACAGTGTCGCTAATGATTATATGTTAGATGGCACAAAGCTAATGATTACTAACCGGCAAGGTTTTCTGTTGCTGTATTGGTTCTTTTTTGTATATATTTCATGTCTTTGCAATGGGACATAACACATTCAGAAGCTTTGCATTAAAAACCTAATCAGTTCCTTTGGGACCTTGTTATCTAGTAAAGAAGTTTAGTAAGTCCCCCTACTCAATAATCTCCATTTAAACATATCTGCAGTGTGAGCAGTATGCGAGTTTGCAAGATATCTTGTGGGAGCATCTTAATAAATGTGGGAATAGACTAAGCATGAGCATGACAAATGCTCTTATTCATTCATTCAACATTTCTAGGACATATTCCTTTGTGATTCAAAGAATAGCTTGTGGTTAGGGCCCCTTGTTGTTTGTGAACATTAGGACTGCAAGTTTTATAGAAATGATCAGAATGTTAAATAAAATCATAACAAAACACAACATTCACTTGGGGTCAAAGTGGCCAGAAAAATGCATAGATGTATTTTTACAAATCTTGCAAACATTCAAACCAACCTATAATTTGAATTGAAAATTCATGCCTATTTTGGTTGACAAATTGGATTATTTGAGGGTTTTTTTCGGTGACGCAGTTTTATTGGTTTCTTCTATGCAGTTTTAATGTACATCTTGTGCGAATGACATGGATAGCTCACAAAAAGCATGGATACACTCTATGCATTTCATTTGTCAGAATAGAATTGTACCCAGCAAGAGTGCCATGCTTAAACATCATGCGCATTTTCACTGCCCTACTCCATGCAGCCCTGCTGTTGAATGTATTTGCCAGAGTGCCCACTGTGTCTATCAAATCCTCTCATCAGTGTGTTGTCACAAAATGAATAGCCAAATGCTCTTTCTTCACTGCACTTTCTCCAGCCCTGCTATTGACTACTTAGTTCATCAGAGAGCATATATGGCCTAGCAAGTCATAAAATTCATGTGTTTATGCTTCCTGCCCGTGCATTCTGCTTGTTCTTGACTGCTTTATTTGCTAGAGAAGCCATTGTGCCTTGCAAGTGTGCTATTAGCTCCCATGCACATTGGTATAGAAAATAAGAAAAACCTTTGGGGGGGTGGATAACCCATCCTTGAAAATATAGATAACTACAGTTTTGCTATTACTAGGAGGTCTATTAATAGAATGGGATAATCAACTCTTTTAATATGTTTGTATTTTCTTATCTTTCTTAAACAGTGAAACATATGATCTTAAAAGCTACTCCAGAATTTCTTGAGGGGAATCATCTCTACCATCCTCCCACCCCTATACATATACCCATGCCCATTTTCCCTAAAAAAAAAAAAACACATCATAAAATGCATAGCAACAATGCTACATTCATGATATTTTGTTGCAAAATTCATGGACAAACCTCTGTGGATTTCTCATGTAAATGTTGTGTACTTTAAATTAAATTTAGTTTCAAGAAATATATCCGAAATCACGTGTACAGCCCATGCCACATCTGAGTGAATTTGAAAAGCAGTGAAGTTGCAAATCCCATGCTTTTTACAACAGGTCAAAAATTTGGTTGAAGTATGATGCAGACATTGTATGAAAGACTAGAAATTTAGCAGAGGCTTGCCAGAAGTCATCAGAAATCACAGAGAAGAGTTCCAGACTAACTTATGTCAGTTCTGTGCAAAGTTGGATACATAGACATCATTGCTTGAGATTGGTCAGCTGATGCTCTCAGCCAATGAATGATGAGCATTTAAAAACATCCACCTTCTGAAGAGCTGCAGAAGACACATGTCATAAACCTGCCTAAATCAGAGACCCAGCAGGTCCAAGAAAGAAGGCAAACCACTTGCCCGTCACAATGGAAAGGTGCCAGGGTACAACATCATACACACTAAAGCAGATTGCAGTGTTTAGGATGGTTGGAGTAATCCTTTAAGTATTTCAACCGTATCTAGAGAATGGCTAACTAATTATTTTAGTTAACAGGTCAGGTCAAATGGCTTTCCAAGCATCATGTTTTTTTTCCCCTAAAGCCAGTTTAAATTTATATGGGTAAGTTGTTGATTATTCTTACTTGCTGACAGAGGTGAAATATTTGAAACCTATATATGTATTGAATACTTGGTGCTTACAGTTAACCAGAAATTTAAACATTCTGGTGTATTGTCAAGCAGCTGACACGGCAAAAGCACAAATACCAGAGCAGCCACAGGTCTCCTAAATAAATATACTGTCACATTTTCTGTGAGGCCAATAGATCAACTGTCACAGTTTATGGTTTATACAGTATTACCAACATTGCTGTTATATCGGTATTTTGCAGATTGAGTTATTTATAAAATACCAAATAAGCCCTACATTAAAACAGAGGATCTTGAGTACCGCATATTTTGCTTAACCTATTTAATGACTAGTTATTTTGGTTTAAAAACATGTAACAAAAAACATTGACAGCATAGCTTCACATTACCATAGGTTAAAACAAAATTTAATGTATAGATTAATGTACAGGGTTACCTAAAAATAACTTACATTAAAAATATATATCATTTACATTTTCATTTATTTTTCAATTGGGGATAAACGTTTATAGAGATTATACAGAATTCTTTATCTTGCAATGTATCAAACAATGTGTAAAATAATTACATAAAAGCAGAAATACCATTTATTTTGCATACAACAGATGTAATAAAAAAGATAATTAAAAAAAATACTTCACTTATATAGATTTGTCATCCAGAAGGTATATTGTTTTCGTAATCCCTGTAATGTACGTAGTAGGCTCATAGAATTCCCTTGAACCCTCTCCGTGCATTAAATTTAACCTACAAAAGTTGCTATGGAAATTAGATTGTCTGTTATTTGCAATCCAGATGCAAAGTGACAGAATTGAATATCAAAAGTAGAGCAAATAAAACATAAATAGGTCTTATAGGGTAATTTGTTTTGTTTATTTTTTTGCTGTTATAATATGCAATGAAGGCCTATATTAGTCTCACACTGCACCGGTTTTTACTTTTATAGCCCTTGGAAAATTAAATTTTATTGAAGATAGTGAGCTATCTTTAGTCTATTCCCATTTGGGTATTTTCTGATCACTAAAATTGATTTAACTGAATTCTGAAAATCCACAGGCAACCAATCAGAATAAAGATTTTATTTCAAATGGGTCGGTTAGGTTTTTCTGCCACCTATTTCTCCCTGGAGCTCTTATTACAGGCTTGCTATACAGTACTAACTGCGCACAGCAGGAACATCTCATAAAAAGTGCAAACTTATCTCACTTGATCTCAGTTTGTCATTTCCTATAAAAGCCACTTATATTAAGGAATAACTGACCCTTTACGACCTTTCACTATATTCATAAGACTCCAGCTGGATTATAGCTATAAAATGATAAATAAATGAACAGGAAAAGACATACAGTGAAAATAAAAAATGAAGAAACAAAATGAAATCGAAGATTCTAAAATGATAAATGTAGTGCAGATAATCTTTACAGAGACAAGCCACTTTGTTCTAACTTGATCACTTTAATAGTCTTATTTGTCTGCTATATATTTAACCAGAAACACATTGTGGGGATACATTATTTATCGCACACTGCTGCCTCACCTTTGAGACTGGCAGAATTGAAAATTAAAAGGTATTGATTTGGAGCATGCATTTGCTTGAAACTCTGTTACTTCTTATCATATTAAATGCTGAACTAATTTCATACTGAATGGAATTAGGTTATCGTAATTGTGTCTTTTGTAAATATGTGAATTATAAAAAGTGATTCAGGTAAATTAAATCATTAATGTGGTAATGTGAACTGTTGGAAATTCAAAGTGAATTTTAACATTTTGGCCAAAACAGCTGTATTGATAACTTAACTGACTTGGGATATTTTCCAAATCTGCTATTGTGGCCAGAAAATTCAATTTCACTTTAAGCTTGCCTTAAATTTCCATCACTTTAAACTTTATTGAATAACTCTGTTAATCTATCTCCGGGAAACATCCAGCAAATGTATATACCTGTATTAAGTGGGTTTTCTTATCTGAAGTGTGTGTCAATTGCTGCTGCAATATTTGTAGTTTGTGTTTGTCGTTTACTATGTTCTGCTGAAGGTACAGAAACGTAAGCTAAATTTGAAAAATATGTTTATATTTTTTTTTTTTGAACAACTTCTTTTGTACAATGTGAAAATGAATAATTTTGCTGTTTAAAATTCTATGCGCGGCCACGCATGGCAAGTGCATCTGGAGAAATTCAAGGTTCACTTACTACGAACCACTAGTAATGAGCAAACTTTTCTACAGAAAACAAACCATGTGAAAATGTCTACTTTTGACTCCCTACAAGAAGTACCTAAAATATGGCCTTGATCGATCCACTGATACAATCAAAGAAACGCTCCAAAAATACATAACCAGCAGAATTAAAAATTTCAAATAAAATATTCCATGTTTGACGGGTACCTATAATGCCTAAAACTATTTATGCTCTTGAAAGAACATCATATTTCAACTATACATTGTTTTAGCAAATTTGCTTGCAAATTTATAAGTTGGGAGAAAAATAGGTATTTCTCTCACCTATCAGTCAACTCTTTGGCATAGACTCTACGCCAAGGGAAACTTACCTGCAATCCCATGCCAATGCAAAGTTCTCACTGAAGCCAAATCCTCCTCTTGTGACATCACTTCACCACAATGCAGGAAAGGGACATCCTAAACATGGTGCTGAGGAGGGTATTTGGGGAGGGACCATGGGGGCACCCAATATGCACATTAACATGCGCCAGCCCAGAACTCTCGTTTGGGGTTTTGAAGCTGCCAATGGTGCAATTAAACCTCTGGCAGCTCTGGCCCATATCTGTGAATATACGGACTGAAACTTTTTAGTGAATACATCACATGGAAATGCTGGAAATAAAAGTGAATCAAAATTCATTTCAATTTTTTTGCCAAAAATGGCTACAGTAAAACCATAGTTGACTTGAAGAATCCTTCCAATTCGGCCTAAAAGTTAGACTTCACTTTATTATTACAATTATTACAATTATTTTTGAAACCTAGACAATTCACATCTAAGTGAATAACCTTATTAGTCATGCATTTTGCCCAGTTGTCTTGTTCTATTTATCGATATTTATTCTTTTTATCATATATCTTTATAAGATTCATATAATATTCATCGGACATTTCTGAATGAAGTAACATCCTACGAATATTGAGGGACAATATTTCTAATCCTAAAGATGTTCTGATCCTCAAAATCTGAATTCATCTGTGTTAGAGTAATTACTAATTTGATTTTAGATTATTTTAAATAGCTAACTATGGGGTAAATTACAATCTAGCATTGGCATTTGATTAATAATGTAACCTGGCTCATAATTTAAAAATAAAAACAGAAAGGGAATTGGGGGCACACCCTAAACATGCATTTCTCAGGAATGGTGTTGCTGTAGAGACCAAAATGTATACATAATACAGATTAAGGAATAGCGCCCACATAAAAATACAGTTTTCCATTGTATAAGGCTACTTAAATCAGCTAGCTCAGCAAACAAATATGGGGATTCAGTTCCACCATATGTCCATATTGTGTTAAGCCCACCACTACTTCACAGTACCATAATATCAGTGATCAACTGAGGGGAGGTGTTTATTATGCTAGTGTGCAAGCACTGAATATTTTGGCGTATTGATCAATTGTCAGAAAAGTTTTTTTTTTTTTTGTGGTACATCAAATCCTTATTGCTAAGTGTCTGGTGGTAACCTTAATGTCTCTGTAGCCTTTCTTCACAAACACTGATCCTTACTCTTGACAGTTTAACATACAGTAGATAGTCTTTTTTCACTGAACAGATAATGGTAAAAGTGTGGTTGAAATGTAGTGGTGAGATTGTGATTGCATCAACATTGTTAATGGCTCACTAACCGCATTTAACTGGTTGATAATTATCAAATGATAGATTGTAATTTATCCCTGTATCAGATATTATTGTAGTAATTGTCCATGTTTCAAAGAAATCTGGAAGGGCAAAATATTCCTTAGAGAAACATTTGGTGTGTAAGGCATAATGGAGCAAAGATAAAGATATATAGGCTAAATATAATTGACTATATCATGGGCTTAATTAAATTTTACATTGCTTTGCAGATGTTGTTAAAAAAGTAGTTAAATAGCCATTTGTCGCTATAGAAAGTCTCATTCATGGGTAATAATTTATATATATAAGTCACATTTCACAGGGTTCTATAAACCTTAATATTTAAGTTTCTAAATATTTGTGTAGAACTCCACCTTGATAATGAATAAAATAAAAACGCAAACACTTCTATAAGTGATTATTTTTCCTATGTAGTTAGTACTATTTTTTTTAACCGTTCTTATAGCACTTTTATTCCGAGTGCTTTACAACTTATGCAAAGGGACATTGAAAATTATACAAACAGGAGATCAATAATTAGACACACAATTAAACAAAAGAAGAAGAGAACCCTACCTGTGAGATTAAAATCTAGAGGGGATTGAGACAAATGTACATTAAGACATAAGGATGCTGGGAATAATACAGTTGTGAATTAACAGATATGTATCCGTGATTGTGCCACTATAAGGAGTGTCAGTGTTCAGGCCCTTCAATATAGGGCTCCCTTCAGATATGATAGATGTTACTGACAGATGGCTGACCCCGGTCATTCATAGCTTATGGCTTTTTGGGGACAGAGATCCCATGGAAAGTTTATTTAAAAAACCGTTTTAGT
This sequence comes from Pelobates fuscus, assembly GCF_036172605.1. Lineage (NCBI taxonomy): Eukaryota > Metazoa > Chordata > Amphibia > Anura > Pelobatidae > Pelobates > Pelobates fuscus. Next base: position 127,311,472 of record NC_086322.1, on the reverse strand, counting down.
TAATTATTCTAGCTGATAACCTTTAATTATCCTTTAAAATATTTCAGTGTCCCAAAGGGCACTACACAAATATTGTAGGAAAAACAAGACAATGAAAAAAATAAAAATAAAGTGTATATGTATTGAGTGAACATTACAGAAAAAATAAATAACAGATAAGCAATCCTACCAACAGAAATGCTGTGAAGGATGGCAGCAAAATGTGTGCATGGTGGAATGAATGGGTGTATCGATGAACAACAATTTCCAGCTATCCCTTACTGATTACATACACTTTCTCATCTCCCAAAAAAAGGCTATAGTGGCTTTTGACTTGTTTCCTGCTATATGTATTGTATAGCTGTAGTCAGCAGATATGCTACAATTAGCAATGTCTGTTGTTAGCTCAAAAAAAGAATGGAAAGGATGAGTAAGATTGTGCCTTGTTTACCTTTGATTGACAGGCAACATATGACTTCATCCTAACTTTAACCTTAACCATTACATTGCTGAGTTAACTGTTTTAATGTCACGAGTCTGCAATATATGCCATCATACAAGTTAAATAATAACAATCCATTCTCCACAAGAACTACTGTTTTACAATACTTATACAATACACAGTGAGTGTGCTGAAAATATAAATTAGATGCAATGTTTACTATGCATTGAATGGGAAAACAACAGAAGATGAGTATAAAATATAGAATCGATACAAGGCAACGGAAGATGTCACAAAAACAATTTTAAGCGCCATACAGTCCCAGGAGATCCATAAATTGTGTGTTGTGTTTGCAGTAGTAGTAGTAATCTTGGTGCAAGATTAAATTGAATCAGGGTGATAACTACAAAAACGCTTCTGTTGACCGAGTAGAGGGGAAGTTACCAACCATTGTACAAACATGCAGAGCTTTCTGGGAATGCATAACTAAAATACTGCTTTTATTATTAGTGAAGATATAGAAAATAGATGGTAAGAAGGGAATGTATAGAATATGCTGCAGTCTTGCCGCTGGCACACTGCTGTGTAATGATTCTTGGCCAAATGGAACCATGCAAGTAAGCTTCCTGGGATTAAACAGCTAGCACCTGCAGACAGGATCAGTTTGCATACAATATTGCTCGGCTGTGCAATTTTATTTGAGTAATATCATTCTTTTTGCTAAATGGATTCTGCTGATTTAAGGAATGCAGCAATTAAATGTTCTATTTCTTCATAGCTTTCATCTGCCAAATGTCTGAGGGAGTGCCTTGTGGAACTTCAAGTGGCACAGCAGCTAAGACCCAATTTGCTGTTTCTGAGAACGCTAATATACTGCCCTAAGTCACTAAGCTATTTCAGTTTTTTAGGATGCACTAAAATGTTAGTATGCTTTTATAAATTAGGTTATAATGACCTCACTATTTATGATGAATCCGTAATGTGCTTGTGGAGCAGGTTAGAAGCAAGAATAAACTTTAGAAAATTCTTTAAAAAATATATAAAATATGATATTTAAGCTAAAAGCGTAAGTATCAGTAATATTAGTTAGTAATTATGATAAGTAATTTTAGCATTGTTTAAAGAAAATACACATACAAAATAATTTTAATTACAGCTTGCATATTTTTTGCAAACTTCAGACCACTACTTGTTATTTTGTGAAACCTACAGAATTCTTTCTTTTTTTAAAGATTGTATAAGCAATTCTATCTGTTCACTTTGCTGAGAAATACAATTTTTGTGTAAAAGACCAATGTAATTTGTATCTATTTTTTGAAAATACCATTTGTTCCATTTTTATCTGCATCTCATATATCTCAAGTAGACACAAATTGTTCAATTGTATTATCCCCCACTATGAAAACCAGGAGTATTAATTCTCCATATATTGTATCATGCCTATAAATTTATTTTAATTAGCTTAAACAATATGCATCCTGTGGGCATTTTAGTGTTGTTAAATACAAATGCCTTATTAAATGATCTATCATTTTTTATTGGTATTCGATTTCTCATGTATACAGAGCATAGATTTATATCATGAAATTAATGTTTTATATTAATATGATAAATGACATGAATTAGATCTGTAAATAAAAGTGTCAACTGTTAAACCATTTATGTTGAGTCTATATAAAACAAACCAAAAAAAAACAAACAAATGGGAATTTCCACAAAACACTACACTAGCAGTAGGAAAATAACTGTATTGGATGACTTGGAGACCTGCTTCTGTACATCCCGGCCTTTTTCAGGTGCTTCCTTAGTACTGACATGAACATTGTCTTTTGATTGTGTTAGCCTCTTACACTGCTTACTTGTGATTGCTGGTGCTTAAAGTAGTTCAGACTGATGGCATAGTGACTACTACAGGTGTTGTTAGTGATGATCGCATAAGAACTGTTGAGGTCATCTGTAATTGAGGTGGCATATTAACTACTGCAGATTTCAGTGTTGATGGCACAGTGATTGTTGCAAAATCTAGATGGAAATCAGTTGAGGGACCTGCCTTCAAGCAAGTTTCCTGGAATTACGTCCTAACTTACGTCTCGCTCACACAGGATGTTGGAGATCTCTTGTGAGTTGGCATATGTGTGTACTTCAACAGTGAAATCTGTAACCCAGTGTGATACGAATTATGGCTGCAATGGCTTTGCTTCAGGGCATAATCTCAGCCATCCTTCGTGAGGATCCTGCTACTATGTTACTATGGATACTATTCTAACACCATATCTGCTTTTATAAAAAATTTTTTTTTAATAATTTTAAATAATATGTTCAAATGATTTATTTTTTAAATAAATGGACAGTAAAATGTAATCTGTATATAGAGCATCTACCATATTTTACTATCACAAAGCAATTAAATATTTATTTTTAAGTAAAAAAAGTACAATAAAATAAGCAGTGATAGAACACAGGAGAACGGAGCAACCACCGCAGGTTGGAGGAAATATTATGACTCCATACACTCATAATGAATGCATGCTGCTGCTCGAATGGATAAAGTGATAATGATTTAATCTCCTGACCTCATCTGCTCTGTTATCTGTTGGCAGAATTTTTTTGTTAAGAAATCTTGTACGCCTTTTGTTCTTTGCGGTTATGTATTAGTCTACACTAGAACTTATATAGATTCCCTTGGATTTGTCATGTCATATAAAGAGGTAGAACTATTTACAATAGGGAATTCCTATAAGGACAGGCCATATTAAATACTAAAACAAGCAGACAAGTTCCAAATTTATGCTTATGCATCCCTGGAAAAAATACAGTTGACTATCGCTTTAATAGTAAATCTTAATTTTCAAGAATTATTTAGAATACATCTTGCAATCACTTTCTTGAAAGACAATCTATTTTTGCAACACTGCAAGGTCAACTGCTTGAGCATTTCGGTGGTCAGCAATATATGTAGATTTAAAACCCGGAACATCCTTCATTAGTAACATAAAACAACCACTTATTTATAACACAAATCCTCTACTCAAAAACAGCAACAATTCTCACTTTGGTGTGCACAACTATTATCCCATGACAACTAACTCGGTCATTTTAGGCAATAATCTACAAAAGAAAAAAAAGAAGAAATATCTATTGGTTAACTAGTTATAGGCAAAACATGAAGAACATCAACAAAATGAATTAAAACTCATGTCAACACGATGGGGTAAAGCACTGTCATATATAGCAAACAATCTATCTTACAGTTTAGTAGTTTGTCCAATAATCAAAGTGTTCATAAACTAGCAACTATAAAAACCCTTGCATGAAAAATGTTAAGCTTATATAAAATTATGTATGCAATACTTTCTCAATGAAGGATATTAGGAAGCCCACAAAGCACAATAAACTGTTCTTATGTAAAGCCAGGCGTTCCCTTGTGAACCATGATAATTAATGTATCCACGGCTAAAGTCTCATTACTGTATCCAATTAAAAAAAACACTGTAGCACCTTAATGAGACAGAGACTATCCTGCACAGCATAACGCTATCATTTATTGAAAATATTCATAAAAATGTAGATTCTTAAACATTTTAAATATATTGCTTAATGAAGTCTTATGATTACATCATATACAAAGTAATGGGTGGCATAAACGGGTTACTGCTCTCCTTCATAATCCAGGCCTCCCCCCCCTCCCATTGTTGATAAATAATAATAGAAAGGCAGGGTCATGCACAAAAGACAGGCTTAGGGCTTCAGTACAAAGTGTATGAAATCACTGTTACTAAGCAGAGGACCACTTTGAAAGAGCCATGGAATTATGTTAAGTAGTGTGTAAAATAAAACATGACAAAAAAAAAAAAAGATACACCTGGGAGATGTTATAAGGAGATAAAGAAGACGTTTTGGACATGCAGACAAGGCTACACTTGGCAGAACATTGTAAAGTACAGCTATCCATCACTATTGTGTATATGTAAGGGGAAGAAAAACTCAATTTACTTATAAACCTTTGAATGAATTCATAAAAATGAAAACCAACTTTCTTCTAGTTCCCGTGCATGACCGATATACTTTACCTAACCTATTTGTGCATAATTGTTTTAACATTTTATTATGACTGCCTATGTTACAAAGCTGGCCTTAGAAATGGCTTACTAATGCACAGACCTTGATACCTAATCAAATTGTCATCCTATAAGTCATGGCCACTGAAGCCATACAGAACGCCTTATAGGGATCTTTCATTATGTAGATATAGTGATCCTTTATTTCCCCATTTTACACGTCATTTTCCAATGGTATTATGGATTTGCAGAAATTATAAAATTGTCTATTGTCCTGAATTATGTATATTCTGGGTAATTGTGATTCTGCATATACTATATATTTCCATATTCACTTTATGTACTTCAACAAACGCTACACCTAATTTTTCTTATTCTTCAGCTTAATGCTACATATACAGGGAGTGCAGAATTATTAGGCAAATGAGTATTTTGACCACATCATCATCTTTATGCATGTTGTCTTACTCCAAGCTGTATAGGCTCGAAAGCCTACTACCAATTAAGCATTTAAGGTGATGTGCATCTCTGTAATGAGAAGGGGTGTGGTCTAATGACATCAACACCCTATATCAGGTGTGCATAATTATTAGGCGACTTCCTTTCCTTTGGCAAAATGGGTCAAAAGAAGGACTTGACAGGCTCAGAAAAGTCAAAAATAGTGAGATATCTTGCAGAGGGATGCAGCACTCTTAAAATTGCAAAGCTTCTGAAGCGTGATCATCGAACAATCAAGCGTTTCATTCAAAATAGTCAACAGGGTCGCAAGAAGCGTGTGGAAAAACCAAGGCGCAAAATAACTGCCCATGAACTGAGAAAAGTCAAGCGTGCAGCTGCCAAGATGCCACTTGCCACCAGTTTGGCCATATTTCAGAGCTGCAACATCACTGGAGTGCCCAAAAGCACAAGGTGTGCAATACTCAGAGACATGGCCAAGGTAAGAAAGGCTGAAAGACGACCACCACTGAACAAGACACACAAGCTGAAACGTCAAGACTGGGCCAAGAAATATCTCAAGACTGATTTTTCTAAGGATTTATGGACTGATGAAATGAGAGTGAGTCTTGATGGGCCAGATGGATGGGCCCGTGGCTGGATTGGTAAAGGGCAGAGAGCTCCAGTCCGACTCAGACGCCAGCAAGGTGGAGGTGGAGTACTGGTTTGGGCTGGTATCATCAAAGATGAGCTTGTGTGGCCTTTTCGGGTTGAGGATGGAGTCAAGCTCAACTCCCAGTCCTACTGCCAGTTTCTGGAAGACACCTTCTTCAAGCAGTGGTACAGGAAGAAGTCTGCATCCTTCAAGAAAAACATGATTTTCATGCAGGACAATGCTCCATCACACGTGTCCAAGTACTCCACAGCGTGGCTGGCAAGAAAGGGTATAAAAGAAGAAAATCTAATGACATGGCCTCCTTGTTCACCTGATCTGAACCCCATTGAGAACCTGTGGTCCATCATCAAATGTGAGATTTACAAGGAGGGAAAACAGTACACCTCTCTGAACAGTGTCTGGGAGGCTGTGGTTGCTGCTGCACGCAATGTTGATGGTGAACAGATCAAAACACTGACAGAATCCATGGATGGCAGGCTTTTGAGTGTCCTTGCAAAGAAAGGTGGCTATATTGGTCACTGATTTGTTTTTGTTATGTTTTTGAATGTCAGAAATGTATATTTGTGAATGTTGAGATGTTATATTGGTTTCACTGGTAAAAATAAATAATTGAAATGGGTATATATTTGTTTTTTGTTAAGTTGCCTAATAATTATGCACAGTAATAGTCACCTGCACACACAGATATCCCCCTAAAATAGCTATAACTAAAAACAAACTAAAAACTACTTCCAAAAATATTCAGCTTTGATATTAATGAGTTTTTTGGGTTCATTGAGAACATGGTTGTTGTTCAATAATAAAATTAATCCTCAAAAATACAACTTGCCTAATAATTCTGCACTCCCTGTATGTAACATCACCTACACGTTTATAATGTATGTAAAATGTATTCCATTAATAAAGAATGTAGTGAAAAAAATTAAAAGAACCATATCTCATCGTCTGTCTCACAGCTCCCAAAGCTGACAATGAACAAATAATGCACTCTAGAGTGCACAGAGACATGCCATACTGTGTAGATTTATATGTTTCATTTTTAATCAGTTAAGGGAAAACACCTTCACTGAAACATTGATAAGTGTTCTGCAAACGATAGATAGATGACCTTTTATACCGCATAGGATCTGTGACAGGATGAAACTTCAAATAATCAGCATTTTTTAGTCCAACTATGAGAGCTCTATTCATTGCATCACATGCTGGATCACATATTAAAGTAGTCACAACTTGTATTGGCATAAAACTATCAATATGTACTTATTAATTTATATTTTCTTTCAAGAAATACCACTACCAAATAAGAGGAACTATTTATCTTTGTATTTGTTTTATGTTCATGTTTCATCTGATCCCTGTGAATGGACGTGAATTGTACTTTAGGGAAATTGGGATTTTGGTGTTCCTATTCCAATGTTCTTCATTAAACTCCCTTGAGTACCATAAATAAAATTAATGCTTTGACTCCGATTAACTTTGAACAGAAGGGGTATAGGAACATATGTAGTCACCTGCATAAAGAGAATGAATTAAATACTAAATATGGGCTATGTATATTATATGTCACACTGTTGCCCAAACACAGTCTCTAGCTCAGTTGGAATTGGAATTTGGAAATTGTGATACCTGTTAATAAGCTTGTCATAAACGTGGATTTGGAAAACAAAATGTAGGAATTAATCATCCATTTTTTTTTTATATATTAGTATATTAATATTTTGTTATTTGTCATGCATAACATAGACTGTTTTATCTGATTAACCATCCAATGGTTTAAAATACTAACTTAATATGCTGGACTATTTTACACATTGACACTACACAACTTTTGTCCTGTACTGCTTTAAAAATAACCAAACATAGAAAACTAAATTTTAATAAGGAACATTGTTGATGTCAATTTATCCAATTATTTCTGCTAACGGGAGTAGAAATGAGATTATGCTGGCATTACAGCAAACTATATAGATTCAGAGAGTGCTTAGTATGCCCAGTTATATGTCTACTTTGTTAAGCTTTGGAAGATATGCTGACCTTGTCTCTTTTCTAAAGATGTATTTCTGAAAACTGAATCCTCTAAAGCACTGACAACAAGATTTTTGACATTTGTGAGCTAATGGGAATGACTCGGGAATAGTTTGGTCAGACATGCTGATGGTTATATATCAAATTGCCTTGGTTTGAAATTGTGAGCTAAAAACAATAAGTTATTATGTGAAGCTAACAATCCCATCACATATAAAAACAATAAAAAAATCTTGCTGTGAGGAACAGTGAGCAACTTCATGCTTTCAGTAGAGAAATTATTTTGGGAAGAGTAAATGATTAGTAGAATTTACACAGCTTTTTATTTTTATTTGACCCATTGGTTTTGTACTGCATTAATTATAATCAGAAGTAATACAACTAATCATTTCAAAAAAATCATGATTTGCTGAATATCTTAATGGGACAAATGTGCAGTGACAGTCCCCTCAGCTAAGGGACATGCGTTTCTCGTCCTGGTCAATTTAGTGGGAGTTACACCCCATCAGCAGATTCATTTTAATATCTCCTGCATTCCAAGTCTTGAAATTGATATGCCGGTAGTGGAAATGGGGAGTTATTCACCGAAGTCCAGATCCACCAAATGGGGCAAAACCATCAGTCTACATATGGGTCTGCAGATTCCAGAGTTCACACTATTTAACAATGTCCAGATATTTTTCTTAAAGCCAATAAAAAAATAGTTGAAAGACCCTCGACAAAGCATGGGTAACTTGCTAGCCAGAACGCCATTATAAAGTTTTTGTTTTTTTAAGCCTATGTCGGTCAATATGACTCCCATATTACTATACGGGAGGTTTTTAACCACCTTTATACCCCCACCTATCAGGTGGCAGGTGTTAGCATATCTACTAAACGTTTAAAACTAGTAACTGGGCAACAATTGCATTGCAGTCGCTAAAAAGGCACTATGATAAGGCCTGTAAAATAACATGGGGACATAGTCACCCCTGTGGGTATTGAGTGTGGGACTTTAAATAAAAAATGGGCCTGTATGTAGCAGCAATTAAATATAAAAATATGGGGACATCCTAATGTCCCCGCTGCCCCCCACCTCTGGTCAGCAGGTGGGGCTACTCACTAAACAGGGGGCTAGTGCCCCCAAAGCACTGTCCATTTACGTTTACTATATAATCGAGGGGGACCTAAAATCCCCCTCAGCCTCTACCCACAGGCGGGGTTGGGGTCTCTAATTATTTACACAAAAAGGGGGAGATGAACAGACCACTGACATATGCTTAATACATATATTAAATGAGTGACTGGGCTGCATTTCCAAAGATATCTAAGAGTACAGTTACAATGTACAATAAATATTATATATGCTATAGAGAGGCTGAATATCTGGCACTCTGTGTACCCATCAGACTGGCTCACTATTCCTAATTGGTGAGTAGATTTGCTAAAGAACTATATTTATCAAACAAAGCATATTGTTAAACCATTTAAAGCATTCCATTTGGTGATTATCATGTCACCTTGATAAATAAAAGATGACATTGAAAAATGTCTTATTTTATAGATGTCTTTTCTTATACAAATATACAATAGAACAAAACGTGTTTGCTTGCCTTGCACAAAAATTATACATTATTAAATTTGACCTTTTGTTTCCAATTTTCAAAATGTAAATGCAGGTAGATCTACATCAGCTTCTTTCATCAAAATAGTCATTTCCATTACCCCTTTCTAGAAAACTGTATACCTCCAACACACGTCAGAACCATTCATCTTGTAAATCACTATAATCTTGTTTCCCTGACTTTGATATCATAATCATTCATTAGCAATGGCATGTACAGCTTTAATTATTTTAAAATTCCATTACGAACTAGTTGCTAAATATTTTCTACTGTAGATTTGGTTTCCATTACAAATATTGTAGCCAGATGAAAATCCATTTTGTTAACTAATCCATTTCTAACTTATTTTTCTTTGCAGATATTTAATAATATTTTTCATTAACCTAGACATTGTGAAGATTGACATGGCCCTCTCCTTTGCTCAAATAAAATTTTGTACACTTATCACTTTGCTGGGTAGGACAGGGGATGTAGAATCCGTATAAAATGACTCTTGGGAAATGGTTAAAGGACCACTATAGTGCCAGGAAAACAAACTCGTTTTCCTGGCACTATAGTGCCCTGAGGGTGCCCCCACCCTCAGGGCCCCCCTCCGGCCGGGCTCTAGGGGAGGAAGGGGGTTAAACACTCACCTTTCTCCAGCGCCAGGCTCCCTCGGTGCTTGGGACTCTCCTCCCTCTTCTGATGTCATCAGCTAAATGCGCATGCACGGCAAGAGCTGTGCGCGCATTCAGCCAGTCCATAGGAAAACATTCTGAGACAGCCACTAGAGGCTGGATTAACCCTGGTGTAAACATAGCAGTTTCTATGAAACTGCTTTGTTTAAAGCAGGCAGGGTTAATCCTAGATGGACCTGGCACCCAGACCACTTCATTGAGCTGAAGTGGTCTGGGTGCCTATAGTGGTCCTTTAATAACAGTTGATCTACTAGCTCTTTAAATGTTAAACCCTCATTGGGTGGAAGATAGGGGAATGATTCCCACCCTGCAAGTATGTATGGTATCGTGCATTTCTCACCCTCCTCTCGCCCCCCGTTAATTTGTCTACATTCAGTTGGCTGTTGACTAGCTATGCTTGTTCATCCACCGTGTTTTAATTATATATCATATTATACTGCAGCAGGTGTTGTGAAAGGAGTGGATTAATGAAGGTCTGATGAACATCATTTTTATTATTTTTTTTAACCTCTTTGAGTGTTGACTGCTTGTGCAGTCTGCATGCATTTAGTTATTATGGCTGCACATATATAGGTGTGTAGATGTGTCTGGTGGAAAGAATTCAATAAATTGTTCCCCTGCTCTTAACCAGATTCATCCCATAAAATGATCTTCAGTAATTAATTGTAAATTATGATTGATCACGTCATAGACTTTATTGCTTGCAGTAGAATTGGGCAATTTATTGTACATGCCATAGATTTTTATGAGGAAAATTAGATTGCAGCCAGTAATTATTTAACATGTGTAGTAAGTCATTTTTCAATGGTTCTAGAATAATAATATTTCCAAATTGGCATTCCTTCATTTGTTATATTTCTCAATGAATGAAACAGAATGAGTTCCATAAGGGCTGAATGCATAAATGACAAATATTTTTATGTACCCAGTACATCAATTATACACAAAATTGCTGTTTATATCATACATTTATCTCTGTATCCCATGTTTCAAATAGTGATATTTTTGGAACAAATGTGCTCGGTAACGAGCGCCAGGTGATATTCTCCAGAGAAGTGCTCAATGTAGAGAATTCTGTTAGTTTCCATGGTAATGTCTACTTATTTGATCCTTTATCCATAAATAACATAACTTAAAAGAAATGAACAGTAGACTTGTGCAAGGTGAGAAAATTCAAAAATCAGAAAATGAATTAAGGCCAAACTGTTCTTTCCAAAATAAAAAATCAGAATAGCTGAATTTCATCCGCATCAGATGAACCAAAAAGGGCATGAAAATGGTTCAATCAGTGTAGTACAAAATAAATACATAATGTAAACATTATGTTTATACATTTTGCAGTACACCAATAAGAGCATTTTTCTGCCATTTGTTTCACAGATCAAGTAAGAAAAAGTAACACATGGAGAGAAAACAGGAGGAGCATTAAAAAAATAATCTGTTTCTATAATATATATTTGTTAAATATATATTGTATAAATATAAAAATATAGGTTTTTTTTACTGCTCCTAATTTTTCTCTCTAATGGGCACTTCTGACTTGACTTGTGAATAAAATCAATATTTTGTGACTTTCCCCTAGCCATCAATCATCTCATATCCTGTAAATCAATCATCTCCATGTGCAGAGTACACAATTCAAAATGACATGCTCGGCTATTGTGTATTTTGTTTGGTTCGTGATTCGTCTACATTTTGGCTTGAAGTTCGGAAAAAGGAACGATCACCCAATCTACCCGAATTTAGATGAATTGCAGTTCAGAATAAAGTCTAGTAAAAAACATATCTGCTTGAAAATTTTCCCTCTAAATGCCATTAAAGAATAGATTGTAGAACTATTTTTCAACATATCGACTTCTTTTCTTTTTCTTAATATTATTAGAGCAAATGCTAGGTTCCTGTTGGTAAACACAGGGAAACAAATCCCTTCTGTAAAAGCCAGCTATTTCATCGGTAGAATGTTCTTTTAAGCATCAATTCACGGATATGCAACTACTTGAAAATGTCAAATGTACTTTCTTTGCTGTCTGGTGTTTTGAAAATGCACACCCTGCTGTTAACAAATGGAAGCAGTTTGTAGTTGCAGTGCTACTAAAGTATGTTGACTGGGATGTTTTCTTTACTGATTAACTCTCTATCATGCTGGCTTTTCCAGTAATTGTGTCTTTCACCTTCTTCCAGATTACTTTAGGACTCTTAATTACCTTTAAATCCCAAACTTCTTCTAGATTTCTTTAGAACTCTTAATTACCTTGAAATTCCAAACTTCTTAACTCGCTTATGACTTCTTTGTTATTGAGACTCCATAGCCCACAAAATATGTCTACACGTATCTCTCTAATTTTATGTATGTGTTTTTGTGAATATTTATTTTTATTTGTTTATTTTTTTCAAAAGTGCTTTCTGAGGGAAGCTTTTCATATACCTTATACACAATTCCCTAAGCAAAAGAAAAATGAAGCTTGTTTCTGCACAAGATTAGAAGATAAATGGTTAATAAAGTTTGAGTGACATGGGGAATCTAAACATATATACCAGGATAGGAAAGGAGTTGGATTTTATGGTTCCATGTTCAAAATAATATTAACGCTTCACATATCTGCACAGTTAGGGTTATAATTGATACTTGCATGCTTTATTTCACAGATCCACACCATCATACACATTTACTGAATAGGGAAGTGGCATCTTAATCAACACCCAGTGGTCATTTGGTGTTTTAAATCATTTCTAACTGTGTGCCAGTTAGCAGGTTTGGGGCACTTTTTCTAATTAATAGACTTGATGCTGATTAGCTGCTTTTTGAAAACGTATTTTGAGAAATTAGCTGTCAAGAAGATCTAATCAGCAGCCAAGCAGAATTATGAGTGCTATCCATTCATGGTGGCTTTTTAAATATATACTTTTAATATCCAGCAATTAGTGAATTGTGTAAGCAGTCAGCTTGCACCAAACCTTGATGAACCTTCTTGAAGTAAATCCTTCAACAGATTATTTGATATACCTTATTAAATGTTTGGAAATCTGCAGGCCAGGGATGGATTTACAGGTGCCAATAGGCATACAATTTTGAAGAGCCCCTTGGTTGCGCCTCCCCCCGCTTGTGGACACATTTAAATATATATATACATATTTCCCAATTGTATTGTCTGTATGTATATAAATATTCCTGCTTTTAATTAGTGTGTTTGAATCTGGAAGTATATTGAGTGTTAGAAGGATAATGTTAATGAAGGATAATGTTAGAAGTGCTTAGGGTAAAGTTGGGTTTAAGATTACAGAGGAGTTAAATTCAGAGTCAGTGTAAACAAGGTGTTATTAGGATTCAAATAAAATGGTTACAGTTGTGGTATAAGGTTTTTTTTTAGGATTATTGGGTTTAGTTTGAGATTGGGGTTAAGTTTAGTACTGGGCTACATGGGGTATTTCATTTTTAAGGTGAGTAATACCTAGGATTAACGTTGAGTGCTTAAATTTGTGAATAAAGAAGGTTTAGAGAGGGCTAAATTTAGGTTTAGTGAAAAGGGTGTTTAGGGCATGTTGAGTTGGAAGGATTATTTGCAACATACTCACCCTCCTACGCCTTCTGTAGTCCAATCAGCCCCCTATGATTGATTGTTGGACTGCAGAAGCTGTTATACAGTGTGCATAACTCAATGCTTTTATTGCTCCTCCTGCAAAGAATTTCCTGATTGAGAGGCTGTTAGTAGAAATATAGGAAATTATCCCTTTCACTACCTGTCCAGACTCACACACAGACACTGGAGGATCTGGGACTCCATTGAGGTTTACACCCTCTATATGTGTCCCAGAAGTTCTGCTAGCAAGCATAGAAAGCACCATAGGACACTGACCAAGGTTCCTGATATTTATCTCCTCACTTATCTCCTCACTAGTCCACTTATGCTTCAAATAGGCTCATTATACGCTCTGAAAACAAGTGCTCCCTAGAGGGCATGCACCTGTAGGCAGGGGCCTACTCTGCCTAATGAATAATCCGGCACTGGCAGCAGCCATTTGTCCGGCAGCCAACCACAATAACGTGATATTATATGATCATATGTTTTTCCTTTTCATACCATGCTTCCTAGACATACAAGTTTTTAAGAAATCCATTCTTTAGCTATATATGCTTGTGTAGCATTCTAAGTATTTGACAAAACAGATACATTTACTTTGAATCATTTGTTCCAGGCATTTGGTAATTGTTCCATTTTCATGTGACTTCTAGTGGTTCTTCCTTGTAATTAGAAATTGTAAAATGATGTCTAAAATTTCAATGTACAAGTCATTGGCATATAAATGATGCATTATAATGTTTTATGTTTTGCAGTCTGCTCCCAGTTTTCAAGAGGAGTCTTTGCTATTTTTGGATTTTATGATAAGAAGTCTGTAAATACTATCACATCATTTTGCGGAACTCTTCATGTCTCTTTCATAACGCCAAGCTTTCCAACAGATGGTACTCATCCATTTGTTATTCAGATGAGGCCGGACCTCAAAGGAGCACTTCTTAGTTTGATTGAATACTATCAATGGGACAAATTTGCATATCTCTATGACAGCGATCGAGGTAAGTTTCAACCTGTCTTTTACTTGTGAAATAAAACCTTGCGTTTTAGGATATTGAATACAATATGTTTTTTTTTAAAAAAATTATATTAATATGTATGTATACTGCTGTATCTTAATAAATATCCAAATCAAGGTCTACTAATTTCATATAAACATTGTCAATCATGTACAGCTTGGACATGTCATAAAAGCCATTTTATATAAATGTATATCAGAAAATTGTGATTGTTTTTTCATGTGTGACATGTCATGATTCCCTTTTATTCCAGAAGTTTGGTCCTTAAGGGGTTAAATAAACATAAACAATTAATATAAGTAATTCCATCAATCACCACAAACAAAAAGAAAATGTACAAATGGCTTGAGTGAAAAGGTAATACAGCATTCAAATTGAAAATTGTAACAGTAGCAGCTGTCAGCATTAACTGGAGAGCATCTAAAATAGACTGCTGGCATGAATTATTTTTTATTCATATATATTTTCTGGTGGTCCCCATGTGTTCTGCCTATCATAATACTTAAAGATATAACTGCTACACTGGCAAAAAATATAGGAATTAAATAAGTCTCTATTTGCAGACTAGCTGCCACACAGTAATGGAATTATTCCAATGATTTCAGTATTTATAGAAAGGAATGTATATTTGGTTATATCAAATGGTGTAAAACAATTGAATGATCTATTCCAGTGGTTCTTAATCTGTTTTGAAAAGGAACTCAATTCATGTACATAAATGTCAATAGCATGACAATCAATTCTATTCATTGACAATAAAAGTGTAAAATATCTCACATATCCATTCTTCTACTTATATAATGCAGCAAAATTTATTCTTGAAAGCACCTTTATTTGATATTTCTAAGATTCAAATGTCAAATTAATCTCCACAGCTTTTATTGTTATTTTGAATAGTTACCAAAATGTTGATGAATATAATGCATATAATTTAATATAGCACGAGGACTTGATTTTACATCCTGAGTCAGAGGATTACAACCAGTTGTCTATTTACTCAACAACAAATTATAGTGGATTAAAATAGCAAAGTTGGAATTAATATGTAACCGATCTTGGTAATTGTATCCATATTGTCAATTTTAGGATCAAATTAACAGGTCATATCATCTCCTTTTTTGCTACTCATCATACAGCACTGTAGAATATGCTGTTGTTTTATAAATAATAAAGCTGCGTATTACTTAGTGACTAAACACATTATTTTGACAATCTAGCTTAGGGTTTTACCGACATACAATATAGAAAAAAAATGATGACAATGTCATTTAATAACACCCATGTCATTTAAAGGAACACTATAGTGCTGGGCTACCTATTTAGGTGACCAGCCCCCCTCAGTAAGGAGTTAAAAGTATTTTACTTACTTCTTCTACATTCTGGTCTTGTCGCGGATGGTCCAGGCTCCACGACTGACACCATCAATGTTGATGATTTCAGCCAATCATTGCTTTCCCATAGGAAAGCTGTGGGAGGCTATTGCACGTGTTGCCAAACACTTCTTTGCCCCGATCATCATTTCCACAGAGAGATGCGGTAAAGCAATGCATCTTGATGCAGAGGATGGACATGCTGTAAGTAGATGCTGCACACAGTGCAGAACTGAACTAGGAAGCACCTCTAGTGGCTGTCTGAGTGACTGCTACTAGATGTATTACTAAGCAGCAATATAAATACTGCCTTTTCTCTGAAAAGGCAGCATTTACAGTGCTAGACTGCAGGGGCATGCTATAGACACTAGAACCACTACATTAAGCTGTAGTGGTTCTGGTGACTAAAGTGTCTCTGTAAAAGCTTCCAGCAACGTTACATTTTCTCTAATATAACCATGTGAGAAAGGGAAACACGTCTTATTCAATAGTCTCCTTAAGCCTTAAGAACATTAAAATAATAACTGATAAAAAAATAAATACGCCTTAAAAGGACACCCTAAGCTAACTTTAGCTTAATTCAGGGTACATAGACCATGCCCTGTAGTCTCACTGCTCAATTATCCACCATTTAGGAGGTAAATCACTTTTGTTTTTCTTTGTGCAGCCCTAGGTACACCTCCCCTGACTGTGATTGACATAGCTTGCATGGAAAATTGTTTCATTTTCAATCAGATCTTACAACACACTGTACAATAAGGGATGCTTAAAAAAACCTTTTCTAGAAGTGTGTAGGAGGCTGTCTGAGTCTCAATAAGGGAAGGTGTGGCTGAGGCTGCATAAACAATGTGATTTATCTCCATGGCAGTGAATATAACAGAGAGGCTGCAGGGGCATGATCCATACACCAAACCACTTAAATAACCCCTTAAGTACCAAGGCCGTTTTGAGGTCGGATGCATTTGTGACCAAGGTGTTTTTGGCACTTTTGCCATGTGTTCATTCTACCACAATTTTACCCTTTCTGTTTAACCCCTTAAGGACGGAGGACGGTTCAGGACCGTCATCGGCATTTTTGCGTTGCCGACCGGTGACGGTCCTGAACCGTCCTAACCGTCCAATGTACTTACCCGATCGCCATCGTTCCCCCGGCGGTGATCGGCGGTGCTCCCGGTGTGGGGAGACTGCCTGCAGCCCAGACAGTCTCCCCATGGCGGTTTAGGACCCCTGTGGCCATGTGATCGCCCAACAGGGTGACCACATGGTCACAATAGGTGTCCTAGTCTCTGCCTGCAGGGGGACTGTCTGTGCTGACAGGCAGTCTCCCTGCAACTGTAAAATCAAAAACAAATTGAAAGTGAAAGTTAATAAAAAAAATATATTATATATGTGTATATATATGATATATAGACATATATTATACCTATATAATATATGTCTATATATCATATATATAATGTCATGCTAAGTGTATTTTTATATTAATATGTACATATATTAATATAAAAATACACTTATAATTAATTTACACACGTATATATATAATATATATAATAACTATATATATTGTATATATATATTATTATAAAATACGAATAATAAATAATTTAAATTAAATTAAAAAAATTCAAAATAATAATAAAAATTCAAACAAAATTATATATCTATACGAAATTTTATTCTAACTGTATTTTGATATTAATATATATATATTTATATCAAAATACACTTAGAATGAAATTGTATATATATCTATGTATATATAAATAAATAAAAAGAATGCGAACTATTCATATGTCCATATACAAAATTACATAAATAATTATATAAATATACACGTAGACTTCAAATATATAAATATGCATATATATTTAAATTCTACGTGCGTATTTATGTAATATTTTTACATAATTAAGTTATTTTATTGATTGCAATTTAAGGGACCTGCCTGCCAACCCAGGCCGAAAGAGAATTTAATTTGCCATCACTGTATTTTACCCTGTAACGTTCTACGACACCCTAAAACCTGTACATGGGGGGTACTGTTTTACTCGGGAGACTTCGCTGAACACAAATATTAGTGATTCAAAACAGTAAAACATATCACAGCGATGATATTGTCAGTGAAAGTGACTTTTTTTGCATTTTTCACACACAAACAGCACTTTTACTGATGATATAATTGTTGTGATACATTTTCCAGTTTTGATACACTAATATTTGTGTTCAGCAAAGTCTCCTGAGTAGAACAGGACCCCCCATGTACAGGTTTTATAGCGTTTTTGAAAGTTACAGGGTCAAATATATGGGTCAAATATTTTTACATTGAAAATGGCCAGGTTGGTTACGTTGCCTTTGAGAGCGTATGGTAGCCCAGGAATGAGAATTACCCCTATGATGGCATACCATTTGCAAAAGAAGACAACCCAAAGTATTGCAAATGGGGTATGTCCAGTCTTTTTTAGTAACCACTTAGTCACAAACACTGGCCAAAATTAGCGTTCAATTTAGTTTTTTACTTTTTTCACACACAAACAAATATGAACGCTAACTTTGGCCAGTGTTTGCGACTAAGTGGCTACTAAAAAAGTCTGGACATACCCCATATTGAATACCCTGGGTTGTCTACTTTTAAAAAAATATGTACATGTGGGGTGTTATTTAGCAATTTATGACAGATAATAGTGTTACAATGTCACTATTGATACATTTTAAAAATGTATGTTTTGAAACCGCAATATCCTACTTGTACTTATAGCCCTATAACATGCAAAAAAATAGCAAAAAGCATGTAAACACTGGGTATTTTTTAACTCAGGACAACATTTTGAATCTATTTAGCAGTTTTTTTCAATCGCTTTTGTAGATGAGTAAAAGATTTTTCACATAAAATTCATAAAACGTGTATTTTTTTCAACTTTTCATCATATTTTTTCATTTTTTTAAATTAAATTACATGAGATTATATAAATAATGGTATGTAAAGAAAGCCCCTTTTGTCCTGAAAAAAACAATATATAATTTGTATAGGAACAGTAAATGAGAGAGTGGAAAATTACACCTAAACACAAACACCACAAAAGTGTCAAAAAGATGCCTGGTCGCAAATGTACAACATCGCAAAAAAAGTCCGGTCCTTAAGGGGTTAAAGTGTTTCCATATATACTATATATAATTTTTAAAGCAGCTATAGGGCTTTATTTTGATACACTCTCTCTCTCTCTCTCTCTCTCTCTCTCTCTCTCTCTATATATATATATATATATATATATATATATAAATATATATACACATATATATATATATATATAGTAATAAACATGAGTTAAAAAAAGTAAAAAAACAAACAAACACATTTAACAATGTCCACACAACAAGTGCGACAAAATAATAACTCAAAATATATTTACTAATTAGTCCTGATTTTTAAAATGCCCAATATGTCTCGGCTCTAAATACATTTCTAAAAATTATAAAACAAATAAATAAGGAGTGAATTATGCATTTAAAGCTAAAATGTTGCAAAATTTTGCATGCTGAGATTACAATTTTTATAGCAGTCACATAATCCAAAACCAATACACAGAACTGTATATTTTTCAAAAGTAGGCTATTTTACTAAAGGCATTTTGAAAATTTTCATTTGATCATTTCATTACAACCTCAGTCACAATATTTTTTTTTTTTTTGTGTGTGTTTTTCATACATGTGTTTTATTATGGGGAAATTCATACTTTACTGTAATCACCCCATATTTGTTTTCTACTATGGTTCTTAAGCACAGTGATACCTTTGGCCCTTAATTCACCCTTAATCTAACCCCTATCCCAAACAGTAATCCACCCACTAAACCAAACCCTAGTCCTACCCCTAATCCAATTTGTAATCCAATTCCTAATCCTACCCACAATCTAATTTAAATCCTGCCCCTAATCCAACCCACAATCCTATGCATAGTTGGAATGGGAAATCCCCCTCTCATGTTGCAGGTCCTGCACAATGTGATCAATGATGAGCAGCTTGCAATGTTCAGCACTGATCATTGGGCAGAGGGACATGCTAGGAGAACCAACCAGGGTTTTTCAGCATCACAGTGGTTCAGCGTGATCACTCAGCTGATTTATTTCAATAGATTTAAATGGATATGTGCCTATCACTTTGAGCTTATCTGTCACTAATTATGGCTGGAGCTGATAAAGGGGAGTTTTAGGTATCAAAAGGTACTGGGGACTCCCAATTTTAAGATGGGGTAGACTCAGTTTCACTGTGGCTGAGCGCAATATCTGTGCAGAGGTATTTTAGTGTATATAAAGGGCTCTGTGTAGTGCTCACTTTAAGCCCTGCATGTAGCTCATCTTTTAGTTCTGTGCCAATAACTCTGGTCATAACTGACAGAGTGATACATGATGCTCCTTGGTACCAACAGAGATTTAAGATTTGCAAATTATTTCCTTAACTGCACCCTTCTTTCAATATCGATTATTAGACCTTCTAATGTCTTGATTGAAGGTTTTATCATTGATTCAATAAAACAGACTGGATAATTTATAATAATAATAATAATAATACAGCTCATACAACTACAAAACAACTTGCATAAAATACAAAAAACACACTGATTCTAAGTTAACAAAAGTAAAAAAAAAAATATGCAGTTTGCAAAAATGTTCAACACCTCTGTTCTGTAAGTTCTTGGTTTACATATCTAGAAAATTACCTAAAAATTGTCCTGTAGGTGCGAGACACATAGTAACAAATAATGTTCTTTAGATCAAAGTCCCACTCTGAGTAAGGATCCGTGGTCAGGTTAAATATCTGAAGGAAAGTTATAACAAAGAACAATAAAGAATGCTCTACAGACATAACAAAAAATAGACTACATAAGTTAGGAAAATGGTACAAAGTAATATAAAGGTATTTGCAAATACAGATTGGATCATTTAATCCAGAAGTGTAACTACATCACACCACCCAAAAATTGGCTACATAGGATAAGGGGATGTGAGAGAAGAAGGAGCCATCAGTCACTTTAAACTCACTGAGAGTGGAGTAAATGTGCACAATGTGTCAACAATTCCAAGAGCTCTATATCAGTTGGAGAGGGTGAAGTAAGGAGCCATTACCCACTCAAATTTTATGAAAGCACATCTGGAGTCTGCTAAAAAAGCATGAGATTGTCTCAGCTAATATATGGGCAAGGTTTGTCATTAGATGAGATGTTTTGTCTTTTAAATATCTACTCAGATACACAATTTTAGTTTTAAAATGTTCTATTAGAGCAGATGAGTTTGCAATAAAACCATTGTTCATGCATTTGCTAGTATGTATAACTTGTAATCCAGAAAAAAAAACTATAATTTTTTTCAAGGAGTTTGAATACTTTTGCAAGGATTGTATATATTGTATGGTAGGGTATATTTGCATTTGTTGCCTTTCAATGCTTCAACTGAGATCTGTGCTTAGCCACCTTCTGCTACAGCACTGGACTGGTTAAGCTAGAGAATTTGTGTTTGCGTAGTGAGGGGTTCAATCTTTAATATCTTAGGGTATCGGAGTCCAATTAACTTGTTAATTGTGTGTAATTGTATTTCCTATGATGTTAGTTTTAATGAGACTAATTAGGACAGACCATCACTGGCAAAAAATTGTAAATTCCTCTGATACAACAAGTAAATGTAGGTCAATTATCAGAGTGGAAAGAAATCACCATTTCACGTGAGTTGGGTTTTCTGTTTGCTATTTTGGCAAAAAAAAAATGCACCTATTTTTTATTGTACTATATGTTTTCAGGTACAATTAATTGTTTAGTGAATGGACAATTTACTTCACATTTTGAATAAATGTTGACAATGTTTCTTTAGTTTGCTTTACAAGAAATGCCAAGATACAAAAAAACAAACAAACAAAACAACTAACATACTTTACTGTATGCTACAAGAAATTATACAATAAATAAGCAAATAAATGGTGTGAAATTGTATGTAGTCTGAAATAGATTATTTTTATAGGACTGGGCAATTTTACATCAACTTAAAAGTGGAAAAAATGTAATTCAAGGTACAGATTGGCTAATAGAGTCCATCAGGAATTATAGAGAATCGTGTAGCTGCATCTTTTAACTCTCTAGTTATCAATTTCTAACATAATTATTACGTGTTGTAGTGTAGATCTTGCTAGCTTGGCATCTGCACACGAGTAACAAATGACACCATATGGGTTTGGTATCTTGCTCACTAATCAAAACTGAATGTGATGAATTGGCAAATTAAGGGCCCAGCTTTCCTTGTGATAATCCAAAGGTGTTCTAGGTTTGTAAATTTTATTCTATGCATGCAGTAGGGAAACTGTGAAACGTAACTATGAAGTCATTCCGTAACTAACTGCATGACATGCAACTCAAGGTATGTATGAATAACATGGTATACTGCACTATAATGTACAATGTATTGTGTTAAATGTACAGCCTTTTGTGCGTATTGTGTTAAATTGTATGTTCAAGCTCACACAGTAGTTAGCTGCTTTGACAATGGAAGAATATTAATTTCCTGTGTTGAATAATGCCAGTCCATCCATTATGTTGATGGCAAATAGGCTAGAACTCCTCACCCTTATTCCTTTGTATACTAGAGGTGAATCCACTCTATTGCTATGTCTAACACTCAGGAGAATTAAGATTTGTTTCTTCTGCCTCCTGTGATTTACAACATTGTGTCACCTCTAATTCCCCAGGGTTTTGGAGTGAAAGGCATTCTTGGGTAGCACATAAGAAAATTATTACACATCTGTTGTGGTCCCTAG
The DNA here is from genome assembly GCF_036172605.1 of Pelobates fuscus. Classification (NCBI taxonomy): domain Eukaryota; kingdom Metazoa; phylum Chordata; class Amphibia; order Anura; family Pelobatidae; genus Pelobates; species Pelobates fuscus. Next base: position 127,288,817 of record NC_086322.1, on the reverse strand, counting down.
CAACCGTTGCTAGATTGGTTTTAATAGGTTTCCAAGAAGAGTCAAGAGAAGAACATGTCTGGAATGCAGTCCATGTATTAGTTCCCATTTTAAGTCAGTCACTTGATCCAGGGGATTCTTTGGACATAGAAAATGAATGTGAAGCATTATCCTCAATCATGTAGTACACTACTGTTTTTGGAGTGTGAGCATTGGTACTATCCATTAAAAATGCAAAGAAGGAATGCACACTATTAGTAGTGGATTACCTGTACAATAGTGTGGTAGAACAGTACATTAAAGTATACCTGTTTCATTCATTTTGAAGGTCCACATTCTTATTATGTTTTTTTTTTTTTTTTTTAATTCTTTATTTTTGCTGTGCATATGGCGTTACAGACTTGCACGGGGTACCCCAAAGGCAATCCTCGTGCTATTCAGGCATTAGTTACAATGGGATATTCGTTGGTGCTTGCACAATTTTTGGTTAAGTGACATAACTGAACAAATGCACATTTTTATAGATATACAAGATTATACTACGTGTGACAGAAGAGAAATCGGTGTGACTAATGACTACAAGAGTGTGAACTGGTGTTACTCTGAGACACACTGTAGAGATAAGAAAGGAGAGAAAAAAAAAATGAGACACAAAACGCAATAAAGGAGAGCATATTCTTCGCTGGTACTATATGCGCTATGAACGCGTTAATGCTTAATGAAGTATACATGCAGCCCTTGTCTGGTTATGTATTCTTGTCTATGTGTTTAACAGTAGATGTAGCCTATAGAGAGGAGCTTTAAACATGCACGGGTTTTTCCACCCCCATTTAACCCCCCATCAGCCATATGGAAGTCAGTGGTTGTGTGTCATGAAGCTGGTTTGTGTAGTAAAGCGGAGTATGGAGACAGCATAGGGACCAAAGCTTTGGTACTGTCCTGTTAGGTACTGTCCTGGCCAGTGGCGGATCAACAGACCCCTCGTGATTTACTTGCGGTATAGCCCGGTATCTGCCTCTGGTAGGGGCTGGATCCCCGCCGCCGTGCTGTGTCCGAACATACTTCGCATCTGCAGGACGTCTGGTCTTGTGAGTCGGCAGCTGCGCGGTGCTTTGAGAGTCATGGTGTGCAGGATTTCGTCGCCGGGGCACTGTCTTTCCCCCCAGGGGTACATGCTGTTCGTGCACATTGCTGGTGTAGGCCTCCTCCGTTGGCTTCCCAGTGTTGCCGCTGTATTTTAGTGGGCTTGCCTCTCTTGGTCATTCGTAGGCTGGTGTCTGCCCTGAACGGGAGCTGAGTGTGTTCCGCAGAGTGCTGCCGCTTACCGGTCCGTCTTAGTGCAGGCTGGGTTGTAGGTGATTGCCGGGTCGGTCTTCCAGCAGAGGTGTCGGTCTCTTCAGGCAAGTATGTTCGCTTCGCTGTGTGACCTATGCCCAGTGCGGCTGTTGTTTCCCGTGCACCTGAGCCGCGTTGGTTTCGCCGACTCTCCGTGCAGCTTGAGTGGGAGGCACAATCCGCCTTGGTGGCTGTGAGTGCGAGCTGAAAGCTGGTCTTCCTTTTGCCGGCTGCGCACGTGGCGCCCGCCATTTTAGGTGCGGCAGCTGGGCTCCCTGGCCTTGATTGCAGTGTCATGTGTGGGGCCTCCGGGTGTGGACCGGGATCACCCCCACCGGTCCTAAGGGGGGGGAACGGGGCCGGGCCTGCGCCGGTCCGCACACTCAGCTGGGTTCCGTGGTGCAGGATAGTGGGGCAGCGGCCGTCCGCCCCACTCACCGCAGGAGAAGGCACCGTTTAGGTCGGCGTGTTTTTCCCCCAGGGGACTGAAGCTCGATGAGCCAGCCTCTCCCCGGGCCCCGCAGTCCCTCAGCTCTGGGTGTCTGTGCTGTCGGTCAATTTTCGGGTGGTAAGACTTGGTTGTTAGAGAATATATTTTAGTTGGTTGCAGGAGCTGCACAGACCTGCGACCGTCCAGCTCGGCGGTCCGGCCCCGCCCCCCTTATTATGATTTTTTAATGCAAGTATAATAGAAAACATTCCAAAACTATTTTCGGCAGTCATATTTTGGTAGCATGAAAAAATGCTATTAATATTCATGTGAAAATTTTACCTCATTGCTTGAATATTTCCAACAATACTGCAGTGCTGTTTTGCTTTAAAAAATATTAACTATTATTCCATATTGTTTTATGTATATACCACACATTCTTGCCTTCTTTTTCTAACTTAACTTAACGACTAATACATATTATCTAAAATTGTGTTTTCTTACACAATATAAAATTGTTTTCTTACACTACCCCTTCAGTCTTCATCCATAATTAAAATATTTTTTTCCCCTTTAAAATACATTTATTTTCATATATTTATTTAGCTATACTTTTAAAATTCTAACAATAAAAAATAAACATTGTTTATAATACTAAAACATGGCTTGCTCTAATACATCAGGAGTCCTTTTCAAAAAGGCCGATATGCTAATAATGTGTCAAACATAAAACATGAAAGGCCAATCGAAAGACAATAAAAAGATAATGAAGCTATAAAATAGAATGCAAACTACTACAAGGGAGAATTTATCAAGGATAACAGTGTTATTCTGGAGCAAAGTGCTAGATATTTAAGAGACATTGTATTGGTTTTCAGGGTGTTTGTGCCTTTAACACTTTGATCAGAGTAGCACCTGTTTGTGTTTTGATAGATCTTCCCCTTAGTGTTTTATACTGTGAAATGCTGACCATTAAAAAGCACTTACTATTTTCAGGTTTATCAACACTGCAAGCTGTGCTGGATTCGGCGGCTGAGAAGAAATGGTTAGTGACTGCAATCAACGTAGGCAACATTAATAATGACAGGAAAGATGAAACGTACCGTTCCCTTTTCCAAGACCTAGAAATAAAAAAAGAAAGAAGAGTGATTTTGGACTGTGAACGGGACAAAGTCAACGACATTGTAGATCAGGTTTGTCACAATTATGAGTCTGCACAGACAGTTGTATGTACAACTAAGTAAAAGTGTTAAAGGCCAACCAAATATTGTTCTATGCTTGCATTAATTATATCTATCAAAATAGACAATAAACTGATGGAGCAGTTATTTTCCTCCATAGAACTTTGGCTTTTCATCAGCCATCAAGGTTATTAACCGGGAGCCATACTGTAATAATGATAATGCATGAAATGTCATAACAAAATCACTAAATGGTAACTGTTACGATCGAAAATATTTTGTATAATGTAGAATGTGTGAAAATGTGCTACTTAGACAAATATAAGTGTTCAAAACTATTTAATTAGTTTCAAGCCTTTCTATTGCTCTCTTGGCTCATCTTGATAACATCACTGGGAATTATATGTGCTGAAATTTCATCCCAACTTTCATAACCACAACCCCCATGGTTACAATTGCATGCAGTCATGCAGGTCCTATTCAAAAGACAGATTTGTCCTATTTTGCATTTTTAGTAGCTGGCAGTAGGAGATACGGAGATATGCTTATAGGTAGGTTGGGGGTTTATATAGTTAGTGCACGGAAAAAATATACAACAAACTTCAAATATGCTGTCATTTTTGAAAATATTAATCCAAAAAACAAAATACTGTTGTTAGAACTTATTTATGAAATGAACTATGCAATATATATATATATATATATATACATATATATATATATATATATATAGTGACCAGTCCAAATCATAACAAAATCTCCAGAATAACAGAATGTTCCTTATGGAATGTTCACACAATTAAATTGTTAGTGCAAAGCATCTACATAAAGACCAGGAAGCTTTTGGCTGCCAGACCTTACTCAGAGTCCTCTTCTCCCTCCTTGCTGTCATTCACTAAGTGTCTTCATTTAATCTCCAAATACATAGCCAGGGTTTTTCACTAAAGAGAATTTTAAATTTAAGGCTAAAATAGCCAATCTGGAAAAATTCTCACTTTGAGAATTAGTGAATAACCTCTACATATGTTTTCTCTCTGGTCTCTCAATTCTTCAAACATTACTTGCGTCCATTTCTTTTTCCTTCCTGGGTCCAAGAATCACCTTCCCTGGATCCCAACAACTTTAAAATCGATATTGCATATCACCTCCATGACTTTTACAAAACTGTTAATACTTGGCTATTAACAAACTCCTTTACTGACCTTGCATAGTTCATTCACGTTCCCTGCCTCATCTGACCTTTTTCCCTTAATCCCTTATGTGACCTCATTATTTATTCTATTTATTCTCTGCTTCTCACCAATGTACACATAATATACTAATTTCTTATCAAGTTGTGTATATTAAACCAGTCCAGCTCTTCTTGATCATTGACTCCATAATTTCTTATCACTGTACGGCACTGAAAACAAGGGTACAATTATATGTATTCATGTAAGCAAAGCTGTTGATTATTATAAAATTGGAAAAATGATCTTATACTGAGATTTGAAATCTAACACAATTTCACTGTTAACTGCTTTCTTCTTTTCACTTAGTATAATGAATCAGTTTGTAACGTCTGTGTGACACAATCATTAGATTTATTGCTGAAATTGCAGGATCCATTAACTTAAATGAAGTTTAAGATGATGTTACTTTAATTTACAAATGACAGAACTACTATATATATATATATATATATATATATATATACACAGGGAGTGCAGAATTATTAGGCAAATGAGTATTTTGACCACATCATCCTCTTTATGCATGTTGTCTTACTCCAAGCTGTATAGGCTCGAAAGCCTACTACCAATTAAGCATGTTAGGTGATGCGCATCTCTGTAATGAGAAGGGGTGTGGTCTAATGACATCAACACCCTATATCAGCTGTGCATAATTATTAGGCAACTTCCTTTCCTTTGGCAAAATGGGTCAAAAGAAGGACTTGACAGGCTCAGAAAAGTCAAAAATAGTGAGATATCTTGCAGAGGGATGCAGCACTCTTAAAATTGCAAAGCTTCTGAAGCGTGATCATCGAACAATCAAGCGTTTCATTCAAAATAGTCAACAGGGTCGCAAGAAGCGTGTGGAAAAACCAAGGCGCAAAATAACTGCCCATGAACTGAGAAAAGATGCCACTTGCCACCAGTTTGGCCATATTTCAGAGCTGCAACATCACTGGAGTGCCCAAAAGGACAAGGTGTGCAATACTCAGAGACATGGCCAAGGTAAGAAAGGCTGAAAGACGACCACCACTGAACAAGACACACAAGCTGAAACGTCAAGACTGGGCCAAGAAATATCTCAAGACTGATTTTTCTAAGGTTTTATGGACTGATGAAATGAGAGTGAGTCTTGATGGGCCAGATGGATGGGCCCGTGGCTGGATTGGTAAAGGGCAGAGAGCTCCAGTCCGACTCAGACGCCAGCAAGGTGGAGGTGGAGTACTGGTTTGGGCTGGTATCATCAAAGATGAGCTTGTGGGGCCTTTTCGGGTTGAGGATGGAGTCCAGCTCAACTCCCAGTCCTACTGCCAGTTTCTGGAAGACACCTTCTTCAAGCAGTGGTACAGGAAGAAGTCTGCATCCTTCAAGAAAAACATGATTTTCATGCAGGATAATGCTCCAAGAAAGGGTATAAAAGAAGAAAATCTAATGACATGGCCTCCTTGTTCACCTGATCTGAACCCCATTGAGAGCCTGTGGTCCATCATCAAATGTGAGATTTACAAGGAGGGAAAACAGTACACCTCTCTGAACAGTGTCTGGGAGGCTGTGGTTGCTTCTGCACGCAATGTTGATGGTGAACAGATCAAAACACTGACAGAATCCATGGATGGCAGGCTTTTGAGTGTCCTTGCAAAGAAAGGTGGCTATATTGGTCACTGATTTGTTTTTGTTTTGTTTTTGAATGTCAGAAATGTATATTTGTGAATGTTGAGATGTTATATTGGTTTCACTGGTAAAAATAAATAATTGAAATGGGTATATATTTGTTTTTTGTTAAGTTGCCTAATAATTATGCACAGTAATAGTCACCTGCACACACAGATATCCCCCTAAAATAGCTAAAACTAAAAACAAACTAAAAACTACTTCCAAAAATATTCAGCTTTGATATTAATTAGTTTTTTGGGTTCACTTCTGTGAAATCAAACTGTCCACTTAGGAAGCAACACTGAGTGACAATCAATTTCACATGCTGTTGTGCAAATGGGATAGACAACAGGTGGACATTATAGGCAATTAGCAAGACACCCCCAATAAAGAAGTGGTTCTGCAGGTGGTGACCACAGACCACTTCTCAGTTCCTATGCTTCCTGGCTGATGTTTCGGTCACTTTTAAATGCTGGTGATGCTTTCACTCTAGTGGTAGCATGAGACGGAGTCTACAACCCACACAAGTGGCTCAGGTAGTACAGCTCATCCAGGATGGCACATCAATGCGTGCTGTGGAAAGAAGGTTTGCTGTGCCTGTCAGCGTAGTGTCCAGAGCATGGAGGCGCTACCAGGAGACAGGCCAGTACATCAGGAGACGTGCAGGACGTTTGGCATTTGCCAGAGAACACCAAGATTGGCAAATTCGCCACTGGCGCCCTGTGCTCTTCACAGATGAAAGCAGGTTCACACTGAGCACATGTGACAGATGTGGCAGAGTCTAGAGACGCTGTGGAGAACATTCTGCTGCCTGCAACATCCTCCAACATGACCGGTTTGGCAGTGGGTCAGTAATGGTGTGGGGTGGCATTTCTTTGGGGGGCTGCACAGCCCTCCATGTGCTTGCCAGAGGTAGCCTGACTACCATTAGGTGCCGAGACCCCCGATCCTCAGACCCCTTGTGAGACCATATGCTTGTGCGGTTGGCCCTGGGTTCCTCCCAATGCAAGACCATGCTATACCTCATGTGGCTGGAGTGTGTCAGTAGTTCCTGCAAGATGAAGGCATTGATGCTATGGACTGGCCCGCCCGTTCCCCAGACTTGAATCCAATTGAGCACATCAGGGACATCATGTCTCGCTCCATCCACCAACGTCCCGTTGCACCACAGACTGTCCAGGAGTTGGCAGATGCTTTGGTCAAGGTCTGGGAGGAGATCCCTCAGGAGACCATCCGCCACCTCTTCAGGAGCATGCACAAGCATTGTAGGGAGGTCATATAGGCGCATGGAAGCCACACACATTACTGAGCCTCATTTTGACTTGTTTTAAGGACATTACATCAAAGTTGGATCAGCCTGTAGTGTGTTTTTCCACTTTAATTTTGAGTGTGACTCCAAATCCAGACCTCCATGGGTTGAAAATTTAATTTCCATTTTTTTCATTTTTGTGTGATTTTGTTGTCAGCACATTCAACTATGTAAAGAACAAAGTATTTCAGAACAATATTTAATTAATTCAAATTTAGAATGTGTTATTTTTGTGTTCCCTTTATTTTTTTGAGCAGTGTATATATACAGTGGGAACTCGGTTTACGAATTTAATGCGTTCTCTGGGACGTTTCTTATTGCGAAACATTTCCCATAGGAATGCACTGAAAACCAATTAATCCGTTCTGGAGGTCAGAAAAAAGTCAAAATGAGCTGTCATGGAAACCATCCCACAATGCAGAACACACAATAAAAGGCATCCAAACGACAAAGCTCAGCTCCCTACCTTTCCACAGCTTGAGAAATGCACCAAAAAGTCCCAAAACAACTGCAAACAATTTCCAGAATGGCTCCAAAACTCGATGCAAAAGTCGCTCCAATACCTCCAACACCTCCACACTCAACGCCATGTGCTACCCCCAGACTCCAGCATGCAGGGGATGGTGCTATAAACCTCCCAGGTGCAATGCATCCTGGGGAAACTTTCTTTGTATTGCGAATCATTTTTTGTAAACCGAGGCATTATTTTCAATGGATTTTCATTTGTAAACCGAAAATTATGTTAACCGAGGCGTTTGTAAACCGAGGTCCCATTGTATATATACCGTATATACTCGAGTATAAGCCAACCCGAATATAAGCAGAGGCCCCTAATTTTACCCCATAAAACTGGGAAAACTTATTGACTCGAGTATAAGCCTAGGGTGGGAAATGCAGCAGCTACTGGTAAATTTCTAAATAAAATTAGATCACAATAAAATTACATTAATTGAATATTTATTTACAGTGTGTGTGTATATAATGAATGCAGTGTGTGTTTGCATTCATTATATACACACTGCATTCATACAAACACTGCATTCATTATATACACACACTGCATTCATTATCCACACACACACTGCATTCATTATCCACACACACACTGCATTCATTATATACACACTGCATTCATACAGCGTGCGTTGTGTGTGAATGCAATGTGTGTATATAATGCAGTGTGTGTATATAATGCAGTGTGTTTGTGTGAATGCAGTGTGTGTTTGTGTAAATGCAGTGTGTTTGTGTGAATGCAGTGTGTGTATATAATGCAGTGTGTGTATATAATGCAGTGTGTGTTTGTGTGAATGCAATGTGTGTATATAATGCAGTGTGTGTGTGTGTGTGTGTGTGTGTTTGTGTAGTGTGTGTAAACTGGGTGAGGTGGAGGGCATTTTTATTATTTTAATTTTTTAATTTTAATATCATTTTAATATTAATATATTTTAATATTATTATTATATTTTAATATTATTATTATTTAAATATTATTATATTATTTTAATATTATTTTATTTTAATATTTGTATTTTTTTATTGGTTTTTGTCCCCCCTCCCTGCTTGTTGCCTGGCCAGGGAGGGGGGCTCTGTTAATCCCTGGTGGTCCAGTGGCATTGGCTGTTCAGTGGGGGGGCTGGCAGCGAGCTGTTACTTACCTCCCAGCAGCTCCTGTCAGCTCCTCCGTGCAGCTCCCCTGTCAGCTCCGTTCTGCTCACAGATTAAGTCTCGCGGTCTGTGTGCCACGCGGAGCGTTGCCACGGTAACCCGTGGCAACGTTCTGACGGCCGCGGGTGTCGCGAGACTTACTCTGTGAGCAGAACGGAGCTGACAGGGGAGCTGCACGGAGGAGCTGACAGGAGCTGCTGGGAGGTAAGTAACAGCTCGCTGCCAGCCCCCAACAGGACCGCCAGGCTTGTAATGAGCCCGGCGGTCCTGGTCTGTATTATGTATAATACAGACATTAACTCGAGTATAAGCCGAGTGGGGGTTTTTCAGCACAAAAATGTGCTGAAAAACTCGGCTTATACTCGAGTATATACGGTATATACAGATATATATATATATATATATATATATATATATACAGTTGTGCTCAAAAGTTTGCATACCCTTCAAAATATGACTGATCATGCAAACAAAAATGTATTTTATTGAAGGATAGTGAAGACATGAAGCCATTTATTATCACATAGTTGTTTGACTCCTTTTTAAATCATAATAACAGAAATCACCTAAATGGCCCTGATTAAATTTACACACCCTTGAATATTTGGCCTTCTTACAGACACACAAAGTAACACACACAGGTTAAAATGTCAATCAAAGTTAGATTTTTCCACACCTGTAGCTTTTTTTAATTCCAATTAGTGTCAATGAGTTTGTTAGCTCTCACGTGGATGCACCGAGCAGGCTAGATACTAAGCCATGGGATGCAGAAAAAAGACCTGTGTAACAAGGTAATGGATCTTTATAAAGATATAAAAGGATATAAAAAGATATCCAAAGCCTTGAAAAATATCAGTCAGTACTGTTCAATCACTTATTAAGAAGTGGAAAATGCAGGGATCTCTTGATACCAAGCCAAGGTCAGGTAGATCAAGAAAGATTTCAGCCACAACTGCCAGAAGAATTGTTCAGAATACAAAGAAAATCCCACAGGTAATTTCTGGAGAAATACAGGCTGCTCTGGAAAAAGATGGCGTTTTTTTCTTCTTCAAGGAGCACAATACAATGATACTTGAACAAAAATGAGCTGCATGGTCAGGTTGCCAGAAAGAAACCTTTACTGTGCCAATGCCACAAAAAAGCCCAGTTACAATATGCCCGACAACACCTTGACACGCCTCACAGCTTCTGGGACACTGTAATTTGGAGTGACAAGACCAAAAGCAGGAAGGTTCAAAAACACAATTTGTATTGAAAATAAATGTAAAAAAGCATAAAAAAGTAACACATTGTTGTACTCTTTTATGCTTTTACATTATATTTTCACTAAAATTTGTGTTTTCCTGCTTGTTGAAAACTTGTAAACTTATAGGAACACTGTGGCATATGTATTCCTAACGCTCTAGTCCTGAAGACCCTAGACAGTTTAGGTTGCCCCATCTTTATAAAAAAACAAACAAGATAACTATTTTTTTCTCCAGTGCCGACTCACCCTTGGTACCGCTGCGACCCCCTCCTTGGTTTGACTCGACACCTGCATCCAGGATGATGGCCAATCCAATATTCCTCATAGAGGAGCAGTAAGAAATGTAGGCACACGCGTATCGCTCAATGTGATGCACCTACAATTGAGTACAATGATTATCTATAGCCGACTGTGACAGCACTGCATATTAGCACAAGACAACACAGTATTTTATGGTATAAGAGACAGAAATCTTACTTGCTTACAAACTTACATACTTACTTGCATACACACCCAGAGGGATTAGAGGAGTAGCTTGAAGTCGCACTTCCAAGCCTTCTATCTAGTTTAATATTGGGTTTTGAGGGGATAGGATAGGGGGGCAGGATGGCAGGCACTAGTTGTTAAATGCTCCATTAATGCAGAAGTTCGCACTCTGTTTCTTCTTTGGATGTGAGAAGAAATGTAATTATAGAATTATTCATAATTTGTAATATAGTTATTATTCATAACTAATGCTTTTGCTTTTATTATGACAAGTTACCTATATGAAAAAAAGAACCAAATTATTATACTGTAGCTAAAAATACCATTATTTACGAACATTTATCTTCTTCTCTAGGTTATCACTATAGGAAAACATGTTAAAGGATACCACTATATAATAGCAAACCTGGTAAGTATACTTTAACATTTAGACATTCTGATCATTTTATAAATGTTTTGACATATTATATGTTTTCCTAGTAATTGGTTTACAGCTGGAAATTAATCGAGATGTAGGCATATATCTACACCTGCTTTTATAGCACTGTAAAATATAATGTATTGTATATATTTTTTAATAATTTAGGACTAGTTATTATAATGTTTTGTTGATTTATAAAATGAACATGCTACACATTCACACAGTTTAGAACAAGTATAGCATTGCTTAAATTACAGTGTCTACTTGTGTTTACTGAGAATCCTTCTCATTTGTACCCTAGGCATTCAAGGTTGGCACTTGGTAAAGCTCAATAAAATTCCCACTTCTACTACCCGACCTGTGCAGCCAACTTTGACGTTAGCAATTTATAGCACTTTAGTATATGTAGATTTTAACCTGGGTTAACGAGAGAATGCAGCAAGCAGACAACTGAAATTGGCCTTTGCTAGTTATATCATTAAGAATTTGAAAATGAGCAGGCCGTCTAATAGCCGGAGGTGGAAGAATAGGAGATATTAATTAGATGGGATGAGAAGGAACTCTAGTAATATTATGCTAAACAGTCCCCATAGAGATGCATTGATTCAATGCATCTATATAAGGAGATGCTGATTGGCCAGAGTGGCATTTTGCCACACATGCGTACTAGCCTCCATGAGATTAATAATCTCAGTCATGAAGGTGGGGCCAGCTGTGGCAAGACCACCGAGGTAATGGAGAAAGGGTAAGTTTTAACTTAATGCTAAAAGGCTGGGGACCTAAATATTTACTGATTTTTGTATTCCTATCGCTATATTGTCCCTTTACGAGCAAATGTTTACATTGAAATTAGGCATTTTGTGTTTTTATACAGAAATTTAGAATGTGAATTGTTGAGAAAGAGAAATCAATGTTAATGTAGAATGCTTGGCTGTGATCAATGAACTGGAAAAGCTAAGATTTTATTTGACTATCCGAAATAAAATTTGAAATTCACTTTGAATTACTTTAGAATTTCAGACAATTCACATATTGGTAAATAACCATGACGGCTTTCAAAATCACATTCTTAGACTTTTTACTTCAACTGAATGAGTTACATGTTACAGACTCACTAAAAGAAAAGGGAAAACTACATATTGGTTATTGGTTTGTTTGCCTTGAGGGAATCTCAAAATCCTCTCTATCATTTATTAAAATTTCACAACAGAAATATTGTCAAAATTAAAATCTGATAAATGAATGTTTTCTGCCAAGGGCTTTACAGATGGAGATTTATCAAAGATTCAGTTTGGAGGAGCTAATGTGTCAGGATTTCAGATAGTGGACTACGATGATCCAGCTGTAGCAAAGTTTATACAACGCTGGTCAACATTAGAAGAAAAAGAATATCCTGGAGCTCATACTTCTACCATTAAGGTATCTTATATGCAGTGAACACATTTTGTGCATATTTTATACATTGTGATCTTTGAGTTCAGCTCTGTAAAAATTATATAAATAAAGAAACAGTTTAAGCACCATAACCACTACAAAGCACTGTAGTAATTATAGTGACAGGAGTACCCAGATACCCTCTCAGGGTAAGTAGTCACAGTCTCCAGGAGAACCAGAAGGTCCTGCATAGAGCTTCCATTAGTTCTCCTGCACTCTATGGAGGAGAGCATCAACTGAAAACTCTCAACCAAAGAGATAGCCCTGCACCACCAGGCTAGCTCATAGCAGAAAGATTCTGGCTCTACTGGAAGAGGTGACCGGCACCTGGCAGACCACAACATTTGCAAACTGTTTGGCTATTTGTGCGGGGGGGCTCCAGTATACCCATGGCCATATAACCACTACAGCCCTTTGTAGTGGTCATGGTGCTTGTAGTGTTTATTACATTTCTAGTATTATGGTACATGATGATAAAATCATGCATGAAAACATATATAAATAATAGAGAGAGGTTTTTTTAACACGCCAAATTAAAATGTGAAATTAAGCATGTCAATTTAGTATGGCAGTAGATATTTAAAAACAATGCTTTGCACAGAATAATTTTGAAAACGCAGCATGGAGAGTCATTATTCAGTGCTCCCATTAGTCTCAGCTCAGCACCTTCCAGGAATAATCTGTACAAAACAGCTAGTTTAAACATCTTTCCCATTTACAATGCAACCTTCATATTTTTTAATGCACAATACTTATTTAACCCCTTAAGGACACATGACATGTGTGACATGTCATGATTCCCTTTTATTCCAGAAGTTTGGTCTTTAAGGGGTTAAGGAACAGCACACACAAAATAAAAAATAAAAGATTTAGTTTCAAATCTTACAAGGCTTCTTAAAATGATTTAGTCATACCATACAGCCTTACTGTGGTTAAGCCCCACTACTTTCAAAGTATCCCAATATCGGTGGGTCCGTACACTAATCTTAACAAATCCTTAAATTCTATTTTGCTATATTTTTCATTTATAACATTGTTTAAAACTAACTGGATTTACAAGACACTTACACATACTTATTTACATAGAATTTTGTATATGTACTATTAGAACTATTTAGATTTACTGACTCTTAATTTATTTTTTATTTTCACTAAATATACACACAATATTGCTAAAATAGTTTTTGTGCAATACACGTGCAAATAAAAATAATGTCAAATAATGTTTTCAGGTGAACGGAGGTGGACTACGTCTGTTGATTTTGATGTTTCTGGCTACTGATAATTGTTACTTTATAGTTATTTGGTAATTTTAATCTTATGTACATAATGATGTAAAACTAGCAGATCTAGTTATAGAACCAGATTACTGGAACACTATTTTCAAACAAATCACTTGACATTTTAGTGTGTGATTAGGAAGCGAATGGCTATGACATAATTCTTTGCACTACTACCTTTACAGGGATATTCACTAAATGAGAATTTCAAGTAAATGTAAAATTTAACACCAATGCTGCAGAATTGCAAATATAGCTTAATTTGACAATTCATTGCCAATTCATCTATTTTGTCCTTAAATTAGATATTCGCTTTAGTGAATAGTCCTGTTAATAAAAAGCTGGAATATTTTTGAAGTAATTAATCAATACAGAGAATGGCACATAAAGTGCCAGTCGCTTGGAATCACATGAACTAAATAGCTTTGTTCAGTATTTGAAAGCAGAGTTCTCTCCTCATGGTATTGTTGCGATTTTCCATGGCCCCATCTTTATAGTGTTCTTCTAGTCTTCATAGAATGTGTTATGGTTGGGGTCTTTGACAATAATAGACTTTCCATAGAACAAGCACTTTTGCCATGAATTTATGTTTACATAATAGATGTAGAGATTTTTTTGTGTGTGACAAACAGCAATTCGTAGGTGACTGGGTATTCGTCTAAATTTCCGATTCCTGATCTGCCATATAGATTAAGCATGAAGCAAGCAACTTGTGTAATGGACGAACATGTTCATTTGATTTGGAGTCCCATCCATCGTGCCCAAAAAAGGGATGTTTGATGGTAAAATATGTGGACAGCCACTTGATTTTGATTTAATTCACAGATCAAGTGAGAAGTGAACAATACGGGGAAAAAAAGGAGTAGTAAAAAAAAAATATATATATTTATGTATTATATATCTAATAAATATTTATAAACATAGATTTATTACTGTTCCTTTGCTTTATCCCTCTATCGGTTACATTTTCTCACTTAATATGTGAACCAAAAGGTGGGAAAATGTACCCAAAAATAAATTTATATATATTTTGCAGTACACTGATTTGCCTATTTTCACACCCTTTTGGTTCATCTGAATTGCGGACAACATTCTAATGAACCGAACAATCACATGCACAAGAATCTGCTTTTCTGAAAAAAAATATTTTTTTCAGATGAAACTAATTTTTTTTCATGGTGCACATGTCTAATGAATAATTATAAATTACTGTATCTGATGACTCTATGGATAAAAAAAAATACCCCCTTTACCAGAATGTGCCATTTTTACAGTACAATTATTTGCTTTTTTTAAAAAAAATATTTTAAATGATTACAGTTTTTAAATGGAATATGGCTTGAAGATAAGTTTTCTTATGAGTGATTTACCACATATTAATGCTTAGCTATGGTGTAGAAAATGCATATATTAATGGCTTGATAAGAGGGTCCATTAGAACTGTGCAAGTTCTCTCACTATATGTTTGGTTGTCCAAAGCGTTTTAAATTTTGCTGTGCTATAATTTCAATTGTATTTTAACTAGTTTTTCAAATGCCTATTTGTTGGGATGGGCAATTTTCTTTTTTTTACCTATGAACAGTGGTTTTGATGTACTGATGTTAAAGGTTTACTCCAACCCATTTTTTTTTAATTTTTTGTTTATAAGAAACTATTGCTGTAGTATTATCTGGGATATAAGTATGCTGCCCAAAAAATATGAACATTTCATTTTGGGCAGTATATCCCAGATAATTGCATTTTGCCTTTTGCATTTTTTTTCTTGTCTTTTCATAATATTTAAGTGAATATAGAAAGTGTTAAAAGTGACAATTCTTCCACCATACATATACTAGCACCAAATGCCATTAATTTTGATTGGAAAAGTACTCAAAATTTGAGTTCCATATATCCATTTATTATAATTTGACTTTTGTAGGAAGACATGCTTCTATTGTAGCTGTCTAACCCTTGTGTCCTTTATAGATTTTGAATATTTACAAGCATGTTCTTCAAGGATACCCTCTATGATCACCTTGCTCTCTTTTAATTTCATTCTTGTTTAGCAAGATCAAATACTTTTGTTCTGTTCTGTTTTAGTTTTTATGTGTATATTGGAGCCCATGCTATTGTGGTTCCTATAGAAGTATCTTTGGCATTTTTACATTCTGCTGTCTAGTGCTAAATTATAAGCCTGTATCAGATCAGATGTGCAAAAAACTTTGTTTCCCATCAATTCCATATATGGAGTTACATGTAGCGCACATAGACATGCATAGCATAGAAACAACAACGAAAAATGATAGGACAATGGATTGATTTTGCATGTAATTACAATATGACGATGATGTCTGTTTTTCAAAACCCTCAGATATCAGTCTCAGAAAAAGAGAGCCACAAACCGATTTAAAATATCCAATAAAAAAAAAGCTTCTCGTGAATCTCTGACATAAATAGCTCACTTTTGTTTGTGCATCAATGTCCTTTCTATTACACATCACAAATATATTCATTAAACAATATGGTTCCATAAAACTCATAATTGGTGTTCTATAACTTAAATGTTAAAGAAAATTGTAGTATTATGGCTAACTATTAATTAACTCAAAATAAATACACAACATTTTTAGGACATGATACAACATATGCATATTTCTTAACATTTGTGCATTCTTTACCCTTAATTCTATTCCTAGGTCTACTCATGTCCTGATTCTCATTTTTTTAATGGTAACTGAGAGTTCAATTTAGCATGTTAGCGTCCTTCTATTACTTTGAGATGTATGCCAGTTATTAGCAGTAAAACACTCTACGAGATATGTTTATTACTGGGGAGAAAATGTCCTTACCAGCCGATACTGCAACCCATACTGCCACATCAGCTCATGTCTGTCATATTGCATTATTTCTTTTCTTTTAAAATTAGCCTTTATGTTGATATCTGTTGGTGTGGAAACAAATCACATATTCTTTTTCATATTCGTTTTGACTGTGTCATTGCCTCCAAGCACTGTACACCAAGCTAAACATGGGACTTTGTACACGTCCCACTTTTCTTAGAAGCCAAGCAGTGACATGAATCCTTAATTGACAAAATTTACAATTCTAGATTTCCTCCTCTAGAATCTCGTTATGTGTTTGTGTAAGCTCCGGGAACTCCTTAGTTCTTGCTATTTGCTGACTGCAACTCTAGTCATATACTGTCTTTGTCAATCGGTAGATGTTGATATTTGCTGTCCTAACTGTTTATGTTTTACATTTTTTTGATATTAGAATTGACCATAAGAAAAAGTTAAATTAATTACACCCCAAACACCAACATCCATCACTACGCCAACATCCATTTGCATTCATTATTTAACCTTTTAAGTGAATTATTTAACGATAAAGGAACATTAAGCCCCACATCATTACTTTATTAAACACATTGTTTTTTAACGCTCTAGGTGCATATATTAAGTATAAAGTCCAAAACATTATATTATTATCTGAATGTATTTCTTAACCCTCTGGGTGGATAACACAACAATTAAAATTACAGTTAGTTATGTAGTGCTGTACAATAGGTAAAACAAAACAAATGATTCTAAAAAACAGTTTTGACATACAGGAATGATTGAGGTGAAGAGGGACCTGCCAATGTTACAATACAATATTTAATTACGCAGGTCTTAGTTGCTATTGGACTATATCCCTCGTAATATTCTGCAGTCCCAGAGCTGTCAAAGTATAATATGATAGTCCAAGCTATCTGGTGGAGGGGGGGGGGGGGGGTGGTAACATTTGATAACCATGGTGTATGAGGTTTAGAAAATTTCTCATTGTCATGGATAAGAAGAGAATTACACTTACTTATCTAGCTTATTCACAGAAGATGGAGTTCTGTAGAGACGTCATATAACAGCCTCAATTTAATAAGATTTTTAAATGATTCCCTAATGCTAGCAAGAAATTAAAATGAGCTACCTACAAACTTTCCATATGCTTCCATAGTGACTAATGTAGATAAATAATTTGGAAATATTTCCTAACAGTATTGAATCATATTGAAAGCTTATTAAATAGAGTCCATTATACGAACTTCTAACTTGTGTGTAGCTAAACATTTCAAGTCATTTGTCTGCCACAATGCTCTCACATGTTTCCAATTTCAATTTAGTTACTAAAAGAAAAATGAATAGCTGCAGCTGACATAAAAAGGCAGTCGCATAGTATCTCCAAATGGCTTTTCCTCCAGTTTAATGCAGTATGTAAGATCTGTCACCATATTTGCCATTTATATTCTGTCACCATATTTGGCTGTCACTATATTTGCCATCAATATTCTGATCCATGTATATATGTACAATTTTTATATTTGCTCCCCTATACTAATGTATGCTTTTCATTGTTTACCATACTATATCATGAAAACTTGTTTCTTTCCCATGCATTTTTAAATCAAAGAAGTCACATTTATCCATCTATTTAATCTATTCCCGATTTATGCTTTCTATGTATTAGACACTAAAGTGACGTTAAAGTTTTGAAGTTTAAAACTGCAAAAAAACATAAATAAATAAATACATTCTGTTAACAGAGAAATTAATTGCAATTTATACAGAACAAGCACAAAAGATCAGTCTTCAGGGTTAGCAATTTAGCATTTAGCACTTTCCCTTAATGTAAGATTTAGCAACCAGACACATTTGATGGGAAAGAGAACAATTTACAAGAGAGTTCTTAATCAAATGTGTATGTATAATACAGGCGTCATTATATCAGTCTTCGTGTTAATTTCTCATGTGGGAATTCACTTTTTGTAGTGCAAGTTTGCAACACGAAATAATTCTACTTCACAGTGTAGGTTTCATCGTGTTATTTTTGACATTGCTATTATCTGATTGGTGTTAAATAGAGGGCTCGGAATGTTATGTCCAATGCTACGAGCCTGGTCTAAAAGTTTTTTTTGCTACTGTATGACATGCGATGGTTTGGAATGGACAGGGCAGCAACATGCACAGCCACCCTACTGCCCCCAATGACTCTTGCTGCATCGGATAATGCTAGCATATGAGTCCACATGTGTAGTTGCAGCTGACTGTGGAATCCATACTTGCACTAATTCACACAATGGAAGTCAGAATTAATAAGATGGGAGTAATATTTTAGCTATACACTTGCTACCGTAGCACAATATATAGATAAATGTGTAATTATTAAGTAAACTATTTTAGAGTTGATGCCTTATCAACCCTGGTGCTACTGCTACAATAAGCTTCTGTCTGAACTGAATTTCCACTCACCAAGGGTACATTTCTACTCCCTGTAATACATTTGGCAACTCTGAATCACAGAAACACTACCTATACGAAATGTTTGCCATCTGTTAAGACAATTGATATGCAGCATTCACAAGCTGTTTTTAGATATACCCCAAAGATAATACAGCCAAGCAGGTGTTCTTTGGGGGTATATGTACTAAATAGTGTTTTTGCCAGTGGAGGTTTCCTTTAACCGCTTAAGGACACATGACATGTGTGACATGTCATGATTCCCTTTTATTCCAGAAGTTTGGTCCTTAAGGGGTTAACTTTCGTTAGCTGCAGAAATGGCATCTGCAGCTAATAAACACCCACCCCTTTTTTCCTCGTTAGTGCTGAATATCATTAAGAAGCATTATGAATAAGTCTCCAGTTAAAAACTTCTCATAGATATGGATGTTTTTTTTAAGGTTTTGGGTTTGTATTAGTACACGTATCTGTATTAGCTCATGTGTACTTTTGTTTCCAATAAAATTGTGGATGCTATAAAATGCTATTGCATACATTCCAACAATTGAAATTGACAAAGAGGGACAATTTAGGTTTAGGAGTTTGAATAGTGCTATGGCCAGGGACAGGGCTATTCTTAGCAATTTTAAGTGACTTACTAATAACAATTTATGGAACTAAAATGTAATTTTGAACAAGAACAATGCGTCTTATTTATTCAGACTGATTTCTAAACATATTTATTTTAATTTAAAGACACATTGGTATAAGTATTATGTTGTGGAGCAAGGGTTGGCAACGTTTTTGCACTTAATTTGATAGCACATCAATTTCCACTAGAATGACTTTCTTTTCTCTGGCCTCTGCATCTAGGTAGGGCACAGGTGAGAAATCAGAACTAATTTTAGTGTCTTCTTTATCAGGGAGTGAAAGGGCTAAATTGTGTGCCACGACTTTGACACAATGTATATAACACAGCTCGGACAATGCATGTTGGGTAGCATGTTGTGCGTGCTGATGTCTAATATAAAAGCTGCAGAAGACATGTGGGCTAGCACACTGTGTGTGCTGACACCAAACATAAAAGTTGAACAAAACTAATATTGCCAGCCACAAAGAGAGTATTCCACCTGTGTGATTGACAACTCTGGTTGCCTATGTACACACAGGAAAACAATAGGCATTACTCTCTGGTATTGACCGTTTTTAACCCCTTAAGGACACATGACATGTGTGACATGTGATGATTCCCTTTAATTCCAGAAGTTTGGTCCTTAACGGGTTAAAAAGAAAGGCTGCAAGGACAGGGTCTTTGCACTATGACTACTTCACTATGACACAATGGTTATGGTGCTTTGAGTGTTCCTTTAACACTGTAAAATACAGATAAAGCACACAGTAAACTTAATATAAAGAAATGTAAGATTTTATAAACCAAAGTCTTATTTTTAATTTTTATCAAAGATGGTCTAGTAGAATTAAATATTCCTTAATCTGCCTCAAAACTCAGGGAGCAAATAACAATGTGACTGTTTTGTTATTTTGTTTATCCAATATTTAAATGTGAACACAAGATATATTAGAATTATGGTTATAGCAAGTCTTTCAAACTGTTTTTCGACAAAATAATGTGACAACATAGCTGGAAAAATATATTATTTACATTGGAACTGTGCTGAGAATTGGATATGCTAATGCCACAGTTGGGTAACTTTAATTTTGCAGTCTGCCCTTTTATAGTTACTCATTTGCATTTTTACAAGGGAAAACATCTTAAAAGCACACCGGGGTCCACTAAGAAAAAAGAAAGAAACTTTGGTAACTCACTTATACCAGTAAAAATGCATATCTAACAGAATAAATGCAAATTGAGAACCACATAATAACTCCTCATTTCCAAAGTACCTCAGCTAAACTATTTAGATTGGGAATATTTTCTAAGCATAATATATGGATTTGTATATATAATACATTGATACTCTTATCCCCAAAGCAACTGTAGCCTAATGAAGCAGTTTCTGTGTGTAAATCATGCCCCTGCAAGTCTCACTGGTCAATTCTCTGCCATTTAGGAGTTTAAGCGGATTTATCCACAGCCTTTGTCAACTCGGTCATTGTCTGTATGCACCTCTTTCCAGTGTTTTGTCACTTCTGGGAGCAGTGTGAAACTGACAATTTGTGTTGACTCTTGCAAGAGTTAACACAGGTCCATTTGAGTTCTTGTGGGTTTGCATCATTTAACATTCACGTCCAATGAAGAGCAGGACGTGGAACTCCCGGTGCTGTCATCTAAGTAACAACAAAAAGGTGGCACCATGAGAGAACACCAGGCAGAATTGGCATAATGCTGCAAAATGTAAGTTGCTACCTGAAATAGTTATGTGAGGGTTGAGGGAGCGGGGTGGGGGGGGGTGGGGGGGGGCGGGGGATTCTATTGTGAGGCTAGGGGCCAGATCCTAAAAATAACAGATCTGCTTTAAATTACTTTTGTCTCTGCAGTCATAGCCACACTTTCCCTTCCTGGGACACACACAGCCTCAAAGAAGAAATGTTTTCTTATCAATTGGTCTGATAATTGAGCTTTAATTATACTTCTTTCTATATTTATAGCACTGTAGCATATACACAGTGTAACAGTTGTTACAACATTATAGAAAATAATATGCAAAAAAAGTCCATCAAAAATATGCAGTTTGTTTTCCTTCTCCTTTTTCTTTCAGTCTTTCTTTTGTCTTTCCTTATTATTATACAACTCGCCTATAATAAAATTATTGTGGGAATTTTTGTGGAGAGAAGAAAAAAACAATAAATAAAAAATATGACAGAAACCAAATATGGACCAAGCCAGGAGTGGAATTCTGTAGATCAGAATTTTAGATAGAATAGCAGTTATATGGGGATTTATCCAGGGTATTGCAGCCTATTCGAGCCACCAGCAAAAAAAAAGGGATTTAAAAAAAAAAAAAAGTCTTGATATAACAAATGCAGCAGCTAATGTATGTATAATTCTCCAACGAGGTTAGGGTGAGGTAGGGGTGAGGATATAGTGCAAGGAGTCTCAATCCTGATATAAGCAGCTATCATTTATATAATTCCTTCCTGTTGTGCTTCTGGGTGATACTCGATTGGTGAGAAGCCCTTAACAGGGGACCGCCAAACTGTGTCCCACCTGCAACGCTGTACCTATACAGAAACTCCGACTCTCACTATGTCACAATAGATCCGTGCTGCCACCGATTCTACCCTTGCTTCTGTGTAGCCGTGTACAGGTTTGCTTTATTTTTTTCAGGGTATATATAGGCGCCTTCACCCAGCCTTTTTCCTTCACCGCTTATTTCCAACTTCCAAATTCCTTCAGAACTTTGTGCTTCAGGTTCAGATTCAGCTTTGGTACTCACTTCAGCATGCCCGATGTCTCTCCCATAGACTTCCTCCGCACCTCACTTCCGGCAGTGAGCGTACGTGCTACATGCTACGTCATCTTCTTTTCAGAGGAGACCGAAAATCCGTGGTACAGATTTTTAGAAGGGAAGATACAGAAAGAAAAGGAAAAAGGAAAAGGGGAAAAGAGGAAAAAAAAGAAAGGGGAAGTAAAGAAAAAGGAAAAGGGAAGGAAGAAGGAAAATTTGATTGAAAAGAAGAGGAATATAAGAGATCAGATAGGAAATTAAAAGGAAAAGAAGACAAAATACATAGAAGAGATTATAATAATTAAAACCTAAAGAAGAAAGAGAATGGGGGAAAAAGAAAGGATAAAGGGGAGGGAAGGAAGGAGAATATGAGAAAAAAACAGGGAAACAAGGGGAAAAAAGTAGGAAAGAAGTAAAAAAGAGAGGGAAAAAAGGAAAAAAGGAAGATTAAAAAAGGAAGAAAGAGGAGAGTAAGGGGAAGGAAAAGGAAAATGAAAGAAGAAAAGAAAGGATAAAAAAGTGGGAAAATAAAAGGAAAAAGGGAAAAGGAAGAGGTAGAAAAAAAAGGGAAAGAAAAGGGGAAAAAACAAGGAATATAAAAGAAGGGTGAAAAAGAAAATGGAAAAAGAAAAGGGAAAGGGAAAGGGAATAAAAAAAATCAAGTAAAGAAGAGTAAAGATAAAATGGCCCCAAAAAAGAAAAAGAAAAAAACACTACTTCTGAAAATAACAAAGGTATTAGCACCTTCTATTCTTAAAAAATGATTGAGACTAATAGGAAATCTCTTTCCAAAGATCAACATGAAGAATCTCTACTTTGATACAACGCAATATCAGGATACAGATAACTCCTCCTCTAAATATAACCCAACAGATACTAGAAGAATCTCTAAATAAATGATATACCAAAATAAAGATCTTGATATCTCAACGTTCAAGCAGGAACTTACCCAGCTAAATACCAGATTTACAGAGCAAACACAATTAACCCAGTAACTGCAAGATAAACATAACAATTTACTTTCATCTAATAAAATTTTAGAAGAAAGAATCAATAAATTAGAAAATAAAATAATGGATATAGAAGATCGATCCAGAAGAAACAATATAAAAATAAGAGGAGCACCTGAATCTATCAATCTATCTTCTTGAGCAATATCTACTATCCCTTTTTGCGTCTGTAATACCATCCCAACAATTGGGTAATTACCCCTTCGAGAGATTTCACCCACTCTACAAGCCACAAAATATTTCTACCTCATCATCAAGAAATACAATAGTAATCCAAGCAATTCAGAAATCTCCTTTCACAGATCCTCAATATACGGATACTAAATTATTCCCTGACTTATCACCAGCAACACGGAAAGCAAGAAGGAAATTTAATGAGACCACAGCAACTCTCAGAGCAAACAACATTATATATAAATGGAACTTTCCAGTAGCTCTTGTAGTATCTTATCAAGATCAGTCCTACATATTTAAAGATCCAAAAATGGCAAAAGAAGCGATCTTAAAATGGAAACGTTAAGATTAATTTAACTAATGATAATTGGGGTGGAGGGGGAATTCTCTCCCCTGCCCATCACTCTCCGCTCTAATTTTTTGCTTTGATGTTCAGGTTATTGTTTGGTTGGGTAGAGATTTATTACCAAATCTGGGTATTATCCGTTTTTTTGAGTTGTGACTTTAAGAATATACAGTGGGATACTAATCTACTATTCTAATCTGCTCTTAAAAGAGTTCTATAATGGGATGAAACTATTTGTTAAATGAAGGTCTCGCTATGATTCTTTTTTTCTAGGGCAGGTTAGAGTGTGAGAGAGTGATGTAGAATTGGGAGATCTAAAAGGTGATGATTAATGTATTAAAACCTAAAGAATGGAGATAATGTTTCTCTTCACTACAGAGATAAAAATTTAATTATTTATTCATTTAACTCTTCTTCTTTCTATTTTTTGTTTTATCATTCCCAATATGATATGCCCCTCTAGTTACTATCTAATCCTCATCAACTGCATAAAAAAATAGCAGGTATCAGTTAAATATGAAGTTGTATTCAACTCTTTGTGTAGTATTGAAAAATATATTTAAAAGGTATGAACAAAAACTTGTTGTTTTATGTTTGTTAATGTAGTGGTACTGCAGTGTCAAGACTCGATATACAGAGGTAATACGGTATAATATGCCACTTAGGTGCATGTCTTGGAATATTCAAGGTTTGAACTCACTCTAAAAACGCTGTGCATTGGGTAAATCTTTTAAGGTTAATAGGTTGGATATAGCCTTTATCCAGGAAACCCACTGGATAACATTCTCCTCCAAACTACGGCATTTCAATAATTTCCCAATTGTCTATTCAGCTAATTTGGAGGGAAATCATAAAAAAGGGGAGTAGCCATTTTTGTCTCAAAAAATCTTACATTTTAAAACATACATTCTGAAAATGATTCAGACGGTAGATTTTTTTGACAGAAAAGGATATGGCATATACTGCGCCCAAAATCATACGTACATAAAACTTCAGAGCTGTGAACCTCAGGATTACAATAATCAATAATGGTACAGTACAGTATGGTAAAGTGCAAATTGTGTATATAGTAGCAATAGGAGAACAACTCACATTTAATAGTGCTATATTAGAGCTCTGCTGTATTGTGCGTGGATGGTACAATTCCCGTCTAAGGATATATGATGGTATAGGTATTCAGTGGTGTATTTAGGGTTTGTGCTGCCCTAGGCAGGACAGTGCTCGGGGTCCCCCAATTTTAATTTTCCCCACCCCTTCCTGTCAAGGCCGCACTTTGACTAATAGACACTCACTTACTGACAGACACATGCACTCACTGACAGATGCATACACTCATTGACAGGCACACACTCTCATATACATTGACAAACAATGATATACACATATACTATTACTTGGACACACACAGACAGACGCACACTCACTGACAGACGCATATACTCACTGACAGACACACACTCTCATATACACTGACAAACAATGACATAAACACACACTATTACTTGGACACACACTGACAGATGCACACTCTCACTGACATACGCATGCACTCACTGAGACGCACGCATTCACTGACCGACACATACACACTCACTGACCATCACATACACACTCACTGACCGACACACACACACATTCACTCACATAGACACACACACTTACAGACATACACACATTCACTTACAGACACACACACATACACAATTACAGACACACACACACATTCACTTACACACACACACATACACACTCACAGACACACACAGACACACTCACAGACACACACAGACATTTCCACTAACACTAGGCCTGCTCTAGCTATCACAGCATGGGTGGTATAATCCCCACATCAGGATTTGATGGTACCAGGTAACAAGCAGGAGACAAATAGTTATATGTAAAAATAACTATTTATTATAAAAAACATAGGAACAATAAAAGTATCCTAAGGTAGAGTAAGATTGTCCCACTCGACACGTTTCGCCTGTCCAGAGGCTTTTTCTAAAGTGTGGTCTGAATAGGCTAATGGGATGCATGCTTGGAACGCACGCAACATCAAAAATGGTGTGTGTTGCATTCCAATGCTAATACATATTTTAGATCGTTAAAATCTCTAAAAAGTAATGGTCAATCTTCTATGTATATTATACACCTTTTATATATGCATAGCATAATAGCCTAATGGCCATAATATAGGGTAAATTGATTAAATGAATCAGTATTATACTAAGCATCCAAATACCTTCATATTTAATAAGAGTAGGGTATCTTAGTGTGAGCTTAAAAATACATGTATAGGCAAGACAAATGAGTTTTCCACAATTGCACAGATCTCCAAAATGTTTCAATTAAAAGGGGGGAATCTGCATATGTGGATCACTTAACAGGCATTTTAAAATATATAAAATAATATGTATAAAGAAATACATATATAAATACATATGAAGACATATATATATTAGAGATGTCGCGAATTTTCCGTTCGCAAACGGCGAATGCGAATTTCCGCAAATGTTCGCGAACGGGCGAACCGGGCGAACCGCCATAGACTTCAATAGGCAGGCGAATTTTAAAACCCACAGGGACTCTTTCTGGCCACAATAGTGATGGAAAAGTTGTTTCAAGGGGACTAACACCTTGACTGTGGCATGCCGGAGGGGGATCCATGGCAAAACTCCCATGGAAAATTACATAGTTGATGCAGAGTCTGGTTTTAATCCATAAAGGGCATAAATCACCTAACATTCCTAAATTGTTTGGAATAACATGCTTTAAAACATCAGGTATGATGTTGTATCGATCAGGTAGTGTAAAGGTTACGCCCGCTTCACAGTGACAGACCAAACTCCCCGTTTAACGCACCGCAAACAACCGCAAACAGTCAATTTGCACAACCGCAAACTCCCCATTTGCACAAGGTTGGATACCAAGCTAGCCATGTCCTGTTCCTTGTCCTCACTGATGTCATTGAAGGTCTCTTCCTCCACCCAGCCACGTACAACACCAAGGGTCCCCGAAAGGTGACAACAAGCCCCCTGGGACGCCTGCTGTGTTTGGTCTTCCACCTCCTCAAAGCCACCTTCCTCCTCTGACTCTGACAGTTTAATCCCTGTTATGTCCCCGATCAGGGGACGTGTATATGGCATAGATTTTAGGAACCGGGAGATGGAAAAAGATGCTTGGTCGGTCCTCCTACTTCAAATTTGGGGCACTGCGCGTGCAATCTAATGTGCCACCAGATAGGAGTGGTGTGTTAAGTAGTACTATTCTTATCAGTTTAATCCCTGTTACGTCCCCCTCATCAGGCTTTTTTTAGTCGAATGTATCGCCCACTGTCAGTCCCTTCGGGATCCATCCCTCATTCATCTTAATAAAGGTGAGGTAATCTAGACTTTTTTGACCTAGGCGACTTCTCTTCTCAGTGACAATACCTCCTGCTGCACTGAAGGTCCTTTCTGACAGGACACTTGAAGCGGGGCAGGCCAGAAGTTCTATCGCAAATTGGGATAGCTCAGGCCACAGGTCAAGCCTGCACACCCAGTAGTCAAGGGGTTCATCGCTCCTCAGAGTGTTGATATCTGCAGTTAAGGCGAGGTAGTCTGCTACCTGTCGGTCGAGTCATTCTCTGAGGGTGGACCCCGAAGGGCTGTGGCGATGCGTAGGACTTAAAAAGCTCCGCATGTCCTCCATCAACAACACATCTGTAAAGTGTCCTGTCCTTGCCGTCGTGGGAGGAGGAGGATTACTTTCACCTCTTCCCTTGTTAGATTCCCGTTGTGCTGTGACATCACCCTTATTCGCTGTGTAAAGCATACTTTTTAATTTATTTTGGAACTGCTGCATCCTTTCCGACTTGCGGTAATTCGGTAACATTTCAGGCACTTTCTGCTTATACTCTATTTAAAATGGTCAATATTTATGCTCCTAATGATTTTTCAATGGGTTTCCTGGAAGATTGCATCTCTAAGGTAAATAAGGTTAAATGTGGCAGCCTTATTATTGGAGGTGACTTTAATTGTGTCCTCAACCCAAAATTAGATAAAAGTAACAACAATAAAAATGATTGGGATCCTAAAACGAAAAAAGCAGCATTTTTTTTAAAATAAATTCTAGACCAAAAATTTTCTATGTGACTGCTGGAGAACTTTTAATCCAAGTTAATCCAAGGCCAGACCTTTTGGACCTAATTATTGAATCTAGGATGGCCCAATTATTCTGTGAGATCATGTGCCAGTTTTTTTGGTTATTACAACTCCTTCTACTTTTAAAATTAGAAATAGATGGAAACTGAATGAAAGTCTTTCGCTAATTGATAATGTACATACAGAATTAGCATCGCAATTAGACCAATTTATCAATACTAACGATAATGGGGAAGTATCTATGCTTACAGTATGGTGTTTAAGACATAAGAAAAATAAAGAAGACTCAATATCTAAATTATACATTGATCTAGCAAAAATGGAAAGTATAAACAAGGAACAAATAACCCAGGATACTACCAATAATATTTTCAGTCTGAAACAAGCTATCAATAAAAAGATCTTTGAGGATGTCAATAATCAAATCATATTTCTCAAACAAAAATGGTAGCACAATAACAATAATGTTAGTAAAAAGTATTTAAATACACATTTTTGTTTTATCTATGAACATTCTATTTATTGGTATCTAGATAGATTGGGATCTAAGGGCCCAATAAACCAGACCTCTTAAACTATTGGATGGAGAGTCTGATGCTCAAAAAATCCCTTCTATTATACAATGGGAAATGGATCTCAATATATCGTATACCACATACGAATGGTATCAAACCACTATTCAATTAAAAAAAATATATATATATATTGTATCTTGCTGTTAGAACTCCACCAAAAGATTATATATCGGTGGTACTTGGTTCTGTCAAAAGTTCATTAAATATATGAAGCATATTCACCTTTATGCTGGAGATGTAAAAAGAGATAGGTATGATATTTCATATTTGGTATAGTTGTGATATTTTAAAAGAAACTATAGTCCGTATATCCACTGTGATTTCGGATTTAATCCCGGACATTATAATTCTTACACCTTCACTTTTTCTGTTTAATTTAGATTTTCCCTTAATGGGAAAAAAAAATATATATATATATATACCTAATTACCCGTATTCTTTTTGCATCTAAGATAACATAGCTCGTAATTGGAAATCTAGCCAACCCCCTATATGGCAAGATATAATAAACCAGTTAGACTTTCAATATTCAATGGAGAACAACTTTATAGGCATATCGGGAAAATATTCCTCTTGTCGAGATCTATGGTGCCCTTAGCTTATATATAGGAATAAGGGTAACCTATCTTAGATATTAGAAATTAGAAGACAGGGGACAGGAAAGGAAAGGATATAGAGAAGTGATATAAAAGGAGAGAAAAAAAACATTAGGGAAAAGGGAAATAGGGATAACGGGGAAATAAAAGAGAGGAAAGGGAAAAAAAAGGAAAAAAGAAAAATGGAAAATAAACCTTGGAATTACATGACTACACATATTTTATCTTGTCCTCGACACTGCAGTCCTATTTATTTTTTATTTTCTATTGTATATGTGTTTATCACTGTCTAATTGTTATTTCATTGCCTTAAATAAGGGAAACACTGTGATGATGCGCATGTGCATTGTTGGCAATGGCTACTGTAATTGTACTTAAAAAATATAAATAGAGAAAATACATGCAAAAACAAATGAAAACAAAATAAATGCAGCGTTCGTAAGATGAAAGGACTTTGAATATGCCTTACAAATAATCACATAATTATAAATAATTCACCCATTATTTGACACAAGGTAAATGAGATGTTATTGAAATTAATTGGAATAATAGTTCTGACAGCAAGAATCACGTGGATTGAAAGACGAAGAAGGCAAATGCAAGCAATTTTGGTCAGCTGATGGGAAAATAAAAGGCAATTCTTCTGAGAGTATGATAACAAAAAGTAAGAAATGTATACAAAGCTTCTACACTTTGGGGGCAGTTGACCACTTGTGTGCTAGGTAGAGGTATAGTGAAGGTGGGACAGAAGGGGGCAGATGACACCAGGTCTGATGTGGCATAGGCCAGCATAGTTACATTGTAATAAAACTACAAGGGATCAATGCAGAGTATGTATTTGATAAAGCTCCCTCGCGGTTGTCAGTAATGCATGTCATTATATATTTAATATCTATGACCCCCCCCCATCATCTTTTGCTTGCCCCAGGCCCCTCAAACTGTGGAGGAGTTAACAGACCATTTTTTTTTACTCCTCCCATGTCCAGTGTGCAACATATGATCCATTAAAGCCATAGGCATAGAGAGGCTCTGGCTCATCTGTACACTTACTGAGACCAGGGCAATAGGCAGCAGTGTATCCCCTCTCTCCATTGTACATAGCCTACAATGACATATTATTGTGTTTATTTGTGTGTATTTGTTAGTGTCTGTGTGCGTGTAAGTAAATAAATATGTATATTGGTCAGTGATTGTGTACCGATGAACATGTGGATATGAGCCTCTGTGTATCAGTGCGTATGTATGTGCCAGTTAGTGTGTTTGATTCAATTAGTTGTATGCCAATCTGTTTAGGGGGTACACATAAAAGATAAGCCCCATTAAGGATCTTCATCGATATGTGATCCATGTATACTTGGCTGAGAGTCATATCACCCTCAAAGCGGGGACATTTGAATACCAACCTCTCAGTTATGCATCACTGGGTCAAGGAGGAAATAAATGAGACAGGTTATCCTTGAGCCAATGGACATTTTAAATTCAAAAAGTTTTTATAAATGGATTTTGCCTTGATAGAGGCTTTCCACCTTGATAATTTAGTTGGGGTGAAATAAGAGGAGACTAATCCCACCTCAGCCATGATGGTGTAGCTATTAAGCTGTCAGTCATTCATCAAATCTTTCTGCATTCATTTTATAAAATATAGCATGTACCCTCCTATTTGTAATTTTAATGCAAGTAAACCTCATGTTTATGCTCTAATTATCACATCACTTTTGTTTGGTTTGTTCAAAAATAGAAGTTAATGTATCTCCCTAGGTAGCAGTTCAACATAATTTTCCTTTATTAGTGTGCTCCAACTCAATTTCTCTTTCTCCTGTACAAAGGACTGCAGAATAAGCCTTCAAACTCACACAAAAATACAAACAGTCCACACACACACAGTTCCCACAAACACAACACCACTGACAATCCACATACACACCCACAACCCCACAAGCAGCCTCTCATGCGCAATGCCACAAGCAGCCCCACACATATATACACCAAACAAACAAACAATGTGACATCATCCAGACACACAATTTCACAAGCAGTGCCCATACACAGCCCACATTCTAGGTATCATACACAATACCACAGACTACTCATGAACATATACAATATAACAGTCCTCATACACACAAATACAAAGATATAAAGCAACTGCAGAAATAACACAAGCAGAACACGGCAACATACACACCAAAGTTTAAAATAGGACCGGTACACCAAGGGTCTTCAAAATTTTGATTTAGCACAGTACTACTAAAAGCTTGCCTACCCCTGTACTACATAATTTAATCTGTATACTTGTTATGGTAGGCCATGCCCCACCTTTTGTTCTTATGCAATACATTTATTTCATCACAATTATATATGTTTTTAAACATGTTTCACAGAGCTTTCAAAAAAATATTAATGATAAAATTTATCATATTTACAGTATACGTCAGCTTTGACATTCGATGCAGTCCAAGTAATGACAGAAGCATTCCGTAGTTTACGCAAACAAAGAATAGAAATCTCAAGAAGAGGCAATGCTGGGGATTGTCTTGCAAATCCTGCTGTTCCATGGGGACATGGAGTAGAAATTGAAAGAGCATTAAAACAGGTAATAATCACAGTTATATTTTAAACCATTCCTATTTGGTAATTTATTGCATTTTAGGAAGAGGGATACAATTCTTCTCGCACTCTTACTTTTTAATATGATTTCCCAAACAGGTTCAAGTAGAGGGATTAACTGGAAATATAAAATTTGATCAGAATGGTAAAAGAGTTAATTACACGATCAACATTATGGAACTTAAAAGCAATGGTCCTCGTAAGGTAACATGATCAACAAATACAAACATACTTTTCTCCTGCACTTTTATTTTTCTGTTTTTTTTGTATTACTGATAGTATACTAAATTTCTGTGTAAAATGTACTCTGTATTATGTCAGTTTATTTTTAACAAATGGAGTAGTACGCTTACAGTTTTTATGCCAAGGTGATCAACTCCTTCCTAATAAGATACTTGCAGAATGCATTTTGAGGACTTTATTTCATAACTGCTTTGATAATTTAACTGGTTGGGGTGATTTGACTAGGTGTTTATGTTGTAGACTCAAAATTACTCTATTGTATGTGTTGGCTTGTAGATGGAACGCTTTAATAATAGGAAGTTGTACCCACTACACAACCTTAAATTGGTTATTTATTATATAAGTGAGAAGTGCTGGGAATTCAAGCTAAATTCAGAGAGAATTTACAATTTAAGGCCAATATAAGCAAATTGAAAAAATTTCCAAGTCTGCTATTTTGCCTACTTTTGCCTTAAAATTAATAAATCATTTTAAATCCACTCTGAATTCTTAACAGTTCTCACTTTAGTAAATAATCTCAAATTTCTTCCAAATCAATTTGTTAGGACAAACATATCTTATCTTAGCAGAGGAGTATCTTACCTACTTATCATACCATTATAATATTTTAGAAAAAGAATAAAAACAGAACAAAAAATAAATGAATAAAACTGATAGATTTGTCACATATAACAGGGTAAAGACCCATATGATTTATTTGTCTATACTTTCTTATGCTATTTTGTTTGTTGATTGTTTTTGTCTGAAATTTATTTTGTGTTTGTCGGGACTGGCCAAGTTCATAACATCTCTTTCTTTCCTAGTAATTGTTCTTTCAATGTACTTTCACCCTGCTGTTTATTATTTTAATTCAACAGATTGGATATTGGAGTGAAGTTGACAAAATGGTTGTTACTATAACCGATGTTCTGTCTGCAAATGATTCCATGGGCCTTGAAAACAAAACTGTTATTGTTACTACTATTTTGGTAAGAACTAACAGCAATACTTTGTATGGTCTACAGCCTTTGCCAGCTTTATTTCAGTGCATTTAGTATATTTAACAGGGAAAAACAACGCTTTACACAAAGTCTATGCTATGTATTTTACTTTAAAGGGGCCATCTTGGTAAAATTTACTGAAAACCATTATCTTGCTGTTAAAAGTATAAGTCCTTTAAAAAAGCAATTTATTTAATACCTTGCTCTTTCCAGTGCCATACAGAGGGTAACATGGGAGTCAGTGGAATATTGGATTATACACTATCATCAAATATTTGACATTATGCTTGCTGAACATCTTCATTCGATTCTAAGCAGGCCCTAGAGATTATGAACATTACAGCATTCGAAATGTTTTTATAACCAGTGCTTGACTTAGCTCAGGAGAGTCCATTTTAACTGCAACAATTACCTTGTAATTCATCACTTTATTTAATGACGGTAATCTGAGTATAAGTTTCATGCCATTTCAGTTAAAAATTCATAAACATTGAGTATTTTTGTTCTATAAATACTGTTTCATTACATATTATTTTCATGAATTGTATATCAAAGGACAGTTTATAAAAATTAGATGTTCATTTTCCATGGAGTTACATTTAAAAAGATATACTTTGTTTTATGCAGATAGACTCTTGTCATAACACTAATTCAAAGCTACCTTTATTTAGGGCATGTTTTTCTAAGTTTTAATGCCAAGCTGATTCGGTATAACCCCTCAAAAAGTAAAAGTGCATACATCTTCTCTCCTAAATAAATAATAAAAAAAGCTATATGCATCGGTGTAGACAGATGTGTGCTCTAGGCAAAATGCCAAATGTAGTCTTATGTCCCCACTCATTGAATTTTGCTTGTTATGACATTCCTCCTTAGCAAGTGTACATGCTCGGAATTATGATTAGAATTATTTACTGATGGACTCAGGAAGGGGTCAGTTATAGCATACGGTTTAATACTGTTAAATAAAAACAATCTGTTTGATGACAGAGAGCCCTAATTGTAGAAAGAAAAAATAAGTTTAAAAGTCCTTAAATAAGAACAAAAACATTTATATTGGTTTATATGCATATCTGTATAAAAGATAACCCAGATGTGGACTTATTGCTTAGTATGCCTATGACCCTAAGAGACCCAGCCGTTGAAGACTACAAAAGGCCAAAATATGCATGTGACATTTCTTAGAGAGGCAGATCAGACTTCTTTCAGATTGAAATTGATCTTACGGTGGAAATAATCTCATCTGTGTACTGGGAGGTCTCCTCTGGAATGGTGAATTAGAACTAGTTGCAAAAATATTCTGAGTATACACAGTCACTTAAAAAGGGATAATGCAAAACAAATAAAAAATAAACATTTGTTCATTTATTTTTATTTTTTGTACAAAAATGTGTTTAGATTTAATTCAGGGGAGAAAGTTGATAAAAAAATACATTCATTATAAACATGTAATGCCAACATGTATTTATATATCTATTGTTCACAGCAAATCTTGCCACTACCAGAGGCCTTGCATCTAAGAATGCTTCTATTAGATTATAGGAGTTTGGAGATTTAAAGACATGCAGGGCATTTTATAATGCTTGTATCACTACACAGTAACCGCACAGTAATTACAGTTTAAAAATAATGTTAAAAATACACAAATCCCCAGATTTACAGAAATATGCCCATTCCCAAAGCAAGGATCATTACTGTTTTTTTGTAATCTCAAAAATCATATATCACTTTGTTTCATATTGCTGTGCATGATGGTAACCGAAGCAAAACCTAAAATTAAGAATTTGATTATCCTATTTTTTGGGAAACCCAAAATATTATAACTACTGCCAAGAATTAATTATTTAATAATAAAACTGTGCTCTTATAAAATAGCTAAGGCAATCTGTGGATTTCTACTTAGATGGTTTTTCAAAAGGTTATTTAATAACATGCACAATGTTATGTACACAAATAGAAATAGCTACTAGAGCTTAAATGGCAAGAACATCTGGAGGGAAAATACCATGCATTCAGAATGATGCAGCATGTCAAGAGATAGATATAACCGAGATAAATACCAGACAATAGAAAAACATACTTGCACCAAGTTAAAAACAATATATAATTTTTGCATGAATTGTGCTTTGAAAATCTAACATTTTCGAATATCATTAACAAATACTACTAATAAATTGATACAGAATCTATATTACAACTCCTCTTTTACATCTGCTGTTCTATGTTTCTGCTCTGCTCAAATCCCCCTGCCCCACCACCTGCTCCCTAGATCCAATTCCCTTGCATCTCATCCGTACTCTGTCTTCTTCTCTTTCTCTACCTCTCACTAAAATTCTCAATCTCTCTCTCCTCTGGCATATTTCCATCGCCCTTCAAACATGCAACTGTAAACCCAATTCTTAAGAAGCCCAACCTTGACCCTAACTCCCTGTCCAACTACCGTCCTATCTCGCTACTGCCTTTTGCGTCCAAGATCCTTTAAAGAGTTGTGTATGCGAGATTGACAGACTTCCTCAAGTCCAAATCTCTACTAGACCCGCTTCAGTCTGGTTTCCGCGTTAAGCACTCTGTGGAAACGGCACTGACCAAAGTATCCAATGATCTACTCGCTGCAAAATCTCGTGGTCACTACAGTATCCTAATTCTCCTTGACCTTTCTGTGGCTTTTGACACTGTTGATCATCAACCGCTTCTTCTCATCCTCCGCAATATCGGTCTACAAGATTTTGCTCTCTGCTGGTGCTCTCCCAGCGCTCTTTCAGTGTTTCTTTCTCTGGCTCTACTTCTTCTCCCCAACTCCTCTCTGTTGGAGTCCCCCAAGGTTCAGTCCTTGGTCCCCTACTGTTCTCTATCTATACTGCCTCTCTTGGTAAACTCATTAGCTCCTTTGGCTTCCAATATCATTTCTATGCGGATGCCACGCAAATCTATATGTTCTCTCCTGATCTCTCCCCGCCCCTCTTAAATAGTGTCTCTGACTGTCTCTCTGCTATTTCTAACTGGATGGCTGCCCCCTTCCTTAGACTCAACTTGACCAAAACTGAAATTCTGGTCTTTCAAGTGTTGCTTCTCCTGTGTCTGTCTCCCTCCAAGTCAAAGGTGCTACCATTAGCTCCACGATGCAGGCTCACTGCCAAGTATTCTCTTTGACTCTGACCTCTGCTTCACACCTCATGTTCAGTCTATCGCCAAATCCTGCTGCTTCCATCTCAAAAACATTGCGCGCATCCGACCCTACTTAACGCCAGATGCGACTAAGGTGCTGGTCCATTCCACTGTCCTTTCTCGCCTTGACTACTGTAATCCACTTCTCAGTGGTCTTACGTGCTCCCAACTTGCGCCCTTACAGTTCATAACGAATGCGGCGGCGAGGTTCATCTTCCTGTCCGCACGCACCTTTCACGCCTCACCCTTCTGTCAGTCACTACATTGGCTTCCTGTAAGATATAGGGCTTAATTTAAAATTCTGGTTCTTGCTTTCAAATCTCTACATAATGCTGCTCCCACCTATCTATCCTCCCTCATACACAAGTATGTCCTGTCTAGGCCCTTACGCTCTGCTGAAGACTTATGTCTATCTTCTGTCCGTACTCCCACCTCTGATGCTCGCCTTCAAGACTTCTCTAGGGCTGCACCGTTTCTGTGGAACTTACTTCCCTCCTCCGTCAGATGCTCACCCAGTCTCCACTCCTTAAAAAAATCATTAAAAACCCACTTCTTCATAAAAGCGTATCAATTAAACCGTTAATAGCTCCCGAATCATTCCTCTCTTTTAACTGTCATTAGTTTAATACTATCCTAATTGTGTCACTTTACCCCACTCCCTCTAGCATGTAAGCTCATTGAGCAGGGCTCTCAACCACTCTGTGCATGTGTGTCCAACTTGTCTATTTACAACTACATGTTTGTATGTCCACCCACTGTAAAGCGCTGCAGAATTTGTTGGTGCTTTATAAATAATAACATAATAATAATAATTTGCAAAAGTTCTCAAACTGTAAAGCTGTAATCGGCTCTGTATAAACATGTAACACAGTGAGAAAGTAATTATACGATGTTAATTATCTTCTGTCATGGTTTTGTAGTGTCATGACTACAAACCTCATCAAGAATGATCAAATAATGAATACCGCAATACTTTTTTCTTCTCTACATACTCAGCATTGTTTGTGATTAGAGCCCTGTGTGTGTTTTTTTTTTTTACATTTTCTTTATTAAATGTTAAAACTCAAATCCATAAATCGTAATTACCTGGATTTGCAGTGAACGTTCTAAGGCAATTGTTAGCAATGATAGTTGATGGCTCAATCAGAATTTTCAGGCCTGCATTCATGATTGCTGTTTTGGTTTCTTAAGGTTCCACTGAATTGATGAGTAGGTTATAATATAGTAATACTAATAATAATAATAATAAACCCCTAGACAAATTCCCTTGAAAAAAATTAATATATGCGATCACCTTACTAGCTCCAATAACAATTAAAGTACTACGGAAAAATTAGAGCTGGTGGCAAATGTTCTACACAACTTCAAACCATGCATAATTTTCTCCACAACATAAATATTTATAACGTGATTGAGGTACTGAAAGCTATGCACATTTAACACATATGTGGTTTATTCCTAAGCATGGCCATGGAAAGACATATTTTTGTATTATTGTACATTGGGGGAAATGTTCTGCTTTAAATTTATTAGACCAACATTGATTAAGAAATAGTAAAAACATGCAGCCATGATTAAATAACTAATCAAAACTAACATTTTACATATGCAGACAAGATTAAAAAAAAGGATAAATTGCTAATTTCAGGGTTCAGAATGAAGGCACAGATTCACTTATTGACACATTTGGTCCTATTATATGTATAATTTAACTTGACATTAGGGACATAAAATGTATTTGTTTAGTGGTTCAGCACATGAAACTAATCACAGCAGACCCATCTAATGGCCAACATGCCCTAATACAGGGGTGCCCAAAAAGTAGATCCCCAGATGTTGTAGAACATGCCTTAGAATGATAAAGCATCTTGGAAGCTGTAGTTTTAAAACATTTGGGGATCAACCTTTTGGGCACCCCTGCCCCAACATATTTCATGAATCTTGACACCTGTTAAAGAAGGTAACAAGCAAGAAGACTTTTTGCTCACAGAGACATTTGGATATTTTTACTCCTCTATTACGGAAGATTATTTCACCTAGATATTCTAAATATAAAGAAATTAGGAAACCTGGCTTCACTCAAACATAATGCCTTGATCAAAACGGATAGAAAGTATAAAAATATAGCATAACTTTATTCCCTAAAAACACATAATGTGACTGAAACAAACAGGAGGGATTTAAATTCTACATTTAGAGAGATGCTAAAGATACCATCTCACTTGTTACTCCGTAAATCCTGTAGATAAGCATTTCAGTCAGACTGAGCAAACCACCTGGATCGTATATGTTATATAATGCAATGTCTGTGCCTTCATGTTACACTGTGAACTCAAAGGAGCTTTAAAGCCTTTAGTAAATTGATTTTCTGATCCCAGATCATAGGACGTATTATTCCACAGGTTGAACCATTTTTCCCAAGGACCAGAGAGTTTTTCAAAACCATAGACTATTGATACATTTTGGCATTTGAAGTGCTATGTATAGCTTCATCAATTAGCTAGGGATGACTGATTTCCTGTAATTTACACAAGTGCTGTCTTATAACACTTATTTATCCTAAATTGATGTCTTCCTGGTTGATGCTGTTTCCTAATAGGTAAGGTTCCTTTACTAAGTCATTCCTTTCCTGCTGCTATCCAGTCATTTGGTTGTTGCTTG
This sequence comes from Pelobates fuscus, assembly GCF_036172605.1. Lineage (NCBI taxonomy): Eukaryota > Metazoa > Chordata > Amphibia > Anura > Pelobatidae > Pelobates > Pelobates fuscus. The sequence goes on along the minus strand of NC_086322.1, from coordinate 127,250,050 downwards.
ATAATAATACTGTGGAATTGTTAAATAAAAATGATATCATGGGAAAGACACTAATGGCGGAATTATCCAAGTGAAAAGATTGATTATACCTACAGAATAGATCTGTAATCAATAGTGTTGAACATTAAATCATCAAAATACCTTAGTATGGTTGACGATATATTTTGTAAGTTTGTATAATATTATATTGCCCTCTTCATGTTTGTTTGTTGTTGATGAGTGAAAAACCCTTGTTTGTGAATGTGTTATCCAAGCATATAAAGAAACACTGTTAATGGACCAGGGAGATCTCAGACACATATTAAAGGAACACTATAGTCACCTACATTACTTTAGCTAAATAAAGCAGTTTTAGTGTATAGATCATTCCCCTACAATGTCACTGCTCAATTCACTGTCATTTAGGAGTTAAATCACCTTGTTTCTGTTTATGCAGCCCTAGCCACACCTCCCCTGGCTATGATTGACAGAGCCTGCATGAAAAAAAAACTGGTTTCACTTTCAAACAAATGTAATTTACCTTAAATAATTGTATCTCAATCTCTAAATTGAACTTTAATCATATACAGGAGGCTCTTGCAGGGTCTAGCAAGCTTTTAACATACAGGCGATAAGAAAATCTTAATTAAACAGAACTTGCAATAAAGAAAGCCTAAATAGGGCTCTCTTTACAGGAAGTGTTTATGGAAGGCTGTGCAAGTCACATGCAGGGAGGTGTGACTCGGGTTCATAAACAAAGGGATTTAACTCATAAATGGCAGAGGATTGAGCAGTGAGGCTGCAGGGGCAGGTTCTATACACCAAAACTGCTTCATTAAGCTAAAGTTGTTCAGGTGACTATAGTGTCCCTTTAAGTTAACATGTGGCAAGATTATCTTGATTATAAAAAATTAAGTCCAGGGCTACAGCAAGGATATATATAGATTTATGCTATGGATAAACCTTTTTATAATGCAGATTCTCTTTTGGTTGTGTATGTTTATATATTGTAACATATTACTCTCTTGCAGCAGCTTACTGTCTAACTCAGTGGTTCTCAAAACAGTCCGCATGATGCAGTAATAGGGTTGCCACCTGGCCAGTATTTTACCAGCACAGCCAGCATTTGAAACTGCCTGGCCATTGCTGGTATAAGATTGCCGGTATTGTGCTTTTATAGAGATTAGGCTGCAATACCAGCACCAGTCAGTAGTGGTCGCTGTGCGTTTAGAGAAGCAGGAATAGGAAGTTTCAGCATTTCACTGCCTCTCTCTACTGACTGAATCCATGAGGGAGCAGCTACACAGCACAGAGAGTTCAGACAGCAGCTCCCAGCTTGCATACAAATTGCATATCAGGTAAGTGAAGGATGGGGTAGACACACAGATCATGGAGGTTAACAGGTGGAGAGACACATGTCATGGGGGGTTAACAGTTGGAAAAAGACACAGATAGGGTTAACATGTAGAGAACTACACATATTTTGGGGGTCAACAGGTGGAGAGACATGGGTCATGGGTGTTTACAGGATGAGAGAGATGCAGATGTGGGTTAACAGGAGGAGAGACACAGATAGAAGTGAACAGGAGGAGTGACACAGGTGGTGGTTTAGGTAGATTGAGAGACACAGAGGGGATTTGGACAGGTGGGGAGACATAGATGGGGCTTTGGACAGGTGGGGAGGGACAAATGCGGTTTTGCACTAATGGAATGACACAGGGGTTTTGGGCAGTATCAGAGACAAACATCGGGGTTTGTACAAGTGGAGAGACACAGTTGGGTGTTTGGACAGGTGGAAAGAAGCAGATGGGGATTTGGACAGGTGGAAAGACATAGATGGGGTTTGCACAGTTTGAGAGAGAGAGACAGTAGGGTGGTTAGTAAAAGAGGAGAGATACAGTTGGGGTTGGGTATAGAGAGGTGAGCTGAACAGAGAATGAGGAGGGTAGTAGACTTTGGAGACATAAAATAAGGGGAATTGCACAATTACATCCTTTAAAATACATTACTGAATTAGTGCCATCTGCAAACCATCCCCTCTTTCCTAGGAACAGAGTTTTCATCTGTGCTGGGGAATACAGCAGTTAGAGGCTTCTCACTGAGAAGCCTCTCTGCTGGAGCCAATCATACAGTCACACATGGTCATGAATTTCCAATGGTTCTCAATAAGTTGTAGTACTGATCATTGAGAAGGGGGTAAGGCAGGCATGCTCTGTCGAGATAACGGAAGCAGAAGAAAGATTTCCCAACTGTTTGAGTGACAGTCGGACGATGTTTGGCATCCACTTGTGAAAGTGCTGATTTCTATTGAAATTGGATTAGAATGAATTCACACAAAGTAACATCAAAAACAAATTGCAAAATCCAAGTCATAAGTAGCCATTCTGGGACTATAGCAGAACTGGAGAATTTTCCAAATCCACTACTTTGGTCTTAATGCTCTACACTACATTTTTTAACTTAGGGAATAAACTACAGAGGAAGATGTAGTGAATTGAAATATTATTTTTCAATTATAGACAAAATAATCGATTTGCGAAAATTCTCCAATTCAGCCTTGTACAGCTTAGCTATTTGAACCTACATTTTGCAATTCGGATTGTAATTCATTACAATTTGGTGTTTAGTGAATAAACCCCGTGTATTTGTATATATTGTCTGTGATGCAGACAGCCTGCTGCTGAATACATTGCGTGAGCACGCAGAAGGGCAGTCCAATCTCCCCAAACTGTAAGTAGTGTTTTTTTTATTTTATTTTTTTATTTGCAGCGTTATACTATGATGTCATATCCTATGATATCACACATGTATCATTTATTATGCAAATTAGCTTGGTCATATTTTTTTCTTTCCCAAGAAAGGTGGCTACCCTATCCAGTAACAGTTCAGGTTTTGTCAGCGTCTCCCTTGGCTTAGAAAATACACAAATAATGGGCTGTTGCTGGGCCATGAGGACTGATTTCAGAACCAATTGTAGAAGTGTTTAACCTATTCCACTGCTTTGGTTACCATAGCAACATGTGAGAAAGAGGAGCAATGTTCGTATTCATCTCTCTACCTTCTGTAACCAAGTGAAATGCGAGCATGCAAGCTACTAAATGATAGAAAAAAGGAGATAGCATTGAGAACACTCCTACATATGTTTTTCTCCTGCAGGGTATTAATTGGCAGGGCGGTTACTTACACTATGTACTGTATACTGATTTTGAAACGTAGATGACCAGTTACATTGTGTAACCTATATTGACTAGAAAAATAATTTTATCTCTTTTTTAAGTTTCCTTTTTTGTATTGTTAAATATGTTAATCTATTATTTCTAGTACATTACCAAATGATAACAAATAAGTATTCAATTACAATAATTGTTTATTTTAGTTGTGAAAATAGCATTTTAAATGTAAAGACATGTTTTCCTAGCAATGAGTCTCTAAAATAAAGCTGTTTAAACAATAAAAAAGTATATCCCATATTTTTCAATACAAAAAATTTTAAAGAATTAAAAATGTTATGATATATTTTTCACTCGGTCATAATTATATAATGTGAAATGTTGTCAGTATATTTTTTATTACTAATTATAACATTTTCAGGAATCGCCATATGTGATGTACAAAAAAAATGCAGATCAATTTGAAGGGAATGAAAGGTATGAAGGATACTGTGTTGATTTGGCCACGGAAATAGCGAGACATTGTGGATTTAAGTACAAGCTAACTATTGTCGGTGATGGCAAGTATGGAGCCCGAGATGCAGAAACTAAAATCTGGAATGGAATGGTTGGAGAATTAGTCTATGGGGTAAGCTTAATTTAATTCAATTTTAAGATATAAAGAGATATAAGTTTTATATATATACCCAATGAGCTCTGTTCACAAAATGATCATTATCAATAAATCACTAAAACAATAAACCATTGCTTCTGGGCCAAAAGCGACCAACCACGTCTCCTTTTGGCTCTTTTAAAAAGCTGTATTCATTTAGATAGCTTTCTTGTTCTTCTCCTTTTTTCTATTTAAAATATGAAATATTTTGTAAGTCTCTTACTAGATTTAAATCTGTGTTTATAGACTACTGGTTAGTTCAGACATACCATATGCTTATGTCGTAATTAAAATGACTTTGGTGCTGCATTTATGCTTTCTTTTTAAATGAAAGAATGATAATGTACATATTTTGTAAAAAAATAAAATATATAGTATAAAGACTAGCCCTAAGAAGCATAATTGCAATGCCCCTTTTCAGACCTCTTTGCTGAGACATTTGAAGTTTGCAAACATACACTATTCCATTTTTCGTACTTTGTTTTATCTCATTATTATTATTATTATTATTATTATTATTATTGCCATTTATATAGCGCCAACAGATTCCGTAGCGCTTGACAATATTATGAGAGGGGGGATTTAACTATAAGTAGGACAATTACAAGAAAACTTGCAGAAACGATAGGTTGAAGAGGACCCTGCTCAAACGAGCTTACAGTCTATCCCCTTAGTGACCGCAGGGTATCAGGTACGTCCGACAAAAAAAAATCCTTAAGGACCACAGACGTACCTGATACGTCCGTGGGGAATTAGACCGCTGGAAGCAATCATGATCGCTTCCAGCAGCTCTAATGGTATTGCAGCGATGCCTCGATGTTGAGGCATCACTGCAATACCCCCCTCTAAAAGAGCGGTCACATGGCCGCCATAGGTGTCCACAGTGCTGCCAGCAAGGGGACTGCCTGAACTGACAGGCAGTCACCCTGCTGGTGGAAAAAGTAAAACAAAAGTTTTAAAAAGTAAAAAATAAATATATATATATATAGTTAATAAATTTAAAAAGCAAAAATATAAATATATATGTATATGAAAGAATGATAATGTACATGGCAGCACTGTGGACACCTATGGCGGCCATGTGACCGCTCTTTTAGAGGGGGGTATTGCAGTGATGCCTCAACATCGAGGCATCGCTGCAATACCATTAGAGCTGCTGGAAGCGATCATGATTGCTTCCAGCGGTCTAATTCCCCACGGACGTATCAGGTACGTCTGTGGTCCTTAAGGATTTTTTTTTGTCGGACGTACCTGATACCCTGCGGTCACTAATCTAGATTATAGAGGGTTACAATAATCCATGCAGGAAATTATTAGAGCATGGACAAGCTCCTTTTAAGATGGAATCTTCAAGATTTGGTAACATACTGGATGTGAGGGTCAAAGGTGAGGCCAGAATCAAGTATGACGCCAAGGCAGCGCGCTTGCAAGGATTGACTTATGTGGATACCACTAACTTGAAGGGAGAGCGAAAGAGGAGGATCAGTATTAGGAGGAGGAAAGACAATGAGCTCAGTTTGAGAGAGATTGAGTTTAATTAAGCGGGAAGACATCCAGTCAGAGATGGAAGAAAGGCAAGCAGGGACACGTTGCTGGATGGCAGGGGAGAGGTCCGGGAAGGAGAGATATATCTGGGTGTCATCAGGTGATAGCGGAATCAAAATGAGGTAATACGTTTTTTTCAAGAGAGGCAGTATAAAGAGAAAATAGAAGGAGGCCAAGGACAGAGCCTTGGGGGGCTCAAACAGAGACAGGATGAATGGAGGAGGAATCATTAGAAAAGGAGACACTGAATGAGCATTTGGAGAGAGAGGATGAAAACCAAGAGAGGACAGAGTCACACAGACCGAATGATGTAAGAGTTTGAAGAATGAGAGCATGATTAACAGTGTCAAAGGCAGCAGAAAGGGTCATGAAGAATTAGTATGTGGCCTTTTGATTTATCTGCGATTAGGTTGTCAGTAACTTTGATAAGAGCAGTCTCAATAGAGTGGAGAGGGTGGAAACCAGATTGAAGAGGGTCAAGGAGAGAGTTAGAATTGAGGAAGTAAGAAATACGGGTAAAGACAAGTCTTTCCAGAAGCTTTTAGGAAAAAGGCAGCAGGGTTATGGGAAGATTGTTAGAGGGGGAGGACAGGTCAATAGATGTTTTTTTCAGGATAGGTACTACAATGGCATGTTTAAGGTCAGCAGGGACAATGCCAGAAGAAAGAGCAGTTAAATATGTGTGTTAAGGAAGGCACAAGACAAGGAGACAGAGATCTGATAAGGTGAGATGGGACAGAATCGAGCGGGCAAGTGGTGGTTTGAGAGGAAAGCACAGCCACTTCTTGTTCAGTAGCCGTGGAGAAAGTCTGAAGGGTAGGAAAGGCATGAGCTACGTGCGGTTGAGAAAGAGAACAGCAAGGTGGGGAGAATTCTTTCCTTAGCAGTTCAATCTTGTTGGTAAAGTAGCATGCAAAGCTATCGGCTGTAAGGTTAGTTTGGGGAGTGGCCACAGCAGAGCAAAGATAGAGTTAAAGGTGTCAAAGAGATGCCTGGGATTGTGGGAGCATGAACTAATGAGAGAGGAAAAGTATGACTGTTTGGCGAGGGCAAGGGCTGCGCTGTATGAACACAATATAAATCTATAATTGAGATAGTCTGCCTGTGTGCGAGACTTCCTCCAGGAGCATTCAGCACAATGGGAGCATCTTTGCAGATAGCGTGTTGATTTATTTTGCCACGGTTAGGGGCGTGTGCTCCTCGAGGTGCATGTTTGGAGGGAGGCTGCAGCGTTCAAGGAAGAGGTGAGGGTAGTGTTTTATGTGGAGATGGACAGTGAGGGACAGGAGAGGGAAAGGGTTGATAGTGGCTGTAAATCAATATCAGCTGACAGCTGCTGTAGGTCAATAGAATTAAGGTTCCTCCTGAGTTGAGGGGGGTTAGCCTAAGGTTGTTGGGTGAGGGGGTATTTGAGAGAAAATGATAAGAGGTGGTGATCAGAGAGAGGAAATGGAGTGTTGCAGAGATTAGATACTGTACATGCATAAGAGAAAATGAGGTCTAGGGTATTGCCAGCTACATGGGTGGGAGAATAAGCCCACTGTGATAGCCCGGGGAGGAAGTCATTGAAAGTAATTTAGAGGCTGCTAAGGTCAAAGGTGGGTTAATGGGAATATTGAAGTCCCCAAGAAGTAGGGATGGAGTTTATAGTAAATATTATTTACTATACAGATGTAGTGGCTTATTTTGTTTGCTTGTATAATATAGTGGTTCAACTCTTTAACTATGTTTGAGATACTTGGTTGGTGATACTTGGTACATTGCTTAAATACTGATTCCAGATACAATAATTGTATGGGACTAGAGATGTTCCGAACAGTTCGCTGGCGAATAGTTCCTGGCGAACATCGCTTGTTCGTGTTCGCCACGGCAGGCGAACATATGTGATGTTCGGTCCGCCCCCTATTCCATATCATTGAGTAAACTTTGACAAACCCCCCACCCGCCTCTCGGGGTGTGGGCGGGGGGGGGGTTGTCATAGTTTACTCAATGATATGGGGGGGACCTACTGTCCTCCCCCCGGCCCCCACCCCTAAGCGGTGGGTGGGGGCCCTAAAAAAACAATAGGGGGGAACCTCTGTCCCCCCCGGCCCCCACCCCTGAGTGGTGGGTGGGGGCCCTAAATACTAAGAAGGGGGGGACCTAATGTCCTCCCCCCTGGCCCCCACCCCTGAGCGGCGGGTGGGGGCCCTAAATACTAATAAGGGGGGGACCTAAGGTCCTCCCCCCTGGCCCCCACCCCGGAGCGGCGGGTGGGGGCCATAAATACTAAAAAGGGGGGGACCTAAGGTCCTCCCCCCTGGCCCCCACCCCTGAGCGGCGGGTGGGGGCCCTAAAAAAAATGTGTCCCCCCAGGTGACTAGGGGTCCCCAAACCCCTAGTCACCCTTCCCCCCCAAAAAAAATTAACCCCCTACCTACCCCCCTCACCCTAAAAATAATGAGGGGGTGACCTTTAACTAAGTACCTGTAAAAAAAAAAAAAACTTACCATTCAATGTTTTCTTTCTTCTAAATCTTATTTTGTCAGCCCCAAAAAAGGCCAAATAAAAAACCATAATAACCGACGCAATAAAAATAATAAAAAAAATCCATGTTCACCCGGCGAGGGCTCCGCGCAGAGTGAGCTCTGCAGGGCGGGGGAAGGCTTATAAAGCCTTCCCCCGCCCTGCAATTAGGCTCAGAGCACTCTGATTGGTGGGTTTAAGCCATCCAATCAGAGTGCTCTGACAGGTAAATGAAGAGACTGACAGGTAAGTCTCTACATTTACCTGTCACAGCACTCTGATTGGTTGGTTTGAAATCCACTAATCAGAGTGCTCTGTGTCATTTTACACAGCGTGGGAAAGTTCTTTGGAATTTTCCCACACTGTGTAATTTGAATCATAACTCTCTGATTGGTTACTTAATCCACCAATCAGAGTGTTATGAGTCAAATTACACAGGGTGGGAAAATTCCAAAGAACTTTCCCACGCTGTGTAAAATGACACAGAGCACTCTGATTGGTGGATTTCAAACCAACCAATCAGAGTGCTGTGACAGGTAAATGTAGAGACTTACCTGTCAGTCTCTTCATTTACCTGTCAGAGCACTCTGATTGTATGGCTTAAACCCACCAATCAGACTGCTCTGAGCCTGATTGCAGGGCGGGGCAAGGCTTTATAAGCCTTGCCCCGCCCTGCAGAGCTCAGTCTGCGTGGAACCCTCGCCAGGTGAACATGGAATTTTTTATTTTATTTTTTTTATTGCGGCGGTTATTATGGTTTTTTATTTTGCCTTTTTTGGGGCTGAAAAAAGAAGATTTAGAAGAAAGAAAACATCGAACGGTAAGTTTTTTCTTTTTTTTTTTTTACAGGTACTTAGTTAAAGGTCCCCCCTCATTAGTTTTAGGGTGAGGGGGATAGGTAGGGGGTTAATTTTTTGGGGGGGGGAGGGAGTGACTAGGGGTTTGGGGACCCCTAGTCACCTGGGGGGACATTTTTTTTAGGGCCCCCACCCGCCGCTCAGGGGTGGGGGCCAGGGGGGAGGACTGTCACAATTCGGGGAACCCAACACGCTAACACACACATACACACACAGAAAGTGTGCAGTACCGGTCCTTAGAGTGGCCGGGCTAAGCACACACAGAATAGTCAGGAGACAAGCCGAGTAAGGGGAACCAGAAAACAGAATAACGAGAAACAAGCCGAGGTCAAAGGGTAGGAGAAAGTCACAAAGTCAGTATAACAAGCCAGAGAGTACGTAACCAGAAATCACACGTTCAGAATCAATACTATAAAGCAAAGACCACAACAGGGCAGGGAGGAACAGGAAAGGTAAGTATTTAAACCATCAGGTTAATTCTGATTGGATAATTTCCAATCAGAATTAACAATCACACGTGGGAGATATCTAAACCTCCCACTGTGATTGAGGCACTGTGCCTTTAATGCCGGGTCAGGTGACTGACCCCGGCGTGACATATCTTGGGCAGTCTTCCAGCGTGCAGCGTCATGCATGCTGCCGCTGGGGGGCGTGGAGGAAGACGCGGGCGGCATCCGAGGCTGGAGGGATGCCGCTCGCCGAGCCCACGTGGAGAAGGGGACCGTGGACGGCTGGAGGGTGAGTGCCGCGAGCGGACTGCAGCCTCCCCTTGCAGCCGCCCGCGGGATCCTGAGATTACCCCCCCCTCGAAGACCGCCCAGAGGGCGGGAAGCAGAAGGCTTCAAAGGAAACCTGGCATGAAAGGAGCGGACCAAAGAGGGAGCGTGCAGATCAGAGCACGAAACCCAAGATCGGTCCTCAGGGCCGTACCCCTTCCAATCCACCAGATATTGCAGCCGACCCCTAGAAACACGAGAGTCGAGAAGGGCAGCCACTTCGTACACATCACTGGGGACAGCGCGAGGGGAAACAGGCCGCCCGAGGGGACGAGAGAACCGGTTGCAAAGCAAGAGCTTCAAAAGCGAAACGTGAAACTTGTTCGGAATGCGCATGGAAGAGGGCAAGTCCAGGGAGTAGGAAACGGGGTTAACCCTACGTAACACCTTGTAGGGACCAAGGAACCTGGGAGCGAACTTCATCGAGGGAACCTTGAGGCGGAGGTTCCTGGAGGACAACCATACCCTATCACCCGGAACATAGGAAGGGGCCGCACCCCTATGGCGATCAGCAAACTTCTTCTGAGCTGCCGCTGAACGGGACAGCGCAACATGGACCTGATCCCACATCTTCCGCAAAGAGGCGAGGTGCTGGTCCAAAGCGGGCATTCCCTTGTCGGAGAACGCACCGGGAAGGACGGTAGGCCGAAACCCATAAGCAACCTCAAAAGGACTTAAGCCAGTAGACGAATGAGACACCGTATTCCTGGCAAATTCAGCCCACGGAAGGAGGCGAGACCAGTCATCCTGGTGCGCATTAGTGAAGCAGCGCAAATACAATTCCACAGACTGATTAGCACGTTCGGCTGCACCATTAGATTGCGGGTGATAGGAGGAAGTAAACGACAAGGAGACCCCCATCTCAGCACAAAAACCCCTCCAAAACCGAGAGACAAATTGAGGACCCCTGTCAGATACTATATCTTGAGGTACCCCATGCAAGCGGAACACTTCCTTGGCAAACACCTGAGCAAGTTGAATCGCAGAAGGCAGTTTCCTAAGCGGAACAAAGTGCGCCATTTTAGAGAACCTATCCGTCACAGTTAATATCACCGTCTGACCATCGGAAGGAGGAAGGTCTACAATAAAATCCATGGATAAGTGGGTCCATGGTTTCTTGGGTACCGATAGAGGCATCAGGAGACCCTGGGGTCTCACATTAGGGGACTTACACTGCGTACAGACCCGACAAGCCTGCACAAAATCCACTACGTCTCGCTTGAGTGAAGGCCACCAGAACTGTTGAAGGAGGCCCTTATAAGTCTTGGTAACCGCCGGATGACCAGCAGTTTTGGCGGTGTGAAATAAAGTTAACAACTTCTTTCTGTCATTCACTTTAACGTATAGTCTGCCAACAGGCGTCTCAGGGGGTGCTTGAGTTTGGTATGTCTTAATATTCTCAAGAACAAGAGACGAAACAACCAAACGGGTAGCAGCAATTATCTGAGACGCAGGTACAATAGGTTCAGGGGTCGGGTTAACAGATTCTAGAGGTTCATACTGTCGAGAGATAGCGTCAGCTTTGGCATTACGGCAACCAGGTCTATAGGTAATAACGTATTGGAAACGTGAAAGAAATAGAGACCATCTAGCCTGCCGGGCGGACAACCTTCTAGCATCAGCTATATAGGAGAGGTTCTTATGATCTGTTATAACCATAACTTTGTGTCTAGAACCCTCTAATAAGTACCTCCATTCCTTAAAAGCTAACACAATAGCTAATAGTTCCCTGTTCCCAACATCGTAATTCTTTTCCGGATCAGATAACCTTTTTGAAAAGTAGCAACAGGGATGGAGGGGTTCGTCATACGATGACCTCTGTGACAGTACTGCTCCCACACCTGATTCAGAAGCGTCCACTACCATAACAAAGGGAAGAGAAGGATCAGGGTGGCGTAGTACTGGAGCAGAGGCAAATGCCTTCTTGAGAGTGTCGAAGGCCTTAAGGGATTCAGGAGTCCAAACCCTAGGGTGTAGACCTTTCTTAGTCAGCTTCGTTATAGGGGAGATAATTGGTGAAAAATTTCTTATAAATTTCCTGTAATAGTTGGCAAATCCTATAAAACGCTGGATAGCCTTAAGGCCTTGGGGAAGCGGCCAGGATAGTATGGCTTCTAATTTAGCAGGATCCATACTGAAACCCTGTTCGGAAATTATATATCCTAGAAATTGCACCGAGGTCTGATCGAACAAACATTTTTCTAATTTACAATAAAGTCCGTTCTGTAATAACCTTTTAAGCACCATCCTAACATGCTTATGATGTGTCTGTAAATCAGGGGAATATACAAGGATGTCGTCAAGGTACACCACGGCACAGACATGCAATAGATCCCTGAGGACATCGTTTATGAGGTCCTGAAACACAGCGGGAGCATTACACAGTCCAAAAGGCATGACTAGATACTCATAATGTCCGCTACATGTATTGAATGCTATTTTCCACTCATCATTCTCCTTTATACGAACAAGGTTATAAGCCCCCCTGCGGTCTAATTTAGTGAAGTATTTAGAACCTTTGACCCGGTCAAACAACTCCGTGATGAGGGGAATAGGGTAGGCGTTTTTAATCGTTATATTGTTCAGGCCCCTGTAGTCTATACAAGGCCGTAGGTCACCCTCCTTTTTGGCAACGAAAAAGAAACCAGCCCCAGCAGGAGAGGAGGACCTTCTGATAAAACCTTTACTTAAGGCTTCCTGTATGTACTCCTCCATTACCTGGTTCTCTTTTTCAGAAAGAGGGTATACCTTACCCCTAGGCGGCATAGTACCAGGTAAGAGGTTTATGGCACAATCGTATTTACGGTGCGGGGGTAGTTTATCTGCCTCCCTTTTTTTTCAAACACCTTAGCTAGGTCTGCATACACAGGAGGAACATAAACAGATAGTGGTTTGGCTGTGGGTACATTAAGCAAGCCAACAGGACAAACACGAGTCATACATTCCCTTTGACAAGATTTCCCCCAGGAGAGAATCTCCAAACAACCCCAATCAATCATCGGATTGTGTTTAACCAACCAGGGGAAGCCCAAAACGATAGAGGCTGTAGGGGAGTTGATTATTTGAAAGGACAATCTTTCCTTGTGCAAGGCACCCACAGACATAACCAGTTCTTTGGTCTCATGGGTCACCAGAGGTTTCTCCAGTGGTCTACCTTCTATGGCCTCCACAGCCAAGGGAGTGACCTTTTGGATCAGAGTCAACGATGTGGTTTTCGCAAAACACTCATCCATTAGATTGTCAGCAGCCCCTGAATCTATCAAGGCTTTGGTAATCACGGTAGTATTTCCAACAAAAAGGGTAACCGTAATAAACGGTCTAATAATGGGGACGTGAGGGGTAAACGACATAACAACCGAGGCCGACCCCTCTATAGGCCTTGGGTGCTGCAGTTTTCCCGGCAATTCAGGGCAGGTTCTTAGAAGATGTCCCCTTTTCCCACAGTAAAGGCATAACCCTTCCCTTCTTCGGTATGATTTTTCTACCTCAGTTAACCCAGTAACACCCAATTGCAAGGTTTCAGGGGGAGGTTGGCTAGAAGGGGGTAATGCCAGTAACGCAGTACTGGGTAAAGCAGGTAACATCTGTGTAAACATACGCCTCTGACTACGTCTCTCTCTAATACGATTATCAATACGGATGATATAATCTATAAGATCGTCCAGAAGGACAGGCAATTCCCTGGACGCTATTTCGTCCAGGATGTAAGCGGCCAAACCCTCCTGAAAGGCTGTAACGAGGGCATCATTATTCCAAACCACCTCAGCTGCTAGAGTGCGGAATTCGATAGTGTAATCCGCTACAGATCTGTTAACCTGTCGGACCCTAAGCAGAGCTTTGCCAGCAGAAGCAACCCTACCGGGTTGATCAAACGTGCGTTTGAAAGCTGTCAGAAAATCTGCGAAGGACATAGGAGACGTATTCTCCCACATGGGGTTGGCCCATGCTAAAGCTCTCCCAGACAAGTGGTTTATCAAAAAGGCAATTTTAGTTCTGTCAGTGGGATAGGAACGTGGATTCATTACCAAATGGATGTCAATTTGATTGAGGAAACCACGACACAAAGCTGGGTCACCACTATAGCGCTGTGGCGGTGTCATATGGACTACATGAGCAGGAACGGGTACTGGAGTGGCAATGGGTTCGGGCACAGTAGCAGCCACCTCCTGGACGGCAGGCTGCAAGTGTGCAGTACAAGCCAGTATGGTCTGTAAGGCTTGAGCAAACTGATCCATACGGTGGTCTAAGCCATCCATTCTAGCCTCCTGATTAACTACAAGCTGGGGTATGTCAGCAGGTTCCATTATGGCCCTGTTGTAATGTCACGATTCGGGGAACCCAACACGCTAACACACACATACACACACAGAAAGTGTGCAGTACCGGTCCTTAGAGTGGCCGGGCTAAGCACACACAGAATAGTCAGGAGACAAGCCGAGTAAGGGGAACCAGAAAACAGAATAACGAGAAACAAGCCGAGGTCAAAGGGTAGGAGAAAGTCACAAAGTCAGTATAACAAGCCAGAGAGTACGTAACCAGAAATCACACGTTCAGAATCAATACTATAAAGCAAAGACCACAACAGGGCAGGGAGGAACAGGAAAGGTAAGTATTTAAACCATCAGGTTAATTCTGATTGGATAATTTCCAATCAGAATTAACAATCACACGTGGGAGATATCTAAACCTCCCACTGTGATTGAGGCACTGTGCCTTTAATGCCGGGTCAGGTGACTGACCCCGGCGTGACATATCTTGGGCAGTCTTCCAGCGTGCAGCGTCATGCATGCTGCCGCTGGGGGGCGTGGAGGAAGACGCGGGCGGCATCCGAGGCTGGAGGGATGCCGCTCGCCGAGCCCACGTGGAGAAGGGGACCGTGGACGGCTGGAGGGTGAGTGCCGCGAGCGGACTGCAGCCTCCCCTTGCAGCCGCCCGCGGGATCCTGACAAGGACCTTAGGTCCCCCCCTTTTTAGTATTTATGTCCCCCACCCGCCGCTCAGGGGTGGAGGCCAGGGGGAGGACCTTAGGTCCCCCCCTTTTTAGTATTTAGGGCACCCACCCGCCGCTCAGGGGTGGGGGCCAGGGGGGAGGACCTTAGGTCCCCCCTTTTTAGTATTTAGGGCCCCCACCTGCCGCTCAGGGGTGGGGGGCAGGGGGGAGGACCTTAGGTCCCCCCTTTTTAGTATTTAGGGCCCCCACCCGCCGCTCAGGGGTGGGGGCCAGGGGGAGGACAGTAGGTCCCCCGCTCATTATTTTTATGGCCCCCATCCACCGCGCAGGGGTGGGGGTGGGGGGGAAGGACAGTAGGTCCCCCCCTCATTATTTTTATGGCCCCCACCCACCGCGCAGGGGTGGGGGTGGGGTGGAGGACAGTAGGCCCCCCTCATTATCTTTATGGCCCCCACCCACCGCCCAGGGGTGGGGGCAGGGGGGAGGACAGTAAGTCCCCCCCTCATTATCTTTATGGCCCCCACCCGCCGCCCAGGGCTGGGGGCCGGGGGGAGGACAGGAGGTCCTCCTCCCATTGTAATTTATGGCCCCCACCCGTCGCACAGGGGTGGGAGCCAATAGGTTGTTTTTTTGTGGGGTTTTTTACAGTGAGCAGCCACTGGCTGCTCACTGCTTACTGCTTACTAGACATGCCCCTACTCGCCTTATAGCGAGTAGGGGCAGAATTTACTAATACTAAGTAATCTTTACTTAGTATTAGTAAATGTGGCTGAAAGACCAATTTAGGTCTTGCAGCCTTTTAGTAGATAACTCCCTAATACCGTGGGAATTAGGGAGTTATCTACTAAGCGGCTGCAAGATGCAGCCGCGGATCGGAGTTTTCATGCCACAGTCCAGGTGTTAGTCCCCTTGAAACAACTGGGTTTTAAAATTCGCCTGCCTATTGAAGTCTATGGCGGTTCGCCCGGTTTGCGGGCTCGCAAACA
This sequence comes from Pelobates fuscus, assembly GCF_036172605.1. Taxonomy (NCBI): domain Eukaryota; kingdom Metazoa; phylum Chordata; class Amphibia; order Anura; family Pelobatidae; genus Pelobates; species Pelobates fuscus. The sequence goes on along the minus strand of NC_086322.1, from coordinate 127,234,629 downwards.
TTTGCCAAATTCGCGTTCGCCATTCGCGAACCGAAAATCTTATGTTCGCGACATCACTATATGGGACATTATGCTGTAATTACTGGCAGGTTTAAATCATCCATTCCTGCCTTTTATGTCTGGATGGTTGATATATAGATAGATAGATAGATAGATAGATAGATAGAATAAGGACTTAAATCCGTAAATAAGGCAAGAATGCCCTATGACACACAGTTTGCTGCTTTTTATTAGATTTCAAATGTATTTGGATATGAATAAAGTTATCCATGAAAGCAGTCATGTGAATGACTGAAGCCAATATAGACTATGGAATTTATTTATACTGAATTTAGAAAATAAGAGAGAATCTTATGGTGGTTTTGGAATGAGCATCTACGGATAAGATAAATAAGAAATTTTCAAATATATTATTCTTTAAGTCAGATGAGACTTTGAATACATTTTGTGCTTTGTGTGAAATGATGCATCTTACGTTATTCATGAGCTGTCAAGGTCTGTTCCTCAGATATTTTGACATCTCGGGGAAAATAACTTGAAAGATCTGTTAAAAAATGAACTTCATTATTTGTGAAGATGAGAAATTCAACCAGAAGCAATAACTTAGAGATATTGATTGTACTGATTAATTTTTATAAAGGATTGCTCTCAGAATTCTAATTAAGAGCTGTTTAGTATGAATGATCAAACAGTGTTTATAATATACTTAGATCTAAATTATTATGAAAGCTATTTTTTTCTGTATTTAACTTAATGAGTATATATACATACTTGTCGAGGGTAACTATGACTAGCCTTTAAATTCCAGAATCAGACATTTGCAGACTCTGTAAGTAAATAATAAAATACTTTAAATAATTTATTTACAAGCATATATCCCATATATCCTATTCTATTGGAAAACTAATGAAGCAGTCCCTAGAAGAAGTCGTAGTGGAGAACTGTCATGGAAGTTGCAAAATTTAGGTCAAGGCAGCTGCGATGAAATATCTGCTATAAGCTGGAGAATATATTCATCTTGGATATTTTAGCCTAAATTTGCAATTCTGTGTCAAAGTATTCATGTTTTATTGGTGTTAGGCAAATATTCAGCATATGTCACACATTATCCTCTGTAACGGATTGTTTACTAAGGAAAATCTTCTTGGGAATCTTTATATAACTAACATTTATTTTTACCTTCATGTAACTCAAATATTTTCTCTACTCATATAAAGTAGTTATTGTATCATTTTAATTTATTGCAATAAAACGTAGACCATATCAATTCAGTACTGAGATTTGACAAAAGACTGCAAAAAATATTTCATACAATAAAATAAATAGATTAAATAATGTAATATTTATACAATGAATAAGTGATAGGAAAAAGTAGACAGAAGAAGGTTATATGATTTTAGGCATTGTCAGTGTAAAAATATTTATTTTGTTTCGGCGTATGGTAGCCCAACTTTCCAGCACTTGGACACCCAAGTTTTATCAATTTTAATAAAGATGGTTTCAGACTCCTCATCATTTATTTATTTTGGTATATTGACAAACTTTATTGGACATGCATGACTCGGAATTTCTTCTGTACAATACTCCATGTTATTTGAACACTGCCAAAATGTAGGTTAACTTATTTATTTTATTACAAAAGAACTTAACTCTGGCACTAAAACTTCAATCTTGACTTTGTTTCAAAAACTGTTTGCAAAAAATATATAAAAAGCAAGAGTATAATGCAGACACTAGAAAGGGGAGAATACGTTCTGCAGGGTGCTCCAGAAAGGGAGGGTCAATCCCTTGAGACATCAAATGGAAGAAAATAAATATCCAGCCACACCTGCGGTTTCTTCTAAAAAGCAGTCTTTTTTTTGGAACAAGAAAGTGGAGACAATGTTTCGGCTCCAAACTTAATAATGACTTGGAGACTTGATAAAGGCTCAGAGAGGAGCAAAAACATTGTCTCCACTTTCCTGTTCCAAATAAAAAGACTGCCTTTTAGAAGTAACCTCAGTTGTGCCTGGATATTTATTTTCTTCCATTTGTTTCAAAAACTGTCATGAACAGCTTGTATGTGTAAAATGGATACAGAAGCTTAAAGTTACAATTCTGTGAAAGGTGTATAGCACTAAAACACTGTGTGCTGGATTGGAATTATAGTTAATTTATGGTATATTTTGCATTACCCACTATACCTTGCTACACTATGAGTACTGCACAATTAGGAAATACAAATGAGTCTACAAACTTGTCTCAAATTTTTAGATGTGCCTAACTTTGCACTACAGATCTTACTGTCATACCTTTCCATTCTTTTTTTCAGAAAGCTGATATTGCAATCGCTCCATTAACTATTACATTGGTGAGAGAAGAAGTGATTGACTTCTCAAAACCTTTTATGAGCCTGGGGATATCTATCATGATCAAGAAGCCTCAGAAGTCAAAGCCTGGAGTGTTTTCCTTTCTTGATCCTTTAGCATATGAGATCTGGATGTGCATTGTGTTTGCGTATATTGGGGTCAGTGTAGTCTTATTCCTGGTCAGCAGATTTAGTCCATACGAGTGGCATACGGAGGAGTTTGAAGATGGAAGAGAGACACAAAGTAACGAATCATCTAATGAGTTTGGGATTTTTAATAGTCTCTGGTTTTCCCTTGGTGCCTTTATGCAGCAAGGATGCGATATTTCGCCAAGGTTGGTTACACATCTCTTTCCACTTTGTGCATTTTTAGTCTGAGAGTAGGTCATGGTGTGTATATACTTGTCGCTGTGAATAGTCTACACATCTTTCATTCACCAGGAGTTCTTGACATGCCCAGTTTTGAATAAAAGCCATTCAGAGGTAAATAAAAGCAATATCACAGTCAGGTAGACATCCATCATGTTCAGTGCAAGTATATGCACCATGTAAAGACTATAAAATGCATAAGGTTACAAATATTTCCTGCCTTCTTGGAGGGGTACCGTGTTTTTGCTGCATATTCCCATTTTACAGTTTGAAGACGGAGTGATCATAATGAACTGTAATGGGAAAAGAGGTTTATTTACTGAGGGTGAGCTATGGAAGGGTTCATTTTTTCCCCATGAATAATTACTTATGGTTTTAATGAAGGTACATGAACAGTTGTCCTTTTGCACACAGATTGAAGAATGTTTGTAAAAATATATATTGGTAAATGATGCATACATTAGATCAACATTGCTACATGATTGCTCCTTCCAGCAGAACTTCCCAATCGTATTGCTACTTTTGCAAACAAATGTAATTGTTGCAGCATCTACTCTTTCTATAGATCATCTAAACCAGAGGTGCTCAAAAGGTAGACACCCAGATCTACAAATCCCATGATGCTTTGCATGCCTTTAGAATGCTTTTATAATGATACAACATCATGAGAATTGTAGTTTTAAAACATCTGGGGATCTACCTTTTGCGAACCCCTGATCTAAACATACTTACAGTATATGGCATGCATCCAGTGCAACAAAACAAAACGCCCTTCTTTACAGTGTCTACTTCTAAACAAATATTCTTTTAAAGTTATCTCTTTGGGGTAACTGAAACTCATGCCAGCTGAAGACTCAAAAATGTGAAAATGCAACAGTTTGGTTAATTTTCCAAGTCACCTATATTGGCCCAATTTTTTGTCAATTTAATTTGTCACTGTTAAAGTACTTGTGCAGCATCCATACGCACGCAGTAACATACACTTGTGAGTGAAATCTCTAGTGCCTGGCACTAGAAATAATGTGATGGCAAGTGTGTGGGTAAAAGTCAACCAGATTTATAAAAGAGTGAAACAGCTGTATTGGGAATATATTGCAGAGGTCTGTATATCAAACATAACGTGTCATCTATGTTGGAGAGAAACACAGCACTGGTTAGGAATGGAACAAGTCCATCCGCCAGGTTGTGATGGTTGAGAGATACAATGGGGTCTAACCCCTAGAAATGCAAAGAAAAAAATAGGACTAATGGGTTGTAGATTAAAGACAATCTGCCTCCCAAAAAGACCTTGTATCCTTATGTGAAAAAAGCTACTCTGCAATAATAAATATAAAAGTGGAGCGCAGAGAGCAAAGAACAAAAAACTCTTTATTAATCCCTCTTGGGGGAGAAACACACAGATACTAGACAAACAAGTAGTAAAATTAGGATCTAATAGGATAGAATCGACTAGTCCAAAAATAATAGTAATATGGTCAGAAGAAATGCTATAAGTATGTGTGTGGCAGAATTGCCATAAATAGTAGCAAATAACTATGACCAAAAGTGGGGAGATACACTAAATGTAGCAAACTGAAGATCTCTATTTACAAAAGTAAATACACTCTATAATTAGAACAAAGAGTATATCAAGTGCACAAAAAATATATGTGCAAATATCTACCAGAATACGTTTGTAACATTGCAGGAAAAAAGCCTGCAGTCTAAATAGCCAGCAATATAAATGTTAAACTAACTGCCTAAACAGCTGTAGGAGATTTGGGGGAAGGAGTCCCTAATATCATGCTGGTAATAGACTAGTATCTAATCCCACCATAAATAAATAATAGGACAGTCTGAAAACAAAGTAGAATCCTAAATTAAAATCATCATCCGCTTCAGTAAAATACTCAACGCGCGTTTCGGCAAAACAAGTCGCCTTTATCAAGAGCAATTTGCGGACTGAAGGGAGCCTCTTTTTAAATGTGTTTAGAGCTCCGCCCATAAGTATGACGTCATCATTATTGTCCAATCAGGAAATAGAGGGCGGAGAAAAGTACCAAGCTCAACAGGAGTGAAGCTAATTAGAAATTTAACCCTCACGTAGCCAGAATATGAGTAGAAGCTAGCACATATCTTCTGTCTTCATAGAGTGAAGGCACAAAATGTAAAATGTAAATGTAGCTGAGCAGAAGAGCTGGCAAAGGTAGTGTATAAATGGACATAACGCTACAGGTTAAACAATTGAAGCCAATGTAGGGAGCAATTCCCTAGTAATCATGATAAATATCATAACAGTGGCACTACATGTATAAGTATGACAGTGTAAAACTAATCACTTAAAGTAAAGATGTAATAATTAAGCACAATGTGTGACTTTGTATGTCTTAATAAACTCTATCATGTAGTGAGTATATAATGAGCCCAGAGAAAACAACATTAGAGGGGTATTCAAAATTATATAAATAGAATAATAAATTAGGGCATAGAAACATGAGCCCCACAGTGTGGTTAAAATAGAGAATAGAGTGAACTCCAAATATAAAGAGGGAGAATACATATTGATTCAAAGAGAATTCGTTAGAGTAGAAATCCTGTATTGACTTAGAAAGCAAATTGAAAAGTACTCCATTAATGGTAAAATGAAAGGAGAGATGGAAAAATAAATGAATACATGAATGAATGAATGAATGAAAAGTGAAGTAATATAATATATCCATATTCACATATCATGTAATATTGGTGCAAATAACTAATAAATCGCAAAACTGAAAAGTAGTAAGTAATGGTGGAAATAGATGATATTAATGATAATGGACAATTTATCAAGACATTGCAGTGTCTTGATAAAAGGGGCAAAAGAAAAACCTTCATTGAGACCTTTTGGGTGAAGTGTTCGAAGTTGATAAATCCAGAGGCTTTCCCGTTGTCTCAGAAATCTGTCATAGTTGCCCCTACGTTTATCCTTGCGCACCAATTCCAATCCACAGAACCGGAGTCCCTGCGGATTGCCCGCATGGAAGTCTTTCAGGTGACGAACTATGGGAGTATCAACAGGTAGTTTTGGAGATCTAACATGCTCCTTAATGCGCTCCTTAAACGGTCTAAAAGTTTTTCCTACATATTGTAGCTTACAGGTGCATGTAAGGAGATAGACTATACCAGCGGTGTTGCAATTGAAAAAGGATTTAATCCCAAAAGCCTTTTTCCCATCGCTATCCATAATAGACTTCACGTTTGATGTATTTACACGCGACACAATGGCCACATTGATATGATCCCACTATAGGGGTGTGTAGCCAGGTGCGTGTGGCTGAACGATGGAAATGGCTTGGGACTAAAAGGTTCCTAAGGTTTTTGCCTCTACGTGCCGTCATATCCACATTTGGCCCTAAGAGCCTTTTAAGGTGAACATCATCCAACAGACACGGCCAGAATTTTTGGATCTCGAGCTTAACAGCCTCCCAGCCTGAATCGTAAGTGGCTATCATCCGTGGGGCTTGAGGTTTGATGGGGGTATCCACTTTTTTTGGAGATAGTAGAGTGCCTCTGTCTGCCTCTAAAGCCCTTCTATAGGCTTTTTTTAGGCATTTATTAGGATAGCCCTTCATTTTGAACTGTTGTCGCAATATGTTAGCCTGAAGCTTAAAATCTTCAACATCGCTACAGTTCCTACGGGCCCTAAGATATTGCCCCGTTGGAATGCCACGTTTAAGGGATTGGGGATGAAAACTCTCCCAACGAAGGAGACTGTTAGAAGATGTGGGCTTTTTATACAATGTAGTGGTGATGGAATTACCACTGACCATGATCGTAAGGTCCAAGAAATTAAGTGTATTGCCCCCAAACTCCGAAGTGAAATGTAGGTTAAACTCATTAATATTGAGTAGGGATACAAATACATCAAAAGATTCCCTACTACCTGTCCACAAAATCAAAATATCATCAATATAACGGGCCCAATGATGAATAAAGGCCCTGTATGGTGAAAAAACATCAGATGCCACAACTACTTCCTCCCACCAACCTAGGTGGAGATTGGCATATGATGGGGCACAAGCCGTCCCCATCGCAGTGCCCTGTACCTGATGGTAGAATTTTTTTAGAAGAGGAAGTAGTTGTGGCAGAGGATAAACTCAAGAAGTTCCAAGACAAAATTAGAGTGATCATTAAGGTCAGGACCCCTTTTGTCTAGGTAGAATTTAACATGTTGAATGCCCCCCTTGTGTGGTATGGATGAATACAATGCTTCAACGTCACACACATGGTGGGATCAGATACTAGTCTAATACCAGCATGATACCAGGGACTCCTTCCCCCAAATCTCCTACAGCTGCTTAGACAGTTCGTTTAACATTTATATTGCTGGCTATTTAGACTGCAGGCCTCTTTCCTGCAAGGTTGCAAACGCATTCTGGTAGATGTTTGCACATATATATTTGTTATGCACTTGATATACTCTTTGTTCTAATTATAGAGTGTATTTACTTTTGTACTTAGAGATCTTCAGTTTGCTACATTTAGTGTATCTCCCCCCTTTTGGTCATAGTTATTTGCTACTATTTATGGCAATTCTGCCACACACATACTTATAGCATTTCTTCTGACCATATTACTATTATTTTTGGACTAGTCGATTCTATCCTATTAGATCCTAATTTTACTACTTGTTTGTCTAGTATCTGTGTGTAGTATCCCAAGAGGGATTAATAAAGAGTTTTTTGTTCTTTGCTCTCTGCGCTCCACTTTTATATTTATTATTGCAGAGTAGCTTTTTTCACATAAGGATACAAGGTCTTTTTGGGAGGCAGATTGTCTTTAATCTGCAACCCATTAGTCCTATTTTTTTCTTTGTCATCTATGTTGCTTAGTCATAAGTTCTAGCTTGTAACTTATGATTAAGTGCCATTAATGGCACTAACCATTCATAAGTATAAATATGGATGACCTGGATATTTATACCTATGAATTTGCAGTCGTAACGTTTTCAGTCCGAGGTGCTGGATCTTTTGATTGCTAGCGTGTGCTAGTGTGTAAATATCATTACCCAAATTGCTCTTTTTCAGTGCTGAAAACTATAACCACTATAGGGTAAATATCCACAAAGCCGTTCTTTTCACATATAACACATGTTTTCAGATAAACCACAGAGCCATTCGATGCATCCATAGCTCACTTCCTATTTCATTTGTGTGAGCAGCTTTGGAACTTAGGTTTTTTTTTATACATAAAATAATGGTAATAACTGTATCTTAAATAGGTCTGTTTTGTTTAACATTTAAAATTGTGTGTATTGAAGTGATAACCAAATTTAAAACACTAGAATATTTTGATGGCTTTCTCAGGTTAGTATTTGCACGTCTATAGTAATGTAACTTAAGAGTAATGCTGTTTTAAGACTCCAATGAAAACAGAAATACAACACAATGATCTAACCATTACATGTGTTTCCTTCCAATGCAGCTAACAGCAGCTATTTATGACATCACACCCCCTTCTTACCCTTTAAATGAGGTGATTGATGCTAGAATGCATGCAACATTATACCAACTCCTTCTCTTTCACTTCACCGAGTTACAATTAAAGCTACCCCACATATTACTTCGTCAGCCTTGAGCTTTGACATGTTCAGAAATTAGTTTGGCCAATCAGAAGTCTCTCATTCTGGTCTATACACTTAAAGTGTTTGGGTGTAGCTGGTAAGCAGAAATCAAGGTTCTCTGTGCACAGTCTCAATACTGCTTAATGCAGAGATTTCTAGACATTGTTGTTCAATTTAACACTGTTCTAGTTGACAAAGTTGTTAATTGAAACCCAACTCTCAGAAACTGGTGCTGTGGTTCCTGATGTGTACAGCTGTGTTACTAGATACTGCAGGTCTGGATCAAGGGAGAGTACAATAACCAGTCTGACGGAAGCATTGTAGAATGCTGCATTTTGCTTACAAAATCTACATGAAATTTAGACAAAGAAAAGATACAATTGTTTTGTATCTTTGTATCTGCCTATTCTCTGTGTTATTTCCCTAGCTGGTTTTGACAAATTAGTTATCTTATTTTTAAATGAATACAATCTCTGTTTGTAATATTAGTCAAAGGACTGCATTTTAATTTAGTATTTCTATGGGGATGAGTTATAAGAAGCAGTTCCTGACAGCAACACAAAGGAGAAAAAGGTGTTTTAGACATTTATCAGAGCCCATTGCCTCAGAATCATTTATTCTGGTTTAATAAAAAAAATTAAAATAAAAAAACAAAAAAAAAATCAAAGCAACCCTCTCCCACAAACAACAATGCAAACATTAAAATAACATACTTGTCAAGCTGCAATATCTTTTTTACTATATATAAAAAGTGTGCATGTGTAATGCAGCTTAAAGGCTGCCGTGCATGCCAATACCTTCTCTTAATTATTCACTGTTAGTTTTGTTTCACTTTATTTATCATAATTCTAGATAACAAATATTGTAATTCTTTAATATATAGTCTGGCTAATTAGAAAATTGAATAAAGTTTGCAGAGGAGTGTAAGAAAAAGGACAATAAAATCAGTTTAGAGAAACTAATAGTCAGGTGTTTTAACAGAAAGAGTAAATTAAATTAAGCATGAGTGTAAATGCTATTTATGTCCTATAGAATGACACAATGACACTCATTTTACCAACTTAAGAAAAATAAAATACTGTGATGATAACCTTTGCAGAAACAGAACTTCAGTTTGTAGTTGTATATGAGCTTCAATTTGTGCCTTGCATTACTGATTTATTTCACCTTAATGAAATACATTGTTTGGTTCTAATACACTGCAATTAATGATCATATAGTGAAGCAAACTATTCTAATTAGTTCATTCAAATGTGCAGTAAATAATATTATTTTTTGTATTTGCTTATCCTATTCTCTTTCCATCCACTGCCATGCCTCTGATTTGCCGCATGCGTCTAGAAAACATTTGACTAAGAACCATAAGTGAATTTAAATACTTAATTTATATAAATCCAAGTTCATATAAATTCAGGCAAAACTGTCCATTCTATATTTCCTATTATACACCATAATCTTCTGAAATGAAAGTGGCTGATTTTAACTGTTGTGTGCCAGAACAACAGATAACTGGTTGAGCAACCAAAGGGTGTCAGAAAACAGTAGAGTTGCCCTGATACATACTCCTGGTGTCGCAGAGTGCCTGACCCTTTATTTTCATGCTATCAGGAATGAGAAAAATAAAAACATCTTTTACACTGCTGACACATCATGCATGAGACTTGCATTTTGATATTTGTGATAAAGGCACTTTTTCATTCTTCTCATTCCTGGTAGCATATAAATAAAGGCCCAGGCACTCTGCCACACCAGGAGTATGTATCAGGGCAAATCCACTGATTCCTGACACATATGGATGAATGGATGAATTCTAGCATCAATCTCACAGTCTCAGACATGGTATTCAATAATATGTTGAATGTAATTAAGAAATATTGGGAAAGGAATGTGATCAGTGGTGGCTGGTGGTGAAGTTTTAAGACAGTAGGGTGGCCAGACTCCTCCAAAAGGAGTTTGATTCAGCCCCTTAACTCTAATCTCCACCATTTTCCGACCTGTGGCATCTGCCTTCTTTATCCCATGTACTCAACCCCTAATAGTACCCCTACACAGAACTGCATACAATACACAGAGCTAAATTAAGTAACATAGTGATATGCATGCAATATTCAAAGCTAATTACAATACAGAGATACCAATACAATACACAACTCTGCATACAATGCAGTTACCCTTACACAGAGCTAAATTAAGTAACATAGTGATATCTATGCAATATTCAAAGCTAATTATAATACAGAGATACCAATACAATACACAGAATTGCATACAATGCAGAGTTACCCTTACAATACACAGAGCTAAATAAAGTAACATAGTGATATCTATGCAATATTCAAAGCAAATTATAATACAGAGATACCAATACAATACACAGAACTGATTACAATACACAGACACCCATAGAATACCCAGAGCCAGGTACAATGCAGTAAAATACAAAGTACCCAGTACAGAAAGAAGATACCAATACAATACACGGAACTAAGCATAGTACAGAAGTACCCATACAGTACCCATACAGTGACACAGTTGTGGGCACAACACAAGTATATCCATAAAATTCAAAAGCTGGGTACAATACAGAGATACCATAACTATCCCACACAGTCAGTGTCTCTGTGATTTAACAGCGTTCTAATTAACAAAGATGTTAATTGAAATCCAACAGAGCTAAATACAGAGATATGTACAGTAATATGGCTCGGTATAATGCTCCCGCTCTTTCTCTGTCTAACTCTAGCTCTCTAATCCTCTCTAAGTGTCCAACTTTCTCTTTTCTGATCTCATTTTCAGTAGTGCTCCTGCAATGACAACTTTAGCCTTCTAGTAACTGTTGCCGCTACTGCTGCTGCTATGAATCATGTCAATTACTCCAAATTCTCTATTAGCTCTCAGCACATACTCCGAGTAGTCCTCAAACAGCTTGTTAGCTTCTAACTTTTGCCTGGCAGTTGTAGATCATAAACATCTGGAGGGCCAGAGTTTGGAGAGCCCTGAGCAAGGATATGCTTGATGGCAATGAATTATAACCTTGGATATACTTGAGCATAACAGATATTGTAAATTATTCTTCCTGTTAAATCACCTTGCCTATTATTATATTCACAGCTCATTTGTATAGTGGACAGCATTCTTCTAAAACTAAAATAAATGAGACACCAAGTTTTGAACATTTTAATGTAAGCATTTTCAAGAATCATTATCCATTTTTATTCAAAATTGTTGAAATATAATTGCAGTTTCTTACAGCTATTGTGGCAAATAGAAAGAATCTGGTTGTCAATAGTCAACAGATCATAAATGATTTAACATGTAACAAGAGAATTCATAAATGAATCACTAAATTATAAGCCAATTAATTATTCTCATAATGTTATATTACTACGGGAACAGAATGAGATAAAATAATTCACTGTTCTCGTCATTTTATCAAAATGTCAGGAGACAACTATTCCATTCATGTCTAAACGTAATGTTCAATTAATTGCTTTTCAAATTCATTAAGTTGCAATTTGATACAAAATTATAATCAGCAATTATCTACAGATAAATAATATTTTTTTTTCTGTACTGACATGGCTATTAACTAAAGTGTGAATTCAATGTGAATTTCAAATTTAAGGTCAAAATAGCTGAACTAGAAAAATTCTCTAAGTCAACTAAGCCTGCAGTTTAGCTACCCTGGAATAACATTTGAAATTCACTTTAAATTGTCATGGAATTCTTATTTAAGTAAATAATCTAGAAACCCTTGGCATGTGTAATCGTGATCAATTAACTCAAATTATACAATTTGTATAATGTATTTATAGTCTTAATATACACTAAATATGGAACAAAAGTGACATTTAAAAAAAAAAGCTGTACTTTTTGTTGATTAATAAATATAATCCTTGTTTCTACACTTGATAGTTATAATTACAATGAAAGAAATAACTAGATGTAATGTAATAATATTTTTTCTTATTATGTAAAGAAATACTACACAAACCACATTGAGAAGATCTTTAAAACCCCATCCACTTTATTTAAAATACAGCATAAATAAAATAAGCTAAAAAGGTACGTGTTAAAAATACGAGACTACAATACAGTTACGTCATTTATATATTTTTTTTTAATAAAAATACAAGTAACTGTAATTATATTATTAGAGAAATAATTAGTTTTGATATCCTTTGTGCATCTCAAAACAAAAATTACCAGAAATAATATTAAAATTAGGATGATGATGATGAAGGGATGTCATGCTGGGAGGTAGCATTCTAAAAGATAAAGAGAATGTATGGCAGAAGGTACGAGGGCTCAGGTAGTGCTTGGAGGTGGGAGGCAGTAAATCCTGGCTAGGATATAAAGATGGAGGAATATATAGTTACATAGTTAAATAGCGGAAAAGAGATTTGCGTCCATCAAGTTCAGCCTTCCTCACATTTGTATTTTGCTGTTGATCCAAAAGAAGGCAAAAAACCCCAGTTTGAAGCACTTCCAATTTTGCTAGAAACTAGGAAAAAAAATTCCTTCTTGACCCCAGAATGGCATTTAGATTTATCCTTGGATAAAGCAGCTATTAACCTACATTGAAAAATGATATCCTTGAATATTCTATTTTTACAAGTATACATCTAGTTGTTGTTTGAACATCTGTATGGACTCTGATAAAATCACTTCTTCAGGCAGATAATTCCACATCCTTATTGTTCTTACAGTAAAAAAAACGTTTTCTTTGCCTTAGACGAAATCTTCTTTCTTCCAGTCTAAACGCATGAACTCGCGTCCCATGTAAAGTCCAGTTTGTGAATAGATTTCCACACAATGGTTTGTATTGGCCCCGAATATATTTGTATAAAGTTATCATATCCCCTCTCAGGTGACGTTTTTCTAAACTAAAGAGGTTTAAATTTGTTAACCTTTCTTCATAGCTAATATGTTCCATTCCTTTTATTAATTTTGTAGCCTGCCTCTGCACTTTTTTAGTGCCATAATATCCTTCTTTAGGACAGGTGCCCAAAATTTTATAGCATATTTAATATGTGGTCTTACTAGGGATTTATAAAGAGGCAAAATTATATTCTCATCCTGAGAATGAATGCCTCTTTATGCATGACAATACCTTACTGGCCTAAGCCACTGGTGATTGACATTGCACATTGTTGCATAGTTTGTTGTCTATAACAATTTCCAAGCCCTTTTTGTGTGTTGTTATCCCTAATTCACTTCCATTAAGGGTATACGTTGCTTGTGCATTCTTTACGCCAAAGTGCATAACTTTAGTACATAGAGGAACAAGGGTTCTAAAATAAAGGTGCATACTTGATGGAAATTGGTTGCAAAATGGAAGAAAATGGTGCTGGGAAGGAAGAGGCTCTAAGAGGATAGTTTGAAAAGAAGCAGGTACCAATTAGATGGAATATTAGCAGACACTAGGACAGGTGTAGGCAACCTTTGACATTCCAGATGTTGTGGACTACATCTCCCCTTATGCTTTGCCAGCATTATGAACATCAGAGCATTCTGGGAGATGTAGTCCACAACATCGTAGTGCCAAAGGTTGCAAACCCTGCACTAGGATGAAGTGGACCTCAAGTTAAGTGTTGGGAATTAGGCAGATAGTCCTAAGGTAAATAATGAGCAATAGATTCAGTAAGATACAAAGCAAAAGGAAGCGTGTTAAGTTAGGGAAAAATGGTACTTTGATGGATGGACTAAAGTAAGTACTATGATGAAGGGAATGATTGTTACGATGCCTCCCCATGGCGCAGTGCGTTCCCAGAGATTGGCACTTCAGCATTCAGCTTCCTATGTCCCCCGCACGTCATGTTGTCATCCTTGTTCGGATGTCTTTCATGACGCGAAAAACGTTCTCTGTTTCCCTTTTATGTTTAAAGCTATATGGCCCTTTTTATGATATCTATGATAGTGTATATCACTTTCTGGCTCTCCCTATTTCCCTGCCCTGTTTCTGTATACCCAAGAGTGCGTTATTGTCTTTTATGACTGTAGCTTACCTGACTATCCTTACTCTCCATAACCATGACTTTGGCTTGTTTACACATTTTCGTGTACTTCTGTTTTTCTTGACATCGGCCTGCTTATGTTTATTTTGAGTCTGCTTGCAGACATTCTGACTTATTTTCTCTATCCTCCCCACTCTAAGGACCAGTATGCATTCTTGTCTTGTCTCTAACCTAGGTTTGTGAATTGGAGTCAGGTCAGTCCTGACAATGATAAAGGGCATTAGTGCTGCAATTCACCAACAAACCATTTAACTGACAATGTCAACTGTTTCTACATGTATGGCTATTTCCATACTATCTTTAAAATCCTATTAAAAATCTTAAAAAATGTGGAAGATGGTGCTAAAGATGTACTTAATGGACTAGTATATGAAGGGTACACAAATGAATGGATAGGCAATAAGTACTTGGAAAACTGAAGTTGATGCTTAAGATGGAGACATAACTGGGAGAATAGGGAAACGGAACAAAGCAGCTGTGGGGAATGTTAATGGGGGCAAAAAATTGCCAAGTGGCTCATTTACATTATACACTGGCGTGTACCTGCTTGCTACTGTTGTTTAACCTTTTCAATGAGAAAGCCATCAATGGTATTTTAGTATTCATGTATTTTTTGTGTAATTTTTTTTTTTTTTGCTTATACTGTAAAGAACACTATGGAAAGACACAAATATTTACAGTGTTTTTCTTTCCAAAGGTATAAAATAGTATCGCCTCCAGAAGTTTCTTGATATTTTAAAAAATGTTATTCTAATCAAACACCAGCATTGAAACACCATGACGTTTTGTGAAATGATAATTACTTTAAAAACATCAATTTTATACTTGTTATTAGATCCCTGTCTGGTCGAATTGTTGGAGGTGTGTGGTGGTTCTTTACCTTGATCATAATTTCATCCTACACGGCTAACTTAGCTGCTTTCCTTACGGTCGAAAGGATGGTCTCACCAATTGAAAGTGCAGAGGATCTTTCAAAACAAACAGAAATTGCATATGGAACATTGGATTCAGGGTCCACTAAGGAATTTTTTAGGGTAAGAATATACTTTTCTCTAATATTGCAATTTTTAATATTGCTTAGGTTATTTATATTTATATTCAAATTAATATGTCAAGATACCTGTCCGAGAATTATTCACTGAACGAGAAATTGTAAATAATTTAATTGAAAACTGCAGGTCTATCCATCCATTATTTATACATTCATCCAACCATGATGGATTTAAAATCTCTGTCTCTGTTTGAAACTCTCACATTTTACATATTTTGTTCTAAAATAAACTGTAGTATTCAGATTATTTAATATTAGTTCTATTCTATTTTACTCTAGTAATGTCCAGAGAACATTCTCTAATTTTGTGTTATATATTTTCAAATGAATATTCTACTATTGTGTGCTAACATCTAGAATGGCATTTTTACTACAATTTATATCATCTGTGAATTATTTCAGAATATCAGTAACATATCATAATTTTCAGATGATGAGATCTAGTGCAAAAAAATGTTTAGCTAGTTTTCCACAAGGATTTAAATTTGCAGTAGGAGAATTAATATGTAGAACAACAACATGTAGAGCAGTGAAAATAAAGATGTAGGAGTGGAGTAAGACACAGGAACAGGAATAATGAGAGACATTGGAATGAAATGTGGACACACGGGTTGGGGTATGGAGCATCACAATAATTTGTGATAATTTGAAATCCCCAAATTCCAAACTTAAATGTAGTCAAATCACAAACACAACGAAACAGGTAGTAGACGAGCATATTCGTTTTGATATATAATTCTGAATTCCATCCTTGATGCCAAGAAAGAGTTAATTGATCGGAAAAATGATCATTGATGGCTAATATACAGTCACTAAATGTTGATTGTATTCACAGATTAAGTGAGATTTGACCAATAGAGGGAAAATAGGAGAAACAGTAAAAAAAAAATACATTTATATATTATATATTTTCTTTTACAGCTCCGCCTCTCCCCCCCCCCCCTGTATTGGCGTTTTTGTCACTTGATCTGTCAACCAAATGGCAGGAAAATGGGCAGTACACTGATTAGCCCATTTTAACACTCTTTTGGTTCTTGTTCCCAAATCTATTTTTGTTATTGAAATTCAACTCAGCTGAACCACCATATGGCCAAAATATGATAGTTGTGAAAAATGTATTTCATACACACGTTATTCAGCCAAAACATTTCCCCTTAGCATAACTCCACTGTGCACTATCCCTAATACCTATGCAAATTTAAATAAGTAAAGATTGGGTTTTATTATCATTACAATGTTTGTCAAAGTATAAATCCAGTCCTGGCATCATAGTTTCTAATGGCCACCCTGTACATACATCCCTAGATTAAACTACATTTTACAATGAACTTTCTATCCCTTTATACCTAGGAAAAATGCACTTACTAAATGGTGGATGCATTGAGAAGCATTAGTTGCCTCTGCATGGAGTTCTGCAATCCACTGACCACACAGACTAAACCTATTTTCTAAAGAAACCAGTATTAAGGGGGACCAACCATATATGGGACACCCACATAGGAAACCATCATTCTCTTGCCATGGCAATAATATTAATTAGAGCTTAGAAGCCAAGAAGAGAAATAAATGTGAAGTATAGGATAGCTAGTCCTCTCGTAAAAAAAAAAAAAAAACAATCAATACGTAACATGATCCCAATACTATCTATCTATCTATCTATCTATCTATCTATCTATCTATCATAATATTGAATTAACCTGACAACGGTTAAATAATAAAAAGACAATTATTTTTCCCTGTGTATGACTCATTGCAGTTTACTTCTCAGTATGTGCATCTGACTCCCCCACAATTAGCAAGCTATTGCCACACAGAACCTGATGCTAGCCTACGCCATTCACAGCCTACACATTTTAAGAGAATAAGAGAACATTTGAATAATTCCGTTACAAGGAAAAGTCAAATATACAAGGGAGCATGAGTCATAATCTGGAGGCTGAATAATTCTACTGAATTGTTACTGTTTATTTCTATCGATAAAATAACTGCATTTTATTCTTTAACCATTTTAATACTAACTTCCAGTGCAATGTTTCCTCACTGTTGAAATATTAGTTTATTGATTTTCTTTATAATGGTGAATTGTCCCTCCCCCAGCCCCCATCCTCCCTTTTCTTTCTCCTGTTCTTTTTCAATTCCTTTTTGTAAAAAATTTTTTTAAAAACTGTTCAAGACAATAATTTGAAATAAAAATGAAAATATATTAATAGATGTTTTTTTAAAAATATAATCACTACCAACTTTGTGTATTTAGTGCAAAATAGAAGTCATTATATAATGGCATTCACCTTACCTCTTCTCAGGTTAAATGCACGTAGGCTTGATCTATATACCCATTTGATCAGGACTCCCTGGAAAGCACAACACCTTGAATTACTGTCCCAACAAACCTCAGTTATTCCAGCTACCATTTACAATTTATACCATTTATAAATTTATGCACAAAATTATTTTTAAAGTATAAAAGCTGTTCTGAAAAGTATTTCACTATAATGTAGTTGGAATTTCACCACAATGTTTATAAACGGACTAATGAATGGGCAGACAGATATAAAGTTGGACGGACGGATGGATGGTTCCTGGAAAAAAAAATACTTATATAATAAGAATTAGGATGAATAACAAATCCGTAACAATGCACAGACAAAGAGATCCTATTTGAGAGTGTGCTTTTACTTGCCTACTTAAACCACCTTTTATGTGGCCCGTTTAAATCCAAGCTATTGTATTTGGACTTATCTGGTAATCTTTAGACTTCGGTGAGAGCTGTTCTTTTTCCTAGAGAATTTTCATTTACATAGGATCTTCCTCTATTTGAAATCATTCCCGGCATGTCACCTCCTCATTAAACAACTGACATCCTTTGAAGGTCTTGCAGCTCCGGATATACCTATCCCCCATTGTGCCTCAATTATCCACAGGATACTCATGGGAATGATGGTAACTTGTTCCTAAGAATTTATGGGCAGATTGGAAGGGGTCCTTGACTATGTCCATACAGACCAGGATTAACAGAAGACTCTCTCTCTAAAACATTACTCATTGATGGCCACCAATTTCCAAGAGGCTGCGTATAAGCTACTCACCTTTTTGTTATCGCACTTCCGCAATTTTAGCTATAGTTTTTCCCTCAATTGATCCAAATTATTGGTGCTGTGGTCAGCAACTAGGTACATATCTCTGCATCTGGTGGAGCTTTATCTGTATACATACATTCTGGTCTAAGGTCCACACAGTTGTGAAACAGGTACATGGTGATGACCTGGTATTTAGGTACATGTCAAATCCTGTCTTCTATATTGGGCTTTAAGCAGTCA
The DNA here is from genome assembly GCF_036172605.1 of Pelobates fuscus. Lineage (NCBI taxonomy): Eukaryota > Metazoa > Chordata > Amphibia > Anura > Pelobatidae > Pelobates > Pelobates fuscus. The sequence continues at coordinate 127,215,947 of NC_086322.1, read as the reverse complement.
GTGGGCTGCCACCTGATCCTTGCTGCCAGAATATTGATATCTCTATACTGGCTCCCTGAGCGGGTGTCCTCTTTTGGTGGACAGAGTGGAGGGGCAAATGGTGGAGGAATCAATTGTTTCTGCAAAGGCCAGATGGACTGTTATGCAAAGACTTGGATGCATTGGGTCTTAGATACTACTATGGATGACTTCCAAGTGAGATACTATTGGTGAGCTGTTGGAGCCCTCCATCTTCCTTTTCCTCTAACAGCTTTAGGTGGACTTGACTCCTACTTTCTACCTTCTTCCTATTTGCTCTACTTCCCTTCCCACTTTCTCTTTCCCTTTTGTCTTCCATCTCTACTTCTCCTTCCCCCCTTGATCTATATCCCCTTTCTTAATTTTTTGAGATTATTTATAATTTGTGAGAAAGCAGTTACATAGTGGCTGCACAACGATTCACTTAACAGTAGTCTTTGTTAAGACTGGATGAACTAGCCCGTCAGTACGATAGTGTACCTTTCTTTCATGGAGTGTTTTTTTTTTTGTGTATGTTTTTACTTGTCACTTTTTATTTTTCCTTATTTTCATTACCATTTATTCTGTGGTGCACGTCGTGATCCTGGTTTACATCTTGCACTATTTGAGATCACTCCTGGCACATTATCTCCTCACTAGACAACTGACACCCATTCAAGGCCTTGCAAATTCAGACGTAACAGTCCCCCATTGTGTCTCAACTATCTACAGGATACTCATGGGAATGGAGCTTGTTCTTAAGCATTCATGGGCAGATTGGAAGGGATTCTTGACCATGATAGTTCACTTTATACCTAAAACATCCCTCTTTGATGGCCACCTGTTGGCAGCGTATAAGCTACTTAGCTTTTTGGTATCATACTCCCTGTTTTGGTTATGTTTTTTCCTCAATTGTTTAAAAAATTGTTGGCGCTGTGGTAGGCAACCAGTTACATATCCCCAGCTTCAATTGTATACATGCATTCTGGTCTGGCATTCACACAGTTACATGGTGATTACCTGGTATTTAGGCAACTTAATGGTACTTAATGGATTTACCTTAAACGGAGGGAGGAAAGGTAGGGTTGGCTTTTCCAAGAAATTAACCTATACATTGTGTTATATCACTCACCGAGGAAAACAATTTTAGATTTAAAGAGGCAAGCTCAGCTCTGTAACAGTCAGTGCTCATTCTATAGGTTGCAGCACAAAGAGGTCCCTCTAACTGTAACTGTAATAACTGCATAAACTAGTAATAAGTTCCTAGTCTATGCCTTCTGTGAGTGACATAAAAGGAAGATTTGTTTTCCATACAACCTGTGTGTAGGACATGTGCCTACTGACTAGGCATACATTGTGCAAGTCTCTACCTCCAATCCATGGCTCTCAGAGACAGCTCAGCCATGGTGTGCACATCTGGCAGCTCAAGACTACAGTCACATTCACAAAATTGTGAATTAGTCTGCTAATAGACAGTGAGAAGCAGCATAGGTCCTAAAAGCTTATTCAGCAATTTTGCACATCTTATGTGACAGGTGCTGAATTACCTTACCCACATAAAATCGCTGCAGTGGGTTATATGGAATGAATTAAGATCAGAATGAGAGTATTGTGATTGTTGGATCCTCTTCATGCACTAAGGTGCATTTTATTGATGCTTCAGGTCAGTGGATTAGCAGCTGCAGTCATTTTAAAGGTAACTTTTTTTAAATTTAATATCATAAATCGATTTATTTTTTACATGTTTTGTTTAAATCATGTTTATTGAAGATACAGTGAGATACAATAATCTAACTTCAAAGTATACTCTGTATATACATCAAAATGCAACAGGCAATTGAGAGAGTTTAATATAAAATCTAATATAATACATTTAAAAGAGGTCATTACAAGTATGAAGTGTTTTTTTAAACATATACAGTGATGAACTTCCATTATTCTGCTTCGGTAAAATTAAATGTTTTTTTTATTTTTTTAAATTAGGGGTCAATGAATAGTTAAACTGCAAAAAAAACACATGTTCTAAGCATTGTTGATAACGTAGAGAGCAAAACAATATCTGTTAACACTATTTTAAATTTTATGTTAATAAAGCTCATGTTTAAATATAATTAAACTTTAATCAGGTTTAATGTTACCTGAGCTGTAACAAGTTTATATTTATAAGTCTGCTTACAAGTTTTGTAGAAAACGAATTATCAAATAGATTCTGCAATAACAGCTTCATGTGAAAATGATTTACATATTTGAATCCCTTCACTGTTGAATTTTTTTAATAATTTGAAACATGGTGAGCATAGCTAGCACATAAAGACAGGACAAAACAGCAGTCGCATACATAGATTGTAGTTGTAATAATACAGAATATCCAAATAATACAGAAGACACACATATGTGAGTGAATAACACCAGATATCTATATCAAAAAGAGAACTGCAGACTGCTATTACAGCGTGCAAAGAAAAGAATGTACGGAGTAAGCTGCAGTTTTGCAGATTATGCAAACTATGTAGAAATGTTCAGAGGAATATGTGTAATAGGTTGCTGTGTAATTGGGTCAAGTGGTTCTGTGTCATATGCCCCCAGGGGAATACCGCTGGGGCGGACTTAGAGACCAGTGTAATGGGTTCTGATCTCTCATAGTTCTAAATTTGATGCAACAATAAGCATCTGACTCACCTCAGGACACCCTGCCCAGCCATTATCACTTCTGTTTTGTTATGGGATAAGGTGAAAACAAAATTTGCCCTTGCTTTCGCCATATCCATATTACAGAATAGAGAGTTTCTACCCAGTTATGGTGGCTAGGCACTTAACAGTTTAAGCCCCTTAATCATAATTATTTTGTTGTGTCAATAAATGAGCTGTGCCAAGCTAGTGCACTTCAAGCAAAAGATTGTTTCCAATATCTGTAACTCAGGGATTACACCCAGACAGCTAGTGTTGATCAAGCTCTGTACAAAGTCCACCCATTTTTGAGAATCTGTGTGATAAGGGGTTTGGTCGGAAGGGTCTTATATCTCTGCTGTATAATGCTATTTGTTTTGGATGTGGGGAGTGCTTTCCTTTGTTTAGCAGTGGGAATGAGACTTGGTGGAGTCTGGGAAGTAGAACGCAAATAATTAAGACTATAATGAGGTGGTAAACCACCTCTGGCAATCTGTGCATAATGGGGAGGACCTACACCAACTTGTGTTGGCGGCACTGTGGCATTAAAGATACCTATACGGACATGTGGTGGGATTGTCCTTAGGTGACATCTTTCTGGGAAAGCATAGAAACATTACTATATAGGGTCTTTAGACGACCAATTGATTTATTGACCCCTGGGTGTTCAATTTATCCAAACCCATTGATAGCTTTCCAATTGTAGTGGCACTTACCCTTTCCAGGGGCCAGCCGGGGTCCTCTGTTCGAGCCGCACGCGGTCCTGCTGCTGCACGAGCCGCGCACGACTCATCCGAAGGCAGGAACAGGAAGGCGGGCAGTGACCGCGAGAAGCGGTCACATGTCCCGCCTGACTCTAAGAGCGCGCCGCGGGTCTCGGGCACGCTCTTAAAAGGACAGTGGGAGCCTAAATTAGAAAAAGCCTCCCATTGGTTCCTGTCATGCCACACTCCCCATACACTTACCTTTTGGGGCGTGGAGATGACAGGGACCAATCAAAATAGATGTTTAGTTATTTATACTCACCTTTTTCCCTTGGTTCCTTGCCCTATCGTGGTTTCTGTTTCAGTTCCATTTAGCGCTTGTTGTATTCGGTTGCGTTCCTTCGTACTTGACCTTGGCTTTGTTTTCTGACTACGTTATCTCTTTATCCTTATCTGTTCTGTTTGCCGGCTTGTTGTTTACTGTGTACCAGACCCCGGCTAGTCCTAGTTTATGCTGTCTCTTTGTGCCCTTGACCTCGGATCGTTCCTGGCTCTGTACTTCTCCTATATAAGTCAAGTCCGGGCACTCTAAGATCCGGTAAACGTATCTCCCGTCTGTTTTGTCTTTTGTTTAGCTGAATTCTGCGTGTTGGGGTATATTCTCGTTACACCAATATGCTCTCAGAAACTGTTTAACATGCTGACATTAGCTGTGTACAGGGCTTTGGTGGCAGGTTGGTAAAGGGCAACAGTGCCCACTGTGGCAAAAGTTAGAGTCAAAATCATGGATAACTATCAAATGGACAAATGGACGATAACACCTAGCAATCATTTACAATAGTGTGGTCCCCAGTGAAGGAGAGGGAGGGTTAACTGGGAGGGAGATGTTTCGTGCTGGCTCTCTTTGTTTTGTTACTCAGTTATTTATGTTCTTTGTTTTAGTATTAATTTATGTTTCATTTATGCATTTGTTTCTGTATTTGGTTCTTTTGGTTTCTTAAATGTATAGGTTTCCTGTTCTTTGACATTTATTGACACGTCTATAATGACTTAGGCAATCCATATATCGCTCAATGTACTTTCCAGAACGCTTGCCTTTATCTATATTCTGCGACTGCATTTATGGGCTTTACTGATTGTTGTTTTGTTGTTTTATATAAAAAATGTGGGTACACTTTGAGGTGATTTCTATGCTACTGTTTGTACATCCATGTGTGCCTGTCTTTAACCCCTTAAGGACCAAACTTCTGGAATAAAAGGGAATCATGACGTGTCACACACGTCATGTGTCCTTAAGGGGTTAAATAATAAAAAAAAAATGTACAGAAGAAGCAGCATTTGTGGAGAGCGACCAAATTGTGCGCTATAATTTCTCAAAGCCAAAGGTAGTCGGAAATCATATGATTAACGCTTCAATAATTTAATAGGCTGCAGAATTTAGTAAATACATTAACCTCTTCAAAAATGAATTGCAGTTGAATTATTATTCATCAATCATATGTCATTATATCATGTTTATGGAGCATGTAGCAGTTTTGTATTTAGATTTGAGAAAAAAAATTGCTTCTCAACGAATGTCGCTAGAAGTGTATTCAAGTTTAGAGAGAAAGAAGTAAAGTAAAAGACAAATGGAACTAGAAATATCTGCCCTTGATAAAAGTGTTTTCAATGGAAAACACTGTCCTTCAATTCAATCCAGATGAAAGACGAGTAATGTGTGATAAATTCTCTGAAATGACCTAAGATAAAAATACTGGAGGAATAGAACTATGTGAATTACAATGTGCCAGCTCTAAAAATGAATATGTGTCACAAAAGACAGTTTCCTTGTCCTTGGCTGAAATCTGATTAAAATGAGTCAAGCAATTTATTAATGCTAAAAAAAGGAATTTCAGTACAAGCAAATGTGCATTGACATGCTGGAAAATGAAAACTCATTAACTAAATTAATTTCTAGGCAGATTCAAATAAAGTGTTTTTCTTAGTGATAAATAAAAAAAATATATAATTTTTAAAATGTATAATGCTGCTGAGAAATTTCAAATGAATATAATACCGTGACCTTTTTTTAATGAGCTGTGGATTTAATCTTAGCCTAGATTGATATAAATCTATAATATAAATATATCGAAGTATTTTGAACTCATCACAGCAGACGATAACCCTAATACCACCATACTGCACCGAAAGAAACATGCAGCGACCCCAGAAGATAATTTCAACGACTTGCAAGTTTTGTCAGTGAAGTAAGACTGATGTTTCTCCATTAGGATTGCCCTATGTAGTTAGACCAAACTCTAAAAATATTCAAACTAAAACAAATTGCTGGAGATACCAAGAATCAACAAAGCTTAATAATGTGTCCAAAGGGATTCTGCCCACAAAGGAAACATTTCCATATCAATATTATATTTAGCCATATTCTAGACAAGTCTTCACCAGTTAAAAGAAGCACAGAATCAATAGGCACAAATGCCCGAGAACAACTCTAGATAATGCTTAGAAAGATTGCAATGATATTATGATGAGTGTGCACAAAAAATACTATCATATGAAACAGATGTCTATAGTGACAGAGAAAAAAAAAATAATACATGGAAATGCACAGATGTTTATAGTACCAGAGAAAAATATATATGAAAATAAAAGTGAAAAAAAATTATATAATCGTGGGTAGAGTGAGGATAGATAGAAGCAATTGCTCTGACAGCAGCACTAATTCTGACCCTGATGACTGCAATCGTAGCTGCTTACTGAACTTGGTTGGATTTTTACTGCGTTGCTAATTACATGCCACCAGAAAAAGAATATACATAGCTAAGTATATGGATTCTGCAAAGAAAATATGAATCATACAGTTACTATGTTTTCAACAGTATAATTAAACATATTCGGTATAATATTATAAATTACCCCTATGCAGGTCAGGGTGTTGTGTATTAATATGTGCATAAAAAAGGAAACATTTTATCACATTGGTTAAAAGTGTTCGTGACCTGAATTAAAATGCAATATCTTGTTAGAATTATTCTCCATGCTTTCTCCAAACCATTGGCACTGAAAAAAGCCATTTGGCAGGATCAATGAACCCAGCCTGTTATTTATCTAATGTACATGATGCTATGAGGAGCCTCCTGCTTCTTTGAGATTTTAGTTATTCCCCCCCCCCCCCAAATAACTAAAATTTACAAATGGTTGACACACAGACAGTAAAAAAGCACAATAGCACAACCTATAAAAATACTTTAAACATCAATCATCACTTTTTCGCAACATATGTTATTAAATTACATGAAAGGACTAGCCATGGCATTTACAGAATGGGCCATGGTCAGTACGGTAATATTATAATTATAACTGTCCAGGAACAGCGCAAAAACAAAACAAGATGCACAGAAATTGGAAAAGTACAAGAGAAAGCTAGTGGTGACATCTCAAATTGGGAATCAGGGAAAAAATAAACAAACTGGGATCTCCAAGGGGTGAAACAACTCTAATTAAACTGGGTGTAACTGCAGATCTCTAGGAACAAGTGCACCCTACTGGGGAGCCACCAGTCTTTACAATTTCCAATTCCCCCGGCCCCCCCAAAAATGTATGCACAAATGGTCATACCAGGAAATGAAGGAATTATTTCCATCATGCAGAAAGACCAGGTCTGGTTACACCCACCTTCCACATAATCATAAGTTACATTATGATTCAAGGAACACTATAGCATTCCTAATAGAAACTTGCATGCCTAAAACAATAGTGCCCCAGTCCCTAATTAAATACAGGTCCGTCCCCCCACCATTTGCCATAAAATTAATAAAGTAAAGGTTTTTACTCACCTTTTTCCAGTGCCAAGGTTCCCACACTGCTGCTCATCTCTCTGCTTCCGTGACGTCAAGGAGGCAGCACGGCCTCCTTCCTCACGGCCCAATTCAATTCTTCTCATAGAGGAGCATTGGGGGCCAGATGCGATTGTGCACATGTCCAAGCTTCCTCATTGGAATGCATAGTATTTAATGCTTTCCTCTGACCTTCTGCATCACGGGACCGAGATTTACTGGATCAGTGCGGCAGGACGAAACCAAGTCTATTTATTAAATGATGACCAATGAATTGCATATACTTTTATATATATATATGACGTTTGTATATCTTGGATTCCAGAGTAAAATGTAATCTTCATGTTTGCTGGTGATTTTGTTAGCACAATATATTGTTTACATTTGATAATTAGCGAACAAGAGCCATAGCCTTCACACAGCATTCACATTGAAATATATTTTTAGTACATGAAATTCTTTGAACTCCATAATGAAAAATGGCTTGCCAGGACCATCATAATTTAATCTGATTTAACTAACTTTGCGTAATCAATAAATGAAAGAGTCCTTTTATGCTTTCGCTCCCAACATCATGTATTTAACTTGCTTCCCTTTTGCTTTAGAATGAATCTTTGCTTTTCATAGAAATTAATTGACCTGCCAGAATTCTAAGCAGATCATCTGCATCTCTGCAGAGGGGCTACAAATGTGGTTATACCTCCTCATTCTTTGTAAATTAAAATATATAGCTGTATTCCAAACAGCAAGGGAGAAAAGCAGAGGAATGACACTGAGATCTTCTCAGAGCATCTGCAAGACCAGCATGAAATAACACTTACTGTACTTACTGTATGTTTTATGCCTACAGATATTATTTTTACATTCAGATAGCATCTTTGCACCAAGGATATAACATTCAAAAATGTGACACTTATGTAAATAAAATATAGTTAAAGATTAAAAATGTAGATACATAGAAAATGAATAAGTACTTTTTGGGTCATACACTTACAGTACGTGCTATCTATATATACCATGTTTTGAGAAAAATTGCAGATTTTTTTAATGAAAAGAACTTAGTAGTAAAGGGTTTTGTCATTGTATTTAGGACACTAAACTGTAACACTATAACAGCAAGCATTTTGCTATTGCACATGCAGTTTATGTTACATGAACACTCCAGGCACCATTACACCTTATTAGAATACCCAGGACATACTTGAAAACGAGAGAAATCTCAATGTACCTTTGCTGGTAAAATATTTTATAAATTAATAAATAAATAGAATTAAGGTCTTATGGTGCAAAGAGGTTGTGGGCCTTTCAGCTCTGCCCATCAGCAGGGCCCAGACTGAGGCTAAGTTTGAAGATTTTAGGACTGAAGACTTTGTGATTAAACAGTTTGTTAATGACTTATCCTCTTGAGGTAAGCTGGAGCCAGGGACCTCCTCACACAATAACATAATTACGAAGAAGTTGCTAAGGTGTCAGGCATGTTCCTTTAAAGTATACATTTAATTATTTTAGTTACACAAATTATATTTTTATAAGAAAGTACAAAAGAAAAAAGTTATTATAGAAAATGATAGATTATTTGAGAATATAGCAATACTATCATGGCTAGTCAGTGTTAACTGTCTTTAATGACAGACTAGCGACATATAACTTTAAATGACCCCTCAAAGAAGCATGTAAGAAGCAAAGTAAAAATACTTTGTGATTGATAATCTTAATGGCTACTCATGAGAACAATATCCTTTTCAGTACGATTAATTACGATCACTCATGCTCAAATGCAATGAAATTATTGCCTTATTGTTTTTGTTTAGATTGATAGGTTCTGTGTGTAGTGCATGTACAAATAAATTTACTAATTATTATAACTGTGCATCAGTAAAGTCATTTCTGCAAATGGTACAATTAAACATGCATATTAATTAATTACTGATGGACAAAAAGGATTAATATTACAGCTAGACAAAGAAAACAAAATAACTAAAAAACATGAACATGGGTTACAAATATATATCTAGATAGATAGATATCTATATGCATTACCCATGTTCACGTTTATAGTGACCTATAAAATGTTCAGACATTCAGTATTATTAATATCTCTTTCCATGAGAATTCTATACCCTCACCCCTATATCTCACCTTACCCTCCATCTCTCTATAACTTGATTGTGTTACAATTACCTTTACCCTGCTGTTTTCCTTTACCTATGAGATATTACGTTAGTGGGATATTACCCTAAATTCTTAACTACCCATGGGGGTCCTACATGTAAAGATGTTAAGGGTTATGATTCCTTCTCTCTTAACGCACTATAACTTGCCTATGAGCTAAAGTATCCCTGCCTTGGTTATTTTTTTAAAAGTTAGGTTTTATTCTTTCATCCAATACTGTTCTCCCCTCTCTGGATATCCTTTTGTTTGAAGATCTCTGAGTTTTTTCATTTATTGATTAGATGCTGTCTAGTGAATAAACACTTCTAAGGCACAATTTACTAAAATGTTTCAAAGTTTTCTTAATGGGTAATAGATCACAAGCTGTTAGCCTTCCACATATCTCTTAAGGAGTATTTGCAAAGTTTCAGTAATTATTGTTCTTCACCTTTAGTTTAAAATAGTTATATTCCTTAAATATAAAGAGTCATGGAGATAGAAGATAATTTATTTACTTCAAAAGCATTCAACCATTCAGACATTGCTCAATTGTATTGATTGAATTCAGCGGGACTTCCCACATTTCTGTGTGATCTTCTATGTGCTGACTTTAAAACATGTCACGTGGTGATGTTGGTCATCTCCCTTAAAAATTGATAAAGTGTGTAAAAGAGCTTGTGCATTAATTTGCTTTAAATATATCATGCTGAGATACATCATGTGAAATTGTCATCTGTCTTTTTTAATATGTCATAAAACAGATGCAGCATAAAAAAACATAGTCAGGATAACACAATTTTAAAATATATTATTCTTTCAAACAAGTAGGGCCTGATTTACACGTCAAGTGCTTGCGAGCACAAAATTCTTATATGCTCCTGCTCCCCCCCACCCATAAAAAAGAAAATGCAGCTAAAGTGAGGTTAATGAATGTATTAACTAGACATTACAGTAATAAAAATGGCTAAAGCATATATTGTTATCTGATAACTGCATATGCATGTAATTATTCTTACTGTAGTGTATCATGTTTGAATATGTGAGTATAGTGAGTTTATACAGCTGTGTAAATGCATGTAGGGTTAAAAATAATTTTAGACGTAGTTAGAGTAAAGGGAGTCCAAGGTTAGACACAGCTTAAAGAGTGTTTAGTGTTAAGAGGATTAAAAACTTGAGAGGGGTATAGTGGGTTTAGGATTTGAGCACTTAAGGTTGATACTAAGGAAATGGTTTGAATAGGTTTTGGGAGTGGTTAAATTTAGGAATAGGAGAAGGGGTGTTAATGGCATATGGAGTTTTAAGTAAATAAAATATTTTTCTCTCCATCCCCAGCAATACTCACACTGTGACACATTAATTAATTCATTATAAACTAGTTAAAAAATGTATTGTGGGGTAACATTGTCAAGAGCTTTGTAGGCTAGCGTTCAAAATTTGAATTGGGTCCTAAAGGGTAGAGGAAGCCAATATGCCGATTATCTTCTGTGTTCTTAATTTTCTACTTTTTATATTTCTCTTGTGCGCCATATAATATGCAGAACTAAGGAAGTGTGATATTACATGAGTTGAATGTTAGCAGGAAGACACACATTTCTTTTTCTATTTTTTTTTTATAATAAAAGTATTCTCTTACAACTTTTAAGTTGATCTCATCATTCACAGCTTCATGAAAGTGTAATGTGTTTTAATATATTTCTCAACTTTTACCAAGGTAGGTGTGAAATAACACACATAGCTTGAAGTTATTGTGTAGCAAGAACATAAGTGAGATCAACTTTGTATGACATTTATTAAAACATGCTCCAATTAATGTTCTAAAAACAAATTATACATATTCTTACTTGTGTCCTGAAAATGGGCATACCCTGGTTGGATTGAAATACTTACAACACTGAGTGAATAGCTGTCATTTGGGATTCAAGGAGTCAGAGTAGGATTAACACACAGACTGCCTTAGGCAGCTGTCTAGGGATCCATGGTTACACAAGGTTCTGTAAAATCTAAATCCTTTTCTATAAGACGTATATAATTTACAAGCAACCTTCAAACAGATCATTATATTGAAAATGTAATTGCAACCTTCAATGACCTGCATGATACAGATGCTTGGTGTAACAGTACTTACAAGGCCTTGTGTCCTTGACAACATTTCAATATTTCTGGTATCCCTGAATAACAATCTTTACACAAAATTCCTGTTTCGTTGCATGTGTATTTACCAATTATGAATACAGTGTTTGAAATATTTTTAAGCTACAGATTTACTAACTTTTGGCAGATAATTATCCAGTCAGCATCATGATAGCAAAAAGGGTTGGATAAAGATAATTTAAATGGTCCCTCTAACCAATACAACAACTACACCCTGGTTTAGTGGTTATAGTGCTGTTAGGCTAGTAATGCAATGCATCTATCTATGAATCTATAGATAATAATGTGTGTGCAGTTAGACGAAAACTTGCAATGGAATGTAAATTTGGTCAATATTTGCAATGTGTTTATTGACGAAGGTTGTCAACTGGCATTTTCAGTCAATCAGTTTTGTGCATATATGGAGGAAACTGATATTGTTAATGTGAAAGTGTAACTTCATCTTTAGCAATATGGTGAACAAGAGGCTGGGCTATGGGAAAACTTCTGCCCTTAGTTAGTTCATTGTGTCAGTAGGATTGTGTCAGTAGTCTGCTAGCAGCATAACTAGTAAAATAACATTCATGTTGGTTTTTTTTTGTTTTTTTAATACTCAGCTATCGCACAGTTGCCTTGGAATTCCCATGATCCAAAGTTCCCATCTTAAACAAACCTTATTGTGTTCCAAAATATATATTTTTTTTCAAAAGTCAGTTGAAAGTCAAAATTTAGTAAGCAAATACCTTCTTCATTTATTAAGCAACTGTCTATCTGGACAGTGTCTATCTGGACATCCATTCATTCAAAACTGA